>NC_042623.1:49579771-49887439 GCF_901001135.1 Rhinatrema bivittatum | reverse complement strand
AAAAACCCTTTCCTCATCTTTGCAACCTACTCTCTTCTTAAGTCAATGGTGAGCTGTGTCATTCAAAGTAGAGGATTCAGTAAATGCACATTACCTTCTCTTCCCCAGGCATTGTCACATTCCTTTCCTTCCCCCTCCAGCCATCCTACCACCTGGGACAATCACCTAACTTTCCCTCTCCCTCCTTACCCCCAACCCAAAGAGTGAGATTTACGGGCGGCGGTCTGTGGTATAAATCTGGAAAGATATGAGTGTTGTTTTGCTTTGAAATGATATTTAGCTTTTTTTGGTTTAAAGTAAATTGTAATTCTTTAATCCCACATGAGAAATCCTAAGTCCTTTTCTCATCCTCCCCTAGGTCCTTTCTTTCCCGCAGTTCCATCTTAGGTCTTTTCCTAATTGATTTTACATGAATAAGAGGACTTTCAAAGTAAATATGAAGTTGCCATATGGGTCAGACCGAGGGTCCATCAAGCCTAGCATCCTAACTCCAACAATGGCCAATCCAGGCTATAAGTACCTGGCAATATCCAAACATTAAATGGATCCCATGCTATTAAAGCCAGTAATAAGCAGTGGCTATTCCCTAAGTAAACTTGATTAATAGCAGGTAATGGATTTCCCCTCCAAGAACTTATCCAAACCCTTTCTAAACCTAGCTGCACCAACTTCCCTAACCATATCCTCTGGCAATGAATTCCAGAGCCCAATTGTACATTAAGTGAAAAAGAATTTTCTATGATTTGTTTTAATTGTGCTATGTATATTATATGTACATGCACTGTTGTGGTGCCAACCAGAAAATCATGCAAAAAAAAAAGGCAAAAGGTCACTTGGAATCTCTATAGTATTAGGCCTATTGTAATGGTGTTGGATGTGGGCTTGTCTCTAAGAAAACCATGAGAAAACTGAATTGCAGTTATAATATAGTAAACCTCCCTTATCAAAACAGCAATCAAACGGCAACAACCCTACCTCTGAAAAGGCAATACTGCAAATATTACATCAGGCCCGAAAATGCCACTTCCTATTCAGAAAAGCAAAACAGGCTGCTATAGATTCCTACACAGAATCAACATGGTAGCAGAATACCTTACCTCAATCACACATGCAGAACACTAAAAACGGAATAAAGATAACATAATTATAATTAGAAAGATGAAGACAAAAACTGAAGTGGAAACCACCTTTGACCTTGTATACAATGCAGCAATGGGAAAACAGAATCAGTACCATTATAATGTGTGATGCTATGGAAAAAGAAGTTACACTATTAAGAACATAAGAACATGCCATACTGGGTCAGACCATCAAGCCCAGCATCCTGTTTCCAACAGAGGCCAAACCAGGCCACAAGAACCTGGCAAGTACCCAAACACTAAGTCTCTTCCATGTTACCGTTGCAAGTAATAGCGGTGGTTATTATCTAAGTCAACTTAATTAATAGCAGGTAATGGACTTCTCGTCCAAGAACTTATCCAATCCTTTTTTAAACACAGCTATACTAACTGCACTAACCACATCCTCTGGCAACAAATTCCAGAGTTAAAATGTGCGTTGAGTGAAAAAGAACTTTCTCCGATTAGTTTTAAATGTGCCACATGCTAACTTCATGGAGTGCCCCCTAGTCTTTCTTTTATCCGAAAGAGTAAATAACCGATTCACATCTACCCGTTCTAGACCTCTCATGATTTTAAACACCTCTATCATATCCCCCCTCAGCCGTCTCTTCTCCAAGCTGAAAAGTCCTAACCTCTTTAGTCTTTCCTCATGGGGAACTGTTCCATTCCCTTTATCATTTTGGTTGCCCTTCTCTGTACCTTCTCCATCGCAATTATATCTTTTTTGAGATGCGGCGACCAGAATTGTACACAATATTTAAGGTGCGGTCTCACCATGGAGCGATACAGAGGCATTATGACATTTTCCGTTTTATTCACCATTCCCTTTCTAATAATTCCCAACATTCTGTTTGCTTTTTTGACTGCCGCAGCACACTGAACCGATGATTTCAATGTGTTATTCACTATGATGCCTAGATCTCTTTCTTGGGTAGTAGCACCTAATATGGAACCTAACATTGTGTAACTATAGCATGGGTTATTTTTCCCTATATGCATCACCTTGCACTGTCCACATTAAATTTCATCTGCCATTTTGATGCCCAGTTTTCCAGCCTCACAAGGTCTTCCTGCAATTTATCACAATCTGCTTGTGATTTAACTATTCTGAACAATTTTGTATCATCTGCAAATTTGATTACCTCACTCGTCGTATTTCTTTCCAGATCATTTATAAATATATTGAAAAGTAAGGTCCCAGTACAGATCCCTGAGGCACTCCACTGCCCACTCCCTTCCACAGAGAAAATTGTCCATTTAATCCTACTCTCTGTTTCCTGTCTTTTAGCCAGTTTGCAATCCACGAAAGGACATCGCCACCTATCCCATGACTTTTTACTTTTCCTAGAAGCCTCTCATGAGGAACTTTTGTCAAATGCTTTCTGAAAATCCAAGTACACTACATCTACCGGTTCACCTTTATCCACATGTTTATTAACTCCTTCAAAAAAGTGAAGCAGATTTGTGAGGCAAGACTTGCCTTGGGTAAAAGCCATGCTGACTTTGTTCCATTAAACCATGTCTTTCTATATGTTCTGTGATTTTGATGTTTAGAATACTTTCCACTATTTTTCCTGGCACTGAAGTCAGGCTAACTGGTCTGTAGTTTCCCAGATCGCCCCTGGAGCCCTTTTTAAATATGGGGGTTACATTAGCTATTCCAAGTGGCTAGCTATTAGTGCATGGAGCAAGGAGACAAGGTTGTCTTTATTGAAGTAGTTGTATTTGGTGAATCTGTCGCAGGTGCATAAAGAAAGCCCTTACTACCTATGTGATGTAAATTTTCATTGTAAGGTTACGATCTAGTTGTACGCCCAAGCTTCTTACTAAGTTGTTAGGTTATAGGTGACTTCTTGATAGGGAGGGCATGGATATTAAGGAGTACCCTTGTTGGCTTAGCCAGAGGAGCTCAGATTTGGATGGGTTGAGTTTCAGTTTATAGCTGTGGATCCATTGTGCTATTGCTATAAGAAAGCAGTTAAGGTCAATGATGGAGGCAGTTTAGTTAGATCCTATTTTTATATAGAGCTAGATGTTCGTGAAAAGATGCCATTCAATGTTGAAGGACTTACTGAGGTCCTAGATTGGACAAGTGTAAATGTTGAAGAGGATAGGGGAAAGCACTCCATGGGGCACTCCAAAGGTGAGGTCTTTGCTCAGGATATGGTTTAGCTTTTATTGTTGAGAAAAGACTGAAACCATTTGAGGACTATACCTTCCATGCCAATATCCTTTAATTGTTGCAGCAGGAGTTGGTGACCAACAGTGTTGAAGGTGGCAGAGAAATCCAGTATGACTAGAAGGGAGTCACCACCATGGTTGGCATTCATGTGGATGTTATTTGTTATGGCTAGTAGGATGAATTCTGTTCCACGGCCTTTTCAGAGTCCCAATTGGTCATGAGGTAGATTTTATATTCTTCCAGTACTCTAGAAGTTGGACGTATACTGCCTTTTCCACTATTTTTGATAAGAGAGGAAGGCTGGAGACTGGTCAATAGCTGTTGATTACTTTTGGGTCAGAGCCTGTTTTTTCAACATGGGTTTGATGATGGCTTTTTTAGTTGGGGAGGTAGGGAGCCTTGGGTTAACATGACATTTATTTTGGTATCAAAACCTATCCCCCTGGATAGGTTTTGTTTTAAGTTACAGATATATTTGGGTGGTATTGTGTCTGAAGGGTAAGTGGAACGACTGATCCTTTGGAGGATGTTTTTCTGCTTCCTTGGGAGAGACTGTTCTGAACTCAGCTAGTGGTATGTTATCAAAATGGGGATCGATTGGTCTGGTAGGGATTGGGCAAGAGGAAGACAAGGTAGAGGGGAAGTTTGGGGTAAAGGAATCATTTGGGTTCAAGGTGGGCACAGGTGACAGGTGTGGTGGTGAAGGAAGAGTGAATAGTTAGAATATTTTTGAGGAAGAAGTGGGAGGCAGCAGAGAGTAATGGAGTGATCATTTGTTCAGGGAAGTGCAGGACATCAGAGTTTTAAAATTCTAAGAGTTTGGAGGTTTGCAACGTTTACATGACATTTTTGTCTATTAGCGTCCAAGGTTGCTTACAAAGTTGCCCACAAAAGGCCACATCAGTGTCAGGTCCACCAGCGGGAGGGCCTGGTTGCAGATGGTGATGTTGGCTGGCAGATGGGCTTGTGGGTGGAGAGCTCCAAAGTCATCCCCTCGGTTTGATGGTCATCAGGGCGGGGAGGGGAGGAAAGGAGGGGGAGTCCTTTGGATGCACTGGTGAGGTCTTCATCTTTTCCTTTTCTGATGCTGCTTCCTCCTGCTTCTTGGCCCGACAGCCATGCCCTATGTACCAAACTTTGGAGTTGGGCAAGATGACAAAAATGGGATTATAGGCAGATTATAGGCACGAACTGGGAAACAAAATAGGGACAATATTTGAAAATATTTACAAAAGTATAAGTTATATGCTTCACCCACTGCAAACAGGTTAAATGAAAGAATATTTCATATATATTCAAAGACTAGTTTTAAAATCTGTAATTTAATCTGAATGTGCCTCATACTTTAACAAAGTCTTTTGTAAGTGTTAGGATACTAAAATGTGATATTGGTATGAAATTGAATGCACTAATTTACTTTGTGACTTTTTTTTTTCTTTTGTTATTGGAACTTCTCATGGGCGAAAAGGTTTGAAAGATGAATCATGTGCTTTGCGTGGTCTAGTCTGCTCTTTTGGTCTCGTTATAGGTCATGCATCTATCAAATAGACCAAGGAATCCAAGTATAAGAACAAAGCACCATAAAAAAATGTAACTCCCACATAAAATAGAGATGGGACAAAGTTTTCATGGTAGATGTGGCCAGTTTTTGCCTCAGCGAAAAGCCCTTGTTTTATTGCTGTGTGCCCAACCAAAATCCTGTGAAATGGCGTGGGGAGCTGTGCACAGGGAGACCAGACTCTTTTTGGTGCTTCCTGTTCATTTCAGGCTGATTGTTTAAATTAATTAAGGGATGAAAGGAAGGTTTGAGTGAAAATATATTTGATTGCTGAGGGAAACTCTGGTATGTTATTTTGATGTCTATTGTGGGTGTATATTGTGTTTTAACTTGTACTTTATACTATTACTAGCCGTTAAGCCCGTAACAACGGGCTACAATAAAATGTTTTTTTCTGTCCATTTCCTTCCCCCTCCCCCCTCATTCTCCCCTCACCCTCTATTCTCCCTCCCACCTCCCCCCTCTAGTCTCCCTCCCTCCATCTCACCTTCCCCCTCCCCTCCCTCTCTCCTCCCTATCCCCATCCCCTCAGTCACTCCCTCCCCCCCCTCAATCATTCCCTCCTCCCCTCAGTCACTCCCTCCTCAGTCACTCCCTCCTCTCTCCCCCTCCCCTCAGTCACTCCCTCCTCCCCTCAGTCACTCCCTCCTCCCCTCAGTCATGGTTGCTGGCCAGAAAATCCCAAAAAATAAAGTGAGGAATTTGGTTAAGTCCATGAGTGGTGTGATTTTGTTTGTATGCCAGAACTAACTGAGAAACAGGGGGAGGGGTTCATGGAGGGGAGTTTTTCTTGTTGTTTGTATGACAGTTTTAAGAGATATATATAATAATGGTAGGGCCTCTTCTGTCCTCTCTTTCAGATGCAGGCGCTGTTTTCAGCTGTTGACCTTTGACATCGGTTTCAGAGATTCTGTATGTCCCCTCGTGCTGGAGGTAAGCGTGCATCCCATTAAGCGTATGCTAAAAAAGCCTGTCAGCAGACGGGAGACAAAATATGTAGAGCCTAACGCTAAAAAACAAACTTCAAATACATTCATTTTATTTAATGACTTGGAATTTGCAATTGAGAAAGGCGGGCCCTATGCTTTTAAATTAAATTTAAAATTAAAAAACTTAAAGCCTGCCTTTTTTGATTTCTAGATCGATTTAAAGCAGATTGCTTAGTAGTATAATTTAAAAAAAAAGTAAAATAAACAACATAAGACAGCACATATTATCAGTCATGCCAAAAGGAAACAGCTCTTGAGATTGAACAGCGTTCAAGTGACAGGAGTGGAGCAGATTCTGACCGACACCTCGTGCTCTGACTGGAGACCAAGCACAAACTTAGGGGCGGATTTTAAAAGGGTCACGTGCGTAACATATGCGCATAACCCTTTAAAACCCCTCCTGCGCGCGCCAAGCCTATTTTGCATAGGCTCGGCGACGTGCGCAAGCCCCGGGTCGCGCGTATGTCCTGGGGCTAGAAAAAAGGGGCGGGGAGGGGGCATGGCCAGAGGCCTCCGAAGGCCCACTAGGCCGGGGGATTGCCGGCGCCTGCTAGGCCAGGGATCGCCGGCGCGCGCAACCTACGCCTGCCCAGAGGCAGGCGCAACTTAAATAATAAAGGTGGGGGGGGGGATTTAGGTAGGGCTGGGGGGCGGGGTAGATAGGGGAAGGGAGGGGAAGGTAGGGGGTGGAGGGAACGGAGAAAGGCTACGCGGCTCGGCACGTGCAAGTTGCACAATTGTGCACCCCCTTGTGTGCGCCGACCCTGGATTTTATAACATGCACGCGACTGCGCGCGCATGTTATAAAATCATGCGTACCTTTTAAAATCCGGCCCTTGACCTTCCAGTTTTCAAAGAAATTATTCTCACATCTGCCTGTACAACAGAGCTGTTCTTTTCCTGACATCCTGCTCAACCTCAGAAAGAGTCAAAGAGAATCCCAGGAATGCCAGGTTTACAATTCTCTCCCCTTGTTTCTGAAGTGATGGCACCACCATGTTTTCAAGTTATTTCCCCTCCTCCCCCTTAATGGGGGAAGGAAGGGCGTATCCTTAATGGGATACACCTTTCCTTCCCCCACCCACCCTGACACAACATTTTGGACGTGGGTTCCCTGAGAGATGTGCAGGAGTAGGCAACCTCCAGTCCCCGTGGGCTCCAGTCTGCTTCAGTTTTTCAGGGTATCCTTAATGAATATTGCAAGAGAGAGCTCCTCAAGGGAATGCAAATCTATCTCCTGCATATTCGTCAGGGATATCCTGCAAACCCGAGGGAATTGGGGGTGGCCACGGGGACTGGAGGTTGCCTACCCCCCTGTAAAATATGATTGAGCTTCTTCCTTCTCCATGACCGGCGCTCTGACTGAATTGGTTTTGAAGAGAAGCACTCAGCAGGTTTGTCCATGCATGGCCATCGATGGCTCGTGAAGCAATGTGTTGTAAAGGTGTTATCAGGGGGGCCCCCCTGTGTTAGAGCTACATGAGCTCTGTAGTACATTTCGGTCTGAAGAGCACGCTGTTTGCGGAGAATCGCTGATCCAGTGACATTTGGGCGCTCTTTTCTTCCCTGCTGGATCAGTTGACTTTGGGATCACCCTTTCACAGTTATCTTCTGGGCTCATGGACAGAGCTGCTGAGTTACCCTGTTCCAAGAGAGAGGGGGCTTTCTGGCCAGGCCTGGTTTCCAGCTTGCATCTCAAAGCGGTATGGTATTTGTAGTTCCTGATTCTACCCATTGAAATCAGCACTGCACATCCCATAATGCATCGGGATGGGATTGTCAGAAGTCCAGGAGTGGCCTGGAATCGCCCTCCTGCAAGTGGGTAACTTGCAGCTCTGTATGAATCAGGATTACCAGTTGGCAGCCTGCCATCCAGACCTGGGCTGAGCAAGTCTTGGATTTGCCCTGTTGCAGTTCTAATGGTTCCAAGAAAAGCAGGACTGCAAATGCAGAGAAGCAGTATTTCCTGAATGCCAGTGAGGAATTCAGAGAAGTGAGTTAATAATAGATTCTATGACAGCTGATATGTGGGCTTGGCCAGCCTAATAATGTACAGCAGTACTCAGCGTGAGCCTGCTCTGACGATGAGCCTGCCTAGTTTGAAAATGTTCTTATTCCATGTGGATATTTTTAACTATTAAAAATCAAATCAAATGTGATTTAGGTATAACTCTTCATGTGCTGAAAATAAACCTGATGCCCTACTTCCTCACTTTCTGACCTCAGCACAGAGACATTCAGATGAGCGCTGGCAGATATGATCCTCATACCACATCCCTTGAAATGAGTTTGTAATCCATTTCCAAATGAGTTTCAGATACACCTGAGGTAAACAACACAGCAAGGCAGAAATGTCCAAAGGACATAAAACACAGTATGTTAGCACAGTGGTGCTCAAACAGGCCTGTGCACACCTTCTGTCCCCCAGGATATCCCTAAGGAATATACACGAGATGTATTTGGCCATGCGTGCCCTTATATCTCATCCATATTAATTAGGGTTATCCTGAAAACTCAACTGGCTGGGGGGTAGGGGGGAACATGAGGACTGGTTTGCGCACCACTGGACTAATGACATGTAATAATTATCTGGGGGAGAGCCAAGAAGGCTAAATGCAAAGAAAAAATAACTCCAACTGTGTTTTCTTCAATTTTCTTTAAAAGCAATGAATGCCATGTTATTCCTGATTAATTCCACTAGAGGGCAGCATATATTTTAGTTTGGTAATTGTATTTATTCATGAATATTTGATATTCCGTCTTTTCCTTATTTAGTCTCAAAGCGGATTAAATTAAAAAGAAAGAGCATTGAGTACCTAGATGTGTCACACTGTAGGTCAGTGTGTGTGGCTGCCAGAAAATCCACTCCTTCTTCCTGGGAATGAAGGAGTAGTCACCCCGGAGATGCTGATCCAATACCTACATGTTATGGCATTGCATGCACACAGATGTAGAGCCGCGTTTTCATAATGCTATGGGCTAAAACAAAGCCGGGATCAGCCCTCTTTGTAAGAATTTTTTTTAAATCGTTTAAAAAACCTTTCAGGTGTATGATCACTTTGACGTTCCTGATGTTGGTGAGCAGATTTTCCAGGACCAAGCACTGAAAGAAGGTCTTCTTGACGATGCGCTCAGCTTCCTGTCATCTAACCTGTCTGCAGATGCGGGGCTTCTTCAGAGACTCAAGAATATGCACAGATCCCTGGTGACAAAGGTAAAGGGGATATACCGAAACGCTCCCCTCCTCTTCCTCCTTATGGAGAGACTGACTGCCATGGCGTAAAGGTTTGCCAGCTGGTTTCCTTTTATTCCACGCGGGCTGAGCCAGCTTTCCAGTGGAGATGAGGTTAGACCAAAGCAGTATTAGGGAGGTGCAAAGCCAAGATGTTCATTTTGGGCCTTATTTCTGTTTGTTTGTTTCATGGGTTGTTTGGGGTTTTTTTCGAGATTCAGTTTGTTTAATGTTTATTTCAGTTTGATTTTTTTTATCAAGCCAAAATTTAAAATTAAATGAAAAAAAGTCTCCAAAACATAAAAAAGTTAACCTAACAGAAATGTCCCTTCCCCTTGCTCTCCCCCATCTCCTTGCCACCACCTGCCACCCTTTTACCCCTTTCCTAGTTATAAAGGGGCAGGAGCAATCCCCAGGTACAAACAATGTTAGGAATTATTAGGAAGGGAATGGTGACTAAAACAGAGAATGTCATAATGCCTCTGTATCGCTTAAGGGTTAAAATGCACCTTGAATATTGTGTGCAATTCTGGTCATCGCATCTCAAAAAAGATATAGCAGAATTAGAAAAGGTACAGAGAAGGGTGACTAAAATGATAAAGCGGATGGAATGACTCCCCTGTGAGGAAAGGCTAAAAGGGTTAGGGCTGAGGAATGACATGATAGTAGTCTATAAAATCATGAAAGGACTTGAACAGGTAAATGTGAATCAGTTATTTATTCTTTCAGATAATACAAGAATTTTAACTACTGTAAACCGTTTTGATAAAATTTTATTTTAAAAAGCGGTATATAAATACCTTAAATAAATAAAAAAATAAAATAAAAAAGAATTAGGGAGCACTCCATGAAGTTAGCAAGTAGCACATTTAAAACAAATCAAAGAAAATTCGTTTTCATTGAATGCATAATTAAGCTCTGGAATTTATTGCCAGAGCATGTGGTTAAGGCAGTTACTGTACCTGGGTACAAAAAAGGTTTGGTCAAGTTCCTGGAGGAGAAGATCAAAAACTGCTATTAATAAAGTAGACATAGGGAATAGCCACTGCTTATTACCGGCATTAGTAGCATGGGATCTGTTTATTATTTGGGTACTTGCCAGGTTCTTGAATCCTGGATTGGCCACTGTTGGAAACAGGATGCTGGGCTTGATGGACTCTGTCTGACCCACTATGCCAACTTTTTATGTTCTTATGCTCCTGCCCCTCTAGGTCCTTTTTAAAATGGCACCAGTCAGTACCATATTGTTTCACGATCATAAAGTATTTCATGTATTTTTTTTAGGCAGTTGGGAGAGAGGAGGAACTCAGTCCCTTAGCTTCCTTTTCCTGTTTTCATTTTTTTTCCTATTTTTTAATAAACAAAAAGAAACAAAATAAACATCAAACGAAACAAACAAAAAAAATTTAAAAATCAATGCAAAAAAACAAAACAAAACACAAGGAAACTATTTTTTCCCTTTGCATATCCCTACATAGACCCTCTAGATGGACTTTATGGTCCTTATATATCATCTTTTGTCGGGGTTTCTATCCAGTCCTGGTTTCACCCCATTATATGCATGAACTTTTATTAGGGAAATCAGCAATGCAAGTTCATAGACACAACCCATCTGCTTGTTGGGGAGAAAGGCAGAGCCAGCCAGCAGCCCCGCTTTCATGTCAGAATGAGAGCACCATTCTCAAAGCCTGTTACCAGGGTGAGGAACAACTGAACCGGGTAAACTGACTGTCCGAAAAATGTCCTCACGCAATCCGGCTGAAAGTAAGTGCGCGGTTACGTGGTCTGCAAAACTTCCAGCTAGATTGGGGGAGGTGTTTCCGGGCTGCTTTACACCCATCACAGATTTCAAAAGGGAAAGGAAAGTTCGCTTGTGTGTTCCCTTGGAGAATCAGATACAAGCTGGTACCTGTTGCGGTCTTTGCATCTCGGGGGACAGCCTGAAAATTTCCCTCCATATGTATACTGTTTACCTTTTTTATTTATTTGCTGTATAGACTCTCAGGTGAATCATTTGGAACTATTTTTTAATCAAGCCAAGGTTTTATGGCCATCAAAATAATGTTTTGCATTTCTCAAACTGTTGGAATTATTTCCAGGGTCCAGACTGTGGAAATCAAAGTTTTCATTTTGCAGAATATTTCACATTAGCTGCATGTTTGTGAAACCTTTCATCCTAGGAAGAATTCCCATGGTGTGTTATCCAGTTCAGCAGTGTTTTGCCAGTGGGAGAAAAAATAAAAACACCTGAAATTGCAAATGCAGTGAAAGGGGGAATTTTGCTGCTTTTAAAATGTTTGCAAAAGTTTCACAAAAGTAAACCGATTTGGTGAATCTTTCCACAAAGTTGACGTGTCCAGTTTTTGCTTTAGATAGGAGTAGTTTGGTGCATTTGTAGGAGTGGACACAAAATGAGAGCAATCTACGCCCTGTCCCCAAACCCATCTTTCAAATTCTTGCTGAAAAGTTGGACATCTGCAGGGGCGATGGATGCATGCACCAGCTCAAGTTTGGTCATTAGATGCAGGCAATTCTGGGCTTAAGCAAGCTCATATGGCACAGGCTGGAATAATCTTCCCTGCCGCCGTTACTCTCCTGAATCAGAAGCCTGCAGTTTTATTGCCAACAGCTGCCATCTGACTTTAAATTTCCGATCTGCACAGATGTAAGGGATAAAAATGCCACCCACAAATTCCATTGTTTCTACCAAGACTAGATCTCAAGCTCCAGTTTCTTTACTCTCCTGACCTGTAAAGTATAGCAGTAAATGCTCTTCGCCTTTGTTTTAGGTCTGTTGGGTAATTAGATCATTTTCTGATGCCTTGGTTGACAGTACATGGGTCATTTAGGGCCTGATTTTCAAAAGCAATTACGTGCATGCAACGTGGTTTTCTGCCCACAAACGGGCTTGTACAAGATGTATTTGCCCACGCTGGAGGCGCCTAGGGGCGCCTCCAGCGTGGGAAAATACATCTTGTACATATTCATTAGGGATATCCTGAAAATCAAACTGGCCAGGCAGTCCCTGAGGACCAGATTGGGAACCACTAGCTTATGCCTTCCTTAACGTGGGATTTACATGGAGGAGCACTAATTTATGCGCACATTTTAAACTGCATTTTTTTGTGCGCCAAATCCCTTATAAAGTCGGAGGAAGCTTAGCCGCACCGCACATAACATGCACACAGAAACGGGAGTTAAACTGCGTGCTCTGCCTCCCACACCTTATTCCATCAGCCTGTACGTTAGAAGATCCTCTCTCTCCCTTTTTGTTTTGCTTTTCTCCAGCGTGCGGCGTGCAGGGAGAGGCAGAATCCGCGCCTGTCTGCAGAGCAGCTGCCCCTAATGATTGATTTTGTCAAGGAGCTGAGAGGCCTGGGACACTTTGAGCTAGTAAGCACCACTTCAGGTTTTTGTTCCGCTTGCTGCCCTGTCGAGGGATTTTTCTTTTCTTTACCTGTTTCCAGGGCTCGCTGCAACGTCTTGGGGCAGATGAACTTGGAGGAATCAAAAAAACCGGCTTTCACGCAGCACTGCGCACTTCACGGACCTGTGAACCTCTTCCTCCTCAGGTATTGGTGGTGAAACTCGGTCCGAAGATGCACGGCCTCTACTTATAACACCATCAGCTTTTCATTGATTTAGTGTCTGACCCACTTTTTTTTTTTCACATCGTTCTCTGTTTTGGGGGGAAAATAAGCTTAGTAAGTCCAGCCCTTTATTGACGTGAGAACATTAGTATCGAACTGCAGTGAACTTCAGCCGGGGAGGCAAGCTACGCAACTGTCCTGACCCCAGCTAGTGAAGCCCAACATGCTGGGAAGAACTGAAACACTCGTATTCCCGGCCGGCTTTGATCTTGCATTCAATTCACGCCTTCTTTGCCAAAGCTTAGCGTTGGCAGAACTCGGTGGAACATGTGCCGGATTAAGTGTGTCTCTTTAAATTATAATAATAGCAGACCGAGCGGGCAGTGTCTCGAAAATGAATGCAGCTGAGATACACATCGAGAGAATCCCCCGAAAGTCTCTTTTCTGTTTACTGAAGGACGCTCCCCCTTTTTTCCCCCTCTTGGCAGTCTCCTTGCAAAGTAAGCGAGGAGGCCCCCATGGGTCCGAGCCATAAGCCTTTTGCTAGTCCATATCCAAAGGCCTGGATTTACGCACAAGCCTGCTAGGCCTTGCACCTACGATGGCCAAAGTTTGGGGGCGACAAATTTTGGGGGTAACCAATTTCCTGCCACCCTGCAATCCTGCCCCTAACCCTTCCTGCTGCTACCACCTCTTTGACAGCGGCGGCAGTGAGCGCGGGGACTAAGCCTGCATTCTTAGGCCCTGCCCCTTCTGGTCTTTGAGGCTTCGCCTCTGCACTCCCTGCGCTTTGGGGATTCACCACTGGAGCCGAGGTCTGGGGGTGCTGCGCATATCTTAGAAGCTTTGGGTGGGGGCAGCATGGCACCAGCACTGAATCAGTTTCTAGGGATTGCAGCTGACCCAAATCATCCCTGCGTGTCCACCCTGCTCATGACATTCATGCTTCGACTTTTCCCCACAGTTTGTGCAGAATAAATTGATAGTTGCACTACGTTCTAAAAGCTTTTTTTGATGGCAACAGTTATCTGGTTATGTTTACAAATTCAGAGCATTTTGTGCACAACAGCAATTCATGTTGGCTCGACTCACCCAATTTTCTTTTGGCTTCTAGAGGATAAATATCGCAATAAAGTCAAGAGGCAGCTAACATAAAAGCAGGGGTCATGAGAAATGTGGCTAATAGAAGAAAAAATTGTTGATAGTCTAAAAAAAAATGTTTGGATGATGCAGAAGGAAGAGAAACCATACGTGCTCCATTGATGCCCCTCACCCAACCCACAGACCTGCAAACAAATTTCCATTCATCCATGTAACCTTTATAAAGTCAAACCAGAAGCCAATCCAAGATGGCTGTATAGCGAACCTAAGAAACGAGATCAGTATATGAAAACCTTTTATTCTGACAATGATCGAGCCCGACTCTGGCCGAGTTTTACTCTTTTCTGAAGAGCTGCCTCAGGGGCTACTAAAATCAGTTACAAAAGCACCTTAGCTCCATAGGAAGGAACAATAAGTAGTGTTAAATTGAGTAAAACCTAATTAAAAAAGGAATAAAAAAGAATAACTGGACTCCCCCTATACAAATAAAATGGGTAGACACAAAATCATTAAAAACATAAAAAATAGGCAGATAAGATGTTCATGATTAAAAAGGCACAACTAGAGATAAAATATAAAAATACCATAGACCCAGAGAGTAAAGTAAAGAACAAGTTACATAAAAAATAGGCAGAACAAGAGATAAAATATAAAAATACCATAGACCCAGAGAGTAAAGTAAACAACAAATTACATAAAAAATAGGCAGAACTAGAGATAAAGTATAAAAATACCATAGATCCAAAGAATAAAGTAAAAACAACAAATTAAAATCTCAATTAAAGGCAATTAAAGAATATATAAAAATCGGGGAAAGATTACACCAACATAATAACTAATTAATAAACATAGTGTGAGAAAATATTAATTGGAGATACTTAAAAAAAAGGAGAATAAAAAGTCCAAAATAGATAAAAATGAGTGCTCTAAAATCAAAGAGTATTGACATGCTACACACACCAGACTGTTTAAAAGACATCTAAGTCAATATCGCAGTTTAATCCAAACGGGGTAATAGTATTAAAATCAAAGATAAATCTCTGTTCCCATCTAAGCAAATTGTTGTCAAAATTCCCTCCTCTCCAATTCTTAAAAGGTTTTTTGACAATTTTATTTATTTATTTAACATTTTTTTTATACCGACCTTCATAGTAATAACCATATCGGATCGGTTTACATAGAACAAGGGTATAACTGAAGCAATAAATAAAATAGTTAGACAACACAGAACCTGTAGTCTTGAAACGTGTGGCCTGTTTTGACAGAGTGTTCGACTAGTGGTCTTCCCTCAACACATCGATTATTAGCCCTCCTGTGCTCTATTAACCTCTTATTAAATGGCCTGACAGGTTTTCCAATGTACAACAGATTGCAGGGGCAAACAGCAACGTAGATGACCCCTGAACTTTTACAATTAGTACTACTTTGCAATTTAAAAGGCCTACCCGTGGACCCAACTGACAGGATTTGTGTCTTTAAATTTACAGAACAAACGCTACAGTTCCCACATGGTCTATGTCCTATTTGTTAGGTTGCTGGATTGTCGGTAAAGCTGATGGTGACAGGAATTCCTTCAGGTTTTTATCACGTTTATTGGCTATCATTATCTCTTTTCCATGGAAGACTGGAAGTACCTGCAAAATATGCCAGTGTTTTCTGATAGTCTTGGCTATGTCATAAGACAGGGCTGTGAAGATTAATGGACAGATAATCTTGTGTTGTGACATCTTTCATAGTGTAAAACCTTATTTTTGTCCGTGGGTTTTCTATGTATGTCTGTTTTAAACCCCTCATTTGTTCTTTGAATATGAATATCTAAGTACGCTATCTCTTTTATATCGTAAACCATTTTAAAGTTTAGGTTCTCAACCAGGTCATTAAGCCAATACTTAAATTTCAGAAGATCTGCACTACTGCCTTTCCATTGTAAAAAGACATCATCTATGTCATCTATTCTTTTCCAAAGAATAACATTTTCTGAGTAGCCATGGTTCGTCAAATGAGTTCTTTCAAAGTTGGCTACATACAGGTTCGCAATGGAAGGAGCCATTGCTGATCCCATTGGAGCTCCCTTGGTTTGAATGTAAAAATTCTGATTAAAGGAAAAAAAAGTTTTGGGTCAGGGCAATAGTGGCCAAATCTATAATTATGTTGAATAATTTTTATTGATTTAACTAGCAAGATCACAAAGAACAGAAAATGGTCGTGGCCCGGAGGAGTTGAGCACTGACTTCTACTCAGGCCAAATCAAAAGCAATAACAGGTTAACACATAACTCCCATCCAACCCCCCTAACCCCCCCCCCCCCCCAACATTACTAGACAAATAGCAAAAAGAAGAAGTCCATGCCAGTGTTCAGTCCATCAAGAGGATGAAACAGTACTAAGGTCCCACAAGTTTCTGTTTCTAAATAGACTTTAGCAATCATTGATGAGCAAGCTTCGGGATTGGTGAGGTAAAGACTGCAAGTAAGGCTCCCAGATCAGTAAAAATTGTTGGCGAGACCGGGGTGTTGCATGGGAACACAGATCCTCCATACGCAGTAGGTGATGCAAATGATTGCGCCAAGTCCAAAAGGAAGGACCGTTCCAAATCTATAATTAACTGAGTTGGTATACGTGTATTCACCCTTTTGTTGCAAAGAGTTTTCTCAATAATTTTTATAGCTTGGGCCTGCGGTATATTGGTGTAGAGGGATTCTACATCTAGTGTTGGCATTATGATGTCGTTACTGTTATGTGGTAAATCCATTAAAATTGTGATAATACGGGCTGAGTCGCGAACATACAACGGTATATTTAGGACATGGGGACGCAGAAAAGTATCAGTAAAGATAAAAAGTGGCTCCAAAAGTGACCCATTGGCAGATATGATAGGTCTGCCAGGTGGGTCCGTAAGTGATTTGTGGATCTTAGGTAAAATATAGATAATAGGCATCACTGGATGTTCTACTGTAAGGAATGCTGCCTCTTTTTTGGTCAGAAAATTAAAAGATTCTGCAATTGCTATAATATTATCTATTTCTTTTTTTATTCTGCTGGTAGGATCCATATCAATTTTACTATAAAAATTTGGATCAGACAATTGTTGCTCTATCTCTGCTATATATTTGGATCTATCCATAACAACAATCACTCCACCTTTGTCTGCAGGTTTTATGACAATGGTCTGCTCATTAGTAAGGGTGTTAATGGCATTCCTTTCTAATTTAGTGATATTGTTTTTGTATCTATATTTCTTTTCCTTTGTTGAGATTTCTTTAAGTAATATAATGCTTCAAATGTGTGGATAACTGGATTTATTGGTCCACTGGGAACCCACTTACTGGTGGGTTTGACAATTGAGCCATCTGTCATCATTGGTTTATCAGAGAAGGTATCTAACTGAACACTAACACTACAAATATGTAGCTCGACATACAGAGCGGGAATCAAACCTTTTAATATCAACCCTGCTGACACATAGTAAGCGGTCCTTTTTCTCTTTTTTCTTCCTTTTCAGTTTTTAATTTTTCAGTTTCTTAATTTTTACCTGTCTTATTCATTTAATTTTCTTTTATTTGATTAACCATGTCCTAGTTATAAAATCATTTAGCTGTTGATATGCTTCACACCCACACTAAGTTGTGCTCCTTATACTCCTCTGGTATTATTTTTTACCTGATTGATCACTTTCCAATGATTATTTATTATTTATATGTTTATGCATGGGCACCAAATAGTTTTCAAATCGATATAGTTTCATTTTTGTTACTATTTCCCATCGCTTTATCAGTAATCTGTTTTCTTGTCTGTCTACACGCCATTATGATGTCCTCACACACATATATGTGATTCTGTGAAAATAACATGTTTATTCATGTACCATTTTTTATTTCTTATATCTTTACTTTAGTGCTCACACATTTATATAAGTTGTTCAGTTTTGGTTTGTATGTGTGTCTTAAACTTTGTTTGATTTTAGTAGCCCCTAAAAGAGCAAAACTCGGCCAGAGTCAGAGTCAGAGTCAGGCCAGATCATTGTCAGAATAAAAGGTTTTCATATACTTAACCTTTATAAAATCGCCAGTTGTTCAACATGTGGCCAGCCTGGCTGGGTTTTTTTTTTTTTTTTGTTTTTTTTTTTAATCAAGAGAGTCCATTGGCCATCAGGACCTTTAACCTAGCGATATTCTTACCGGAAGTCTTCTGACCGCCTGCCTCTCCCTCCCTCCACCCCCTTCTCCATTACTTCTCTTCCTCCCCTCCACCATGCCCTTCCCTACATGTTCAGCTGGTCGGCAGTAGAGATGTGAATCGTGTGATCGATCGTCTTAACAATCGATTTTGGCTGGGGGGGGAGGGAATCGGATCGTCGCGGTTTTGTTTTTGTAAATATCGTGTAAATCGTAAATCGGGGGAGGGCGGGAAAACCGGCACACTAAAACATCCCTAAAACCCACCCCGACCCTTTAAAATAAATCCCCAACCTCCCAAACCCCCCCAAAATACCTTAAATTACCTGGGGTCCAGAGCGGGGGTCCCGGTGTGATCTTTTACTCTCGGGCCTGCGGTGCGTTGTAGAAATGGCGCCGACGCTACCTTTGCCCTGTCATATGACAGGTCAAAGGTAGCGCCGGCGCCATTTTGTTTTTTGTCCCCCGACGTCAGGAGCATAGGAGATCGCTCCCGGACCCCCAGGGACTTTTGGCCAGCTTGGGGGGGCCTCCTGACCCCCACAAGACTTGCCAAAAGTCCAGCGGGGGTCCGGGAGCGACCTCCTGCACTCGAATCGTTTTGCCGTATGTCCAGCGCCATTTTGCGCAACGTACGTCCAGCGCCATTTCTACAACGCACCGCAGGCCCGAGAGTAAAAGATCACACCGGGACCCCCGCTCTGGACCCCAGGTAATTTAAGGCATTTTGGGGGGGTTCGGGAGGGTGGGGGATTTATTTTAAAGGGTCGGGGTGGGTTTTAGGGTTGTTTTAGTGTGCCGGTTTTTCCGCCCTCCCCCTTCCCCTCCCCCTTCCCCCGATTTACGATTTTTGACGATAAATCGGGGGAATTCCTATTGTATCGTGCTTCTAACATTTTTTGACGATTTAAAATATATCGGACGATATTTTAAATCGTCAAAAAACGATTCCCATCCCTAGTCGGCAGAGCTGCGTGTGGAGACTGTGGGTCAGCAGGCGCACGCTCACGGTTTCCGTAGTGGCTTCCCCTCCTCCGTGGAACAAGGAAATGCTCACTGCGGGAGGAGTTGAGGCCTGCTGTGTGGGGACTGTGAGCAAGCTCTGACTCAAAGAAAGAGATGGGGCAGATTAAAACGGTTAAGAGTAAGACAGAGAAAACGCAGAGTTGAAGCTAAAACTGAAGGAGCCGAGGGGAAGAGTGAAAAAAAAAAAAAGGACCAAACAGGGTCGGGAGGGACCAGATTTCAGTTTATAATTAGATGGGAAAGGGCTGGAGCTCAGAATTGAGTGAGTTCTGTGTCCATGTGCAATGAGGTCACATCAATAATGTTATTCACAGTGCAAATTAATTTCTATGCGATTCGGTGTGGGATTGTGTGAGGAACCGTAGCTGCAGTAAGATGTGAGCTGTTGTCGCGCCTGCACTGCTCTGACTGCTCGACCAGGACTAACCGGCAATATAAACACGATTTCGCTATGATTGTTGTATTTGTACGATTTGAAATCTATGGGGCAAATGTATCAAAGTTCGGTGCCGGTGCAGGTTCCTCCAAACATCCTACCTGTTGGGACAGTTTTTTTTCAACAGAGAAAAACTTTGATACAGCTGCATCAAAGAACTTTTGAGAAATCTTTCCCTCCTTCTACCTGAAAATGTTCCAAACAAAAAAAAAATTTTGCAAAAATGTACTTCACTTGAGATGTTGCCAGAAAGGAGAGTTGGTCCAGACCCATGGCGATCTAGAATTACACCCTGACTTGGATTTGGCTCAGCAGGCCATATGGGCTCTAAGGCAGGACGCTGCCGGCTCAGCCTTTCCTACCGTGCAAATGTAATTCCTGGAGTCCGTGTGATTGACTGGAATTTTATCCGCAGCAGATTAGCAAAACAATTCTGACTCGTTTCGGCAGTTGCTTAGAGCGCTTCTAAACATAATGTACAGCTTATGTCCGCCGGCAGCTGTGTTTTTCCTGTGATGCAGAAAAATAGCAGCCGTATTGATCCTGATATCCTTGTGCTGGGCCAGCTTAAGGGTTTTCCAAAGGCGGTGCCTGCACGAGAGCCTTGGAGACCACAGCGCTGCCTTCTTCAGATCCGACTGCCACACTGATATCTGTTATGTGTCTCTTCACAGCTTTTCCCATTTCCGTCTCCCAAGCTTCACGCCCTGCTCCCTCAGCTGTATGGCGGGGCAGTCGCAAGCAGGAATCTGAGTTCGGTGCCAGCCATGCACCTGTTTCTTTCCAACGTGCTTGAACAGTTCCAGATTTTCGACCAAGAAGCTCCCCTTCCAAGGCAGGTCGACTTTTAACATACTGGTTTATTTATTTTAAAAGATCGGTAACTCGCCTTATCCTTCGTTCAAGGTGGAGAACAGAAAAGCTCACACTGTATTGCGTTGGAGTCAATCTCTAGAACCTGCTTTCTGAGGATGAAGGAGTAAACGCTTTTTAGGAACAGGCCCACGGTGCTGCTCATTTGTGTTCATCTTTAAGGCCATTTTTGTTTCTTTGCATATGAAAGGCGCACCACCAGCCTTTGTGACATTTTAGACAACCAATCAGTGTTGGAGGTGTTAATTGAGTTATAACCCTACCTATCGCTTCTTTTAGAACAACGGTATATAAAATGCCCAAATAAATAAATAAATACATAAAATCCCCTTAGATTGTGCAGCAGCCAATGTTCCCTCAAATTTTTGAAAGACTGTGTGCGCAAACATTTTCTTTGTGTACAACGTTTTATAAGCCAAGTTCAAATTTATGCATCACGAGCCAGTATAATTCAAATAATATTGATTTTTCTTGTGCACACTGGGGCAGATTTTAAAAGCCCTACGCGCGCCGAGCCTATTTTGCATAGGCCCGGCAATGCGTGCAAGCCCCGGGACATGCGAATGTCCTGGGGCTTGAAAAAAGGGGCGGGGCGTGGGCGGTCCGGGGCGAGGGCATGGCCACAGGCCTCTGTAGGGCAGAGGCAAGTGCAACTTGACAAATACATTTCAGGAGTGGGGTGTAGGTAGGGCTGGGGGGTGGGTAAGGGAAGGGAAGGTGGGGGGGGCAGAAGGAAAGTTCCCCTCCGTGGCCGTTCCAATTTCGGAGCGGCCTCGGAGGGAAAAGGGAAAGTCACCGGGGCTCTCCTAGGGCTTGGCGCGCGCAAGGTGCACAAGTGTGCACCCCCTTGTGCGTGCCGACCCCGGATTTTTTAACATGCACGTGGCTGCGTGCGCATGTTATACAATTTGGCATAGATTTGTGCGCGCTGGGTTGCGCGCATAAATCTACGCCTACGCGTAGGTACTAAAATCTGGCCCATTATGTTTTGCTGTGTGCATGAGGTTCACAATCTGAGTGTGCGTGCATAGCTTAGAGGGAACAGTGGCAACAGTGTCACAGATGTAAGCCCTTGAGCTGTGGCGTGGTCGACGTAGCCTAGCAGGCGAACCTACTAGGCCCATGCCTACAGCAGGTGGACTCGCTCTTACTAGGACAGGTTGAGCCCTTGGATTCCAGGGGCTAGCAGGGCTTAGGCGAGAGTCCTGTAAAGAGCAGTCAGATGAAGTTGAGAAGTGGGCAGTAGTCAGGGCAGGCAGTGAGTGAATGGCCAGGCCAAAGATGGGGCAGGCAGCAAGCAAATGATATGGAGGTCCAGGTCAAGATCGAGGCAGGCTGTGAGCACGCGGTGTTGAGGTCCAAGCTGGGGTCAGGGCAGGTGGCGGTCCAGAAAAGAAGTCAATATCCATAGCAGAGGTCAGAACCAGGAGTTAGGCAGAGACAGATAGACAAGACAGGACACCAGGGACCAAGACACAAGCAGGGCCGGACAGGGAAAGACAACAGCGAGGCAAGACAAGGTAACAGTGAAGCAAGCTAGCCAGCAACATGCACTGCAAGCCAGGAGGACCTGTTGCTGAGGCATCAAGGGAAGCGCAGCTGGGGTTTAAATTCCCAGCCTCGTGATGTCATCAGGAGGCGCTGCTGCAAGGCTTTCCCGCTGCAGGGCCTTCGTAGGCTGGTGTGAGGTGCGCACGTGCGCCTAGGGGCGGCACCCGTGGACCAGAAGGAGGCAGAGAATGGCGGTTCCTTGCCACATCGGGACTTGACGGCCTGCTGGGTCAGCATCTCCGTTCCTATGGGCCTGGCATTGTGCTGTGCACAAAGTTGGCCTGTTAGACTTTGGCTACTGGGCCAATTGAAAATGTCTCTCCAAGGTACTGGCCTGCCCTGAGCTCACGACTTTACATTTGATCTTGGCCAAAAAGGCACAAGGTTGAGTTCCAAAAGGATCTGTTCTCTTTTTTTTTTTTTTATCCCTTTATCGAAAGTTTCCCACCTGAAGGAGACAAGATTATGTAATGGGATGCATTTTCAAAAGCTTGGCTTAGACTTAGTTGCATAAAATAAGGAGCTGTGTGTGTAACACAAACAGATGCACTCAGCATGGAAAAATGTCCAGTACCTGAGTGTAATCCACTTTGCAGTGGCTGAAAGGCAGAATATAAATCAAAAAAACAAATACGATTTTCAGCTGCCTAAAGATATATGTGTAATTGTATTACCCTCGTAAATTTACCTGCACAAAAAAAAAAAAAAAAAGAGGCATTTTGGTGGCACGTTAGAGATTTACTGGTGTAATCTGAACAAGCAGCACACTGTTTCCATGCATAATTTTCAGCCTCGTTGTGTCTGCATATATCTGCCACAATAGCAACTCCATCCTCAGTCAGCTTGTCCTATGAATCTTATGTTTCAAAATTGGGTTGACTATGCTGATGCCAGGTTATTTCTCATTTAAACTCCCTTCCATTAAAATCAAACAAAATATTTTATCTGTTTCATCAACAGGAGTTCCTTGGTAGGAAACCAGCCCCTTCGACATGGACCTTCTTTTAACAGGAATGCAGAATTGGAAAATCGAATAGGTACGCTGTTAATATATGTGTGTTCATTTTGTGTTAGGTGTGTGATTTATATGTATCTTTTTATAGTTTAACATTCAGTTTTGAAAAAATGGATGCAGAAAATTAAGATAAATAATGAAAAATGATAAATGAAGTTGATTTGATTTTACACCCATGTGAAGTGACGCTCCCCCTCAGTAAGCTCTTTGGGGTCAGGGCTTGGCTTATTTTTCCCTTCCCAGAGATGAAGTGTGAAATATAGGCACGGTTTTGCTTTTTATAGTCATTCAAGCAGGTTACAAATCAGTTTCGCAGTCATAAAGCATTCCAGGCATGCATATAAGGGGTTAAATACCAGTCAGTCTAAACATGTACATTAAGAAATCAAGCCCAGCTTATATGCATGGCGAACGCCTTAAACACTTACAGGCCCATACAGTAAACATCGCGGGCGAGTGGGCACTCTGTATTGAGCGCCCGCTCTCCCGACGTGCGCCCCGCCACATCTCCTGGGCGCACGATTATTTATTTAAATGAGGGGGGTCGTGCTAATAAGGAGGTGCTAGGGAAAATAGCGCGTCCCTAGCACCTCCTTATTAGCGTAGAGGTGGCTGTCAGCGGGTCCTGACAACCGGCGCTTTAATTTACTGGCGTCGGTTTCCAAACCCGCTGACAGCCACGGGGTAGGAAAACGGACGCCGGTAAAATTGAGCATCCATTTTTCTAACCTGCCGACCGGCGGGCAGGTTTATTTTATTTTTTTAAATTTTTGGTTCCTCCAACTTAATATTCCTAGGATATTAAGTCAGAAGGTGTACAGAAAAGCAGTATTTTCTGCTTTTCTGTACACTTTTCTGGGTTGCTCAGAAATGAACGCCAGCCCATACTGTATTGGCCTGTAAGTGTGGCTGCCCAGGTTTCTTAAATGAACTCTCCTTACCAGCCTTTTGGCTTTCAGGCTATCTTGCATAGAGTCTGAGCTCTGTCTTCTTGATAGCATCCCATGTCCTGTTTCTCTCTGACCGCTTCCCTGCTAGTTGTTTGCTTTTCTGCTTTCTTCTTTCAGTTTCCTTATTTACATCTACCTGGCTCCTCAGGCGTAATTCCTTTAAAACTACACCTCCCAGCAGACTTTGCTCGAGTAGCATTGCTCCTCTCAGATTTCTAGAGCTCCCTCTTGTGGCCAGCTGCCCAAAATGCAGTAAAGGCATTTATATTATTTTACAAGCTATGAAGACAGTATTTCAGTAACATATTTGGTCTTGGATAGGTTGGGATTTTTTTCACTGATGTTATCTGCAGGCTGTCAGGAAAGCTTTAATGACTGTTTTCTAATTGTAGCTTTTTTTTTTTTTTTAGCAATGACCAAAGACACCAGCTGCAGTAATGGTAAGTGCAGACATAAAACACAGGACAGGCATGATTCATACACTTCGTCTAGACAGAGACATAACAGTAGCATTAATAATGTTTAGATCTCTTTTTATAGCAAAAAGGAATGTCTGATAGAAATGTTTTTTTCTATTTTATGTACCTTATGTAACATAAAAAATGTCTCTTATTTTTTCAAGGCAGTTTCTGCATTTTGCTGCTCTGTTTCAATTAACTCTTTTCAATCATTCTTAACACCATATCAGGGAGAGCTTCTGCTGAGCCTCACAGCATTGATAGTATCTTTTTATGGGGGCAGGGGAGGGTGTTTGGGGAAGTATTTCATTGTACAGAGAACCACTGACAGAGGGATAAAGGAGGATCTTTTACAATAGCACAGTATTTTTCAGTTTTGCAGCCTAGCTCTTCTTGGTAGGCAGCTCCAGTTACACCTGTCCATGATTTCAAGGGCTTTTAACTGTATTACTGACTAAAACCATGAATATCATTAAAGTTCTATCTTCCCGTGCTTGGCATTTACCTATCTAGTACTGTGCTGAGTAATGCCTATCACAGTGCATGATGGGAGGTTGAGGTTAAGGCTATTGGAAACCAAGATGGCCGCTCTTTAGGCAGTCACATTTTGTTACAAAAAAGGCATTGGAAACTTCTCAAAATACCTGAGATCTGAAAAGGAGGATGCAGATTTTGATTCTTGTGCTTGTCAGTTTGTGAGACCTTTTTAAAAAAATTTGAATAGGGATTTACATTTTTATATTTTCAACATGTTATGAGATTCATTTTGATTGCCATTGAATTATTTAATTTATAAAATGAATATGTAGAATGTAGAAGGATGTGTAAATGGGCCTACCCTTTTAGGAATTGCTTCAGACATTAACTTTTATTCATTTTTTGGCTTTTTCATCGCTGCCTGCTAGCCATAACTTGTCTCCTGTGCTAAGCTTCTGTGATAACCAGTGGGGATATGCATTCATTTAAAACAAAAGTGCAAAATGTGACAAATAAGACTAATTTGTTTCATTCAGGGGGCCCCAAACAGAATCAGAGGCCCCAAGAATAAAACAAACCTTATTCGTTCATTTTGTTTTATACTAATGCATCGGGCCAAGGTCTAGCCCGAAGCCGGGGCCTTGCCTAGTGCATAGGCCAAGACCCAAAGCAAGGGCTGTGACCTAGGCTCAAGCATAATGCTTGGTTCTTGGTGGAGGTGTGGGCTGACGACAGACCCTTGGTGAGATTCCCGAAAATTAAAAAAAAAAATACTTACCTGATCCGTTAGGTAATCCAGCAAAGGCCAGATCCCAACGTCGGGGCCTCAGCCTAAACCAGGGCCTGGACCCAAGCTTGTCCCTGCGACCTGACCCGAATGTCAGGTTTGAATGTCTGGGCCTCCGGGTCAGGTTGCGGCATTGGGCCTAGGTCCGAGCTGAGGCCCCAGCATCGGGACCTGACCTCTGGGTCTGGTTGCTGTATCGGGCCTGGGCTAGGGCTCCAACCTAGGCTGAGGCCCAGGTATTGGGACCTGGCCTCTGGATTGGGTCACTGTGTGAGGCCTGGGCTTGGGCTCAAGACTAGGCCGAGGCCCAGGTGTTGGGACCCGGCCTCTGGATTGGGTCACTGTGTCAGGCCTGGGCTTGGGCTCAAGTCTAGGCCGAGGCCCAGGTGTCAGGACTCAGCCTCTGGGGCAGTTTATGTACTTGGACCTGGGTCCGGGCCTCGGCCCCGACATTGGGACCTGGCCTTTGGGTCAGGTCGCGGCATTGGGCCTGGGCATGAGCTCAAGCCTAGGCCAAGGCCCAGGCTTTGGGATCTGGTATGCGGAGTGGGTCACGGCAACGGGCTTGGGTCCATGCTAAGGCCCTGCCATCGGGACGCAACCTTCATGTCAGGTTGAGGCTTCGGCCTAATCGTAGCCGGCAGATCCCAACTGGACTGGGTAAATGAGGGCTGGGGGTGGGATTCTGGCATGCATTTTTCCGGGAGGGTGGGAGGGGGGTGGTTATTGTTTGATTCATTTTTTTTCACATGAATGAAACAAATCACGCAATCCATGAACTGAAATTCGTGGGGAAAAAAACCTCCTGAAAACAAATTGAAAATGAAAATGAATTTTTCCCCTGCACATCCCTAATAACCAGTCCCAGAGGATGTCATAGAACAAAAGTGACCAAAAACTACTGCTTTGCTAGAGACAAAGTATATCATCACATTCATATAAAAGTAATTTTGTTTCCTAGGTTTACTCAATGAATGATTGATTTAGAAATAATTCTATTTTTCAAACACTATATCAGAGACATTTTTGCTGCCAGATGGATGTTTAGTTCTTAGAAACCTCAGCTGATGTTTAAGAAGATCCTTGTGTAACTGCACACATGGCCACGTGGTGGGCGGGGCCCTTGCCAGAGGAGGAGGGAGCACTTTCTTGTGACATCCTAGGCAGTGTCTGAAATCGAAGAGATCCAGCATCAGGAGAAGTTTTGGATAAGCTTAAAAATCTAGCGCGGTTTTCTGACTTTTATTGGAGCTTTGTAAAATATGAGTGCTTTGCTTCCCCTTGCATCCAGAGCCCAGATCAGGACTGAAAACTGATCAGGACTCATCTGTCAGGAAATTGTCTTTGTCCGGTGTGTAGACTTCGCAAATTCCATCCATTTTTCTTGAAAGCTTTTCTTTCCTTGCCCTCTCCTCTGACCTTCAGTCCCAAGATGGGAAACGTCCTTTGATTAGGCTGAGCTGCCGAAAAAGCTTGGAGTTCTTGCCTTGCCAATCTAAACATGGGTGCTTTATACCAGATTACATACAAAGCACACTGAGACCCTGCCCCACTGAGCTTAGAATTTAAGTAGGTACCTGAATGACGGGGCAATAAAGCGACTGTCTATGAGCGCTAATGGCAGAAGCAAGATTTGAACTCAGGTCTCCTGATTATTCTAAGCAATAGGGCCACCCCACTCTTTCCAATGGCTTCTTCTGAAATGCAAGGGCATCGTCCGCTAACCTGTTTCTCTAGCTGTAACCGATCATGGCTGATCATTCTTTGTTTTTTTTTTTTGTTGCTATTTCATCCCTCTTTTCTGCAGTAAGCACTGGTCCAGCTCTGCCGCTGACTTGACTTCTAAGGGGAAGTCTTCTCGAGTTCCTTGCTTTCTCAGCACAGTCACTGTCTAGCCAGCGTTATTCCTGCCAGAGTTTCACGTCCGCTATCCTGTTTAACCAGCTGCACTTCACCGGACGGTGCAGAAGCAAGAGAACGGTGTTTGACAGCACATCAAGGCCTGTTTTGAGATGCAGCAGGATTTGGACTGTTTGGCACCTTTAGCCCCTGCCAGGCTACAGTGGAACAGTGGAAAACATGTGTTGAAAATTGCCTTTCTCCTGGCCTCCCGCTCCAGAGGTTGCACTCTCACTTGCAGGGAAACAGGGACGGGATTAGCTTGGAGAGGAAAAGCGTGCGTGGTGATTTGGTTTGGAAATCCTTACCTTCTGGCACATACCTCGCCCCTGCCCAGTGTGTGTGTGCTGGCACAATTTTCAGAGGGAAGCTCTGCAGGGAGTTTCCCTTTGACAGCAAGCTTTCAGGTCATACCTGCAGGCCTGCAAGCTCTCTCTGGGCACTGCGAACATTGCTTCTGGCATAATAACTTCACAGGAAGAGAAATATTACGATAAGCCAGTTCTGGAAGTTCTAGAGTTGCCATCAAGAGTGGGCCATGCTTTTGCAGTGTCAGTCATGGTGCAGCCCTAAATTAGAAGCAAAGCTGCCGAGTGCTGAAAATTCAGGGTGGAGCTTGAACTCTGTGCATTTCAGCCGGCTTCCAGTTCAGTGGAACTTTCAGGTTTTCCACTGGGGAAATTTATTGAAAATTCTCCAGCAGCTCTGGGGGAAAATCCAGTCAGAGTCAGCACACATTTCCTGACTCCACACAATGACTGAATCTGCTCAAACTCCAATATAGAATTTGATCTAAAAATGTGGCAAACCAATTGAAGAGCCTGCAAATTTCTTAAAAACATATGAACAAAAGACATTGCCATACTGGGTCAGACCAAGGGTCCATCAAGCCCAGCATCCTGTTTCCAACAGTGGCCAATCCAGGCTACAAGTATCTGGCAAGAACCCAAAAACTAAGTCTATCCCACGCTACTGATGCCAGTAATAGCAGTGGCTATTTTCTATGTCAACTTAATTAATAGCAGGTAATGGACTTCTCCTCCAAGAACGTATCCAATCCTTTTTTAAACACTGCTACACTAACTGCACTAACCACATCCTCTGGCAACAAATTCCAGAGCTTAATTGTGCATTGAGTGAAAAAGAATTTTCTCCGATTAGTTTTAAATGTGCTACTTGCTAACTTCATGGAGTGCTCCCTAGTCTTTCTATTATCCGAAAGTGTAAATAACTGATTCACATTTACCCATTCTAGACCTCTCATGATTTTAAAGACCTCTATCAGCCATCAATTCTCCATGCTGAAAAGTCCTAACCTCTTCAGCCTTTCCTCATAGGGGAGCTGTTCCATTCCCCTTATCATTTTGGTTGCCCTTCTCTGTACCTTCTCCAGTGCAGCTATATCTTTTTTGAGATATGGTGACCAGAACTGTATCAGTACTCAAGGTGCGGTCTCACCATGGAGCGATACAGAGGCATTATGACATTTTCCGATTTATTCACCATTCCCTTACTAATAATTCCTAACATTCTGCTTGCTTTTTTGACTGCCGCAGCACGCTGAGCCCACGATTTCAAAGTATTATCCGCTATGAAGCCTAATATACAGAATGTCCCAAACCCTGACTGAAGACACAATATTGCCCCATTTGTTAGACATCTTCTGTACTCTGGAGTTTAGAAAATGCAGACATGCATACAGTACGTTCTGACAGGTAAAAACAATGCAATTTTGCACTAAGCTTGTGGTCTGGTAAGGGGCAGGATATGCTGAGCGCACATTGTCTTTCCATCAAAGACTGGAATGGGAGGCTCCTCTGTGCTGCCTTGAAGGGTTAAGCCCTGGTCCACTGGGAAGGAGGAGCTGCTGTTCATACCACAGCAGGCTCTGACTCTGACCTTGACTGCATGAGATCTGTCATTTGTGCTCTTGCCTCTTTTGGAAGCTGAGGATGCCGTCACACCCTGCCACTGCTCTAGGGATGAACAAGATGAAATGCTCCTCGGATCTTGGGCCCGATCCTGCCTTCCCAGGACTGTGGGGGTTTTTTTGCATCAGTTCCTAGCATCTGTCCTGTTACTGCTTCATCCCTGTGGTCCTTGACATTGGAAATGAGCGTTCTAGTCTCCTTTCCTGATTAATACCAGCAGAGGGTGCATGTGGACTGACATTGGGGTTACTGAGATGGTGCCGCTGGCCCCCCCCCCCCCCCCATGTCAAGGATCGGCGGACAGAAATGCAGCGAATGACCAATGGATATGGTAGAAGAGGCAAGCCTACGGGATGGATTAATCATATGGACAGGCTGAGAACTTGAAGTCGGACGGAAATTCAATAGCAAAGTCAGCCTCTCCCTTTCTTAATGAGAATAATGAACCTATCTGATGCCTGATTAGTTACTGTGCTGCTGGCTTTTCATACCCTCTTTTACGTTTGGCCAAAGTCTCCGAGCACAGTTTTATTGGCTCAGGACACAATTGAATATTTGACTTTGGTTAATGGGAGTCACATATTTTCTGTAAGAAAGATTTATTAAACTTGTAGACTTCTAGGTCCACCCCCAGCCTCCACTTTCCTTATCTGCTGCAGTATCGTGGCCCCTGCTCTCCCTTCCCTACAATCAAGGATCCTCTGGCCTGTGTGCTTTTGAATTTTTGGTGAGAGTACGGCAGGCATGCGCCACGCTTTCTGTGGATAAATGCTTCCTTCGAGAACCTCGCCTTGCCTGCAGACCATCTGGAGCTTCTTTTCCACTGAAAAAATGCCTTCCTCTTGTGCATTATTGTGCATGGAGGGTCATTTTTGTGAAACAGCCTGCATAGGCTAAAGCCTGCAGATCCCTGCAGACCTTAGCTAGGGGCTTCTGCGCGTGAATCCGCTTTTGAAAATTTTCAGGTCTGCGTGCACACGCACAGATTTACAGCGGCTCAGGAGCAGGCGTTAACTTTCTGCGCGTGGATATGCAGGTGGATTTTCAAACATTGAATTAGCCACGTGAATCCCAGTATTGCCCCAGTTCCATTCCCCTCTCCGCTCTCCACCCCTCCCCTCACGAATGCCTGTTCAGTCTGCCCATAAAAGTGCACAGGAATTCATATTGCGTGCTTGCTTTCACGCGCATTCCTGCTGGGGCTATTTTCAAGATGCACGCACGCACAGGAAACCGGGTTTTACACATGAAAGTGTGTGAGTGTGTGAAAAATCCCCCATAAAGTATTATAACATCTCTGAGGACAAGCGGGCTGACCGGTCACTCAGCGGCCGACATCATGCAGTGGTCCTCTCAGAATCTTCTGAAGAAGCTTGGAATGTGGGATTTCACCCATTATTTAGGCATTAAGCCCATGAAAATGTTTACATTCTAAAGTATAGGCATTTAAGGTTATGTCTTTTGAATATCGGCCTTTTTACGTTCAGGGTTCCTCATGCGGATCCTGAGTTTGAGCATGAAGGAAGTAGAGCAATCGATCTGTAGATAATCCAGAACGGGTACTCGTTCTCATCATGTCCTTGTCACAGTTCCTGTGGCAGAATTTGCAGGAATCAGGTTGCGAGTGCCTCTGCTGTGGCCCCTGGAACTGGACTGTAACTTAGCTCTCGTTCCCATTAGGACGCCGTAGGGGGAGGGATGTGACCTGGGGCCCTAGAGGTGAAGAGCTTTATAACTTTGGGACCATTCACCTGAGCCTTGGTTTTTTCCGTCCCTCGACAGGATCACAGGGGATCTTGCAGGAAGCCTCAGACAGCTTTGTGTTGCTTGCAGTTTAAACTTCTGTGACATGCTCTGTTCCTCATCACAGGACACATTTTCGTTTTCATGCCGTGTAGATATGATTTGGGATTTACAAAACTGCCTGACTTAATGGTCAAGGCTTTGGGAGGATAGCTGGCGCCTCAGATGTGTCACAAAGAATTTTTATTTATTTATTTATTATTTTATTATACCGCATTTCATGACTGGAATCACATCAACCCGGTTTACAATTAACAATGTGTGTAAGGCAGAGAGTAACATAGTAATCAATATTCCCAATTCGAACTTCAAATACAGTAAACAATATTATGGAAATGAGAAAGTTACAATAAAACAGGGAAATTTTCTTTCCTCAAGTTGCGGAACTCGTTCGTTTTGTTTGTAACAGAATGGGGAGTTAACATAATACCACAATAGATGTCAGCAGATAAGGACCATTTGGCTCACCGAGTCTCCCTGGTTGTCTGTAGCTACACTGGTCCTGTGAAGGAATGTTCTCAGTAGTCCACTGTTCAACCTTGAAAGCATTTGCTGTTCTAGCTCTCTCCACCATCCTCCTCCACACGTTCTCTGCCAGCGATATCTCCCAAGCTGTCAGCCATACAAACTTGACTGTCTCCTGCGTTCTGGCTCTTCTGATCACTCTTTGCTGCCTTTACCAGTGTCCACTGAGGGATTTGTGTTACCTGGAACAGAATCAGAGCATTACAACCTTTATTTCATTCCTGGGATGATGGTCTGAATGTAAATAAATCAAGGGTCCAGTCTTTATCAGAGATCGCTGCTGTAAACAAAACAGGAACAGTACGTGAAAAATGGAAGAGTAAAGTTAGGGGAAGAGATTTTATTTAAAAACAAGAGGTGACTATAAACAAAAGCTGTAAATCTTTATTCCAAATTTTAGAAAAAAATATTAGGGAATAAAAGGGAATAAAAGGGAATAAAAGGGAATACAGGAATAAGCAGAGATTCAAAACTTCCTCCATGATTTACTCATTAGGGATAAAATGCACTCACCATGAACGTTTCCTCTTCCCCCAATAATTTGTGTACAGGAGGAAATGGCAAGAGTACATGGAGAGCAATTTTCTTCTCTGCCGAGTGAACATCTACCCTTCCTCACTCAGACACTCAGGCACAACTCTCACTCTCCTCCACTCTCTACCCAGTCCAGGTACAGCCCTCTCACTCTCTTCTACTCTCTACCCAGTCCGGTACAGCCCTCGCACTCTCCTCCACTCTCTACCCAGTCCCAGTACAGCCCTCTCACTCTTCTCCACTCTCTACCCAGTCCCGGTACAGCCCTCTCTCTCTCCTCCACTCTCTACCCAGACCCGTTACAGCCCTCTCACACTCCTCCACACTCTACCGAGTCTCGGTACAGCCCTCTCACTCTCCTCCACTCTCTACCCAGTCCCGGTACAGCTCTCTCACTCTCCTCCACTCTCTACCCAGACCCGTTACAGCCCTCTCACACTCCTCCACTCTCTACCGAGTCTCGGTACAGCCCTCTCACTCTCCTCCACTCTCTACCCAGTCCCGGAACAGCCCTCTCACTCTCCTCCACTCTCTACCCAGACCCGTTACAGCCCTCTCATTCTCCTCCACTCTCTATCCAGTCCCGGTACAGCCCTCTCACTCTCCTCCACTCTCTACCCAGTCCCGGTACAGCCCTCCACTCTCCTCCACTCTCTACCCAGTCCCGGTACAGCCCTCTCACTCTCCTCCACTCTCTACTCAGTCCCGGTACAGCCCTCTCACTCTCCTCCACTCTCTACCCAGTCCCGGTACAGTCCTCCCACTCTCCTCCACTCTCTACCCAATCCCAGTATAGCCCTCTCACTCTCCTCCACTCTCTACCCAGTCCCGGTACAGTCCTCTCACTTTCCTCCACTGTCTACCCCGTCCCGGTACAGCCTTCTCGCTCTGCTCCACGCCCCATTCCTATCCCTCATCCCTTCTCCACCCAAGGGCAGCCCTCTTACTATCCTCTTCCTCTACTCTTCATCCCATTGCAGCCATCTCTCTCCTCCTCCTCCTTCTTCACACTCCACTCAGATGCAGTTTTCTTCCTTCCTCCAGTTCCCCCACCAGCACAACAAACCTGTCTCTCTCCTTCTGTCTCATTCAAGCCTTTTCACGTTCCTCCTTTCTTCCCCAAACTCTCAATCTCATCCTTTCTCCCCCTCCAGCCTTTTTACTCTCCTTCTCTCTTCCCCCAACTCTCTCCTTCTCCTTCTCTCTTCCCCCCCACCCTCTCCCCTACCCTGCTGCAGCTCTCTCCCTCCCCTCCTTGCAGCACTGCTGCTTCTTCCCATACCCCAACTGGAGCCGAAGATGCATCTTTCCTTACCCACAGGGTCCCAAATGGGGCTAAAAATTCTTTGTCACTTCCTAGGCCCCCAGTCATGGTATTTCCCACTGCAGTAGTTGACTCTTCCATGCTATTCCCATTTGGCAGAGGTGGAAGGTTGGTGAACCCCATTATTTCCTATTCCCAGCTGCTGTAAGGGTGTTCTCTGCAGCCTGGCTCCAGCAGCTGCTTCCTAGTCTCATCTGGGCAGGGGTTCGTCACCTGCCAGCAGTCGAAATCAGCTCACCAGTGGTAAGTGGGTGAGTGCATTTTGAAAAGCCTGGAAATGAGTATTACAAAAAGAAAAAAAGATGGAGTAAAATGACAAGGAATAGGCAAGTTGGTACTTTGAGCAATTCAGATAGTACATGCATAATAATGACCAGTCCCATCTGAATACAATACTGTATATTTTATTCCAGATAATGCGTTTTAGAATGGAAATGTTGCCTGCCTCTTAGCTAAAAAGGAAAACATTCAAATTAAATGGCTTTACATGTTGGCTCACAGAAAGTGCATTTGCAACCTTATATTGACTATGCTGGCTTTTCATTTATAGACAATCAGTATGCCTCTGAATTATACTTGCATGTTTACATTGCAATCTGTTTCCATTAGTCACCCAGAGAAGTCCAGATGGGCAGCATAGCTGGAGCTTCCTTATACCCAGTGCCAAACGTGCTAATATCTGTCAGCAGTAATAGGAGCCGTGCAAGCGGCTAGGGTCAGTGAACCTGGTCATTGATCTCGCCAACAACCTGACAGCAAGCAGCAAAGTTCTATGACGTGTTGGATATTCATTCCCTTTCACGGTTCTTTCTTTGATGCCTTCCTGGAACAGACAGGGATGCACTATCTCACATCAGACGGATCTTCACCAGCCCTTCCCTGGACCTGAGTCCTGAATTCAACCCAAGGATCAAAGAGTACTATTCAGAAGTGCCGTTTGACTTGCTGACTGTGGTGATTGGAGCCGAGCCCTCGCACTGCGAATGCCAGGTGCACCTGGACGAGAGGAAGGGACCAAGGTAGAGCGTGGGAACAAGGGACTGTGAGGAGCAGGTGCCACTGTCACAGGGCGTGATTCCTTGATATAGTATTGGCCAAGACAAATAATTATGTCCTTCAGAGATTTTGCAGCGATATCACTTTAAGGTTTCTGAGAGAGGGGTTTTTTTTCTTATCTCCATTTCTCCCACTTTACTCCACATCCCAGCGAGCATTGCCTGGGCTACTCATCATTTCCCTGGCTGACCCAAGGCTGGAGGGGTAAGGCTCCTCCAAGCCTGAATCTCTTCTGCTCGCTTCCTGCGGGCCCCACCAGATGTGGCCGCATAGCCCAGTCTTAGAGCCAGCCCAAAAGGTTTATCATTGTAACCGTTTCAGGTGCCAATCCTGCCCAGGTACGTGGCTGTTATTTTTCTTAAACCCTTGCCCCCCAGGGCAATGAACTGCAAGCAGTTGTTCCAAGAGAAACCTTGGGTCTTGCATTTGCTTCGCCAGATGATTCTGCGATGGAACGTAAGCACCTTGAGTGCTGGGGATTGCCGGCTCTCGCGGCTCAGTGACCGTGGGATACACAGAGAAGCAGAGCCGAGCGCAGGGTAAGAAAAAAGAAAAAAAAAAAAGTCTGTTTCGCTGCGCAATTTTCAAAATACCGCACCCTCTGCCCAAGGCTTTCCTTTCCCAGCAAGGGAGGAACATCGACAGGAAATTTTTTTTTTTTCTCTCTCTCTCTCTCTCTCTCTCTGGGAAGCTGCAGGAAATAAAAAGCCTCAGGCAAAAGATGTGCTTTTGTAAAACTGTAAAAACCGCCCCCGGCGAGTGCAGATAATACACATCGGGGCCAGTTTTCGATAGGTTTCAGCCTCTCTGGCTTAAATCTAGCCAGATAGGTCTTAGATTTAAGCAAAATATCAGCCACATATCCAGCTGGATTTAGGGCAGTTATCCCAGTGCCAGGGATATCCAGCTAAGTGGGTGGGCTAGCACTGAAAATTAGCCCTAGCCAGCTGAATAGCTTTCCTGCCTTACCTTCCTCGATCCCTCCACACTGCTGGGACATTTCAGCAGAGGCAGAATATTTTCAAAGCATCAGCTCCAGCTGCTTAGCTCTGATTTGAAGCGGCTTCATTGCTTCAAAATATTGACCTCCCCACCGCCCCCTCCCCCCCCCCCCATAACAGACCATGCACCTAAAGGACTGAAGGAGCCCAAGACATGATTGGATTGGGCTCCATTTCTCACAGGTTTCAAACTGAGCCGAACTCAGGACTTTGCATGCAAATCCCTGGACACGAACTCGACATGCGGGCTTTATGCCCTGCTGGACCTCCGTCTTAAATCTGGCTCTAGGCTTGCGAGCCGCCCTCCCCTTCCCTTCGGAGAGCAATGTCCAAACTGGCCCGACTGACAGTTTCCATCCTCCAGGGCAGCCGAAAGTTAGGTGCAGGTCAGGAGGGCATTCCCGCAGGCGGTTCGAGTCAGGGGGGGGACAAAATTAGTGTGCGCCCATGCGATGGGTCAATGGACGCTTTTCTATTTTGCCGCTCCCCTCCCCCCCCTTGCCTCCTGCATCAATGGCAGGTGGAAAGCTTGCAGACACTTTCCAGTGGGGCTTGCTTTGCACCTGTTACTCATCAAATGGAAGCAGCGCGAAAGCTTTGTCCAACGTACGCAGGCTGAAAGCACCTGCCTGGCCTGCATGTACGTGGGCCTCCTCTTTCCATCCCCAACCCGAGCGGCCAGAGGAAAGAGAAAACCATGGGGAGAACAACACGTGTCCTTCCAAAACTGCTTTCGTTTGTTTGGGAGGGGGGGGTATTCGCCCTTATTATTTTTTAACCCTGTATAGTAAAATAAGCTCCAGCTTTTTTTTTTTCTAAGTTAGTTTTTTGTCTTAAACCTGAATTTCTAATCAGGAGTGGCCAACTCCAGTCCTCAAGAGCCGTAAATAGACCTCGAGGACTATTGGAGGGATAGATTTGCACACAGGGGCGGCACTGCTTGCAGATCTATCCCGGGCACATTCTTTGTGGTTCTGCTGAAAACCAGGCCTGTTGTTCGGGCACTCCAGGAGCAGGGTTATCCATCCTTCCACTAACCTATAACCATAGCAGAAAACCAGAAATTATTTTAACATGTTGCTGGTGCAAGTTTTTTTGGGTGGCAGGGATTTTTATAAAACTGAATTGGTATTATTTAAAGTCTGGGTATGCAGGTGTTTAAGGAAACACTGTATAGTGCTCTGACAGGATCGCCATTCTTCTTCAGGTTTGCCAAGTATCCTCTCGGCCTGGGCATTAACCAGATCATCATTCTGGTGACGGACGAAGCCAAACTGCCTCCCCAAGTTGTAAGCAGCTACAGGCTCACGGTTTATCGAGAAGAGCGGCCAAGTATGCCTTTGTTCGACGATTACATGATGTGCAGTTTTGTGCAGGTATGCTCATCCTTCTCTTGATAATTTCTTTTCAAAACAGAGAAAATGTCAGCAGAAAAGGGCCATTAGGGTCCACTCGGTCTGCCCATTGCTCTGAGGTCTTCTCCTTCCCCCCCGCCTGTCGTGCTCTTTTGTGTCTATCCCATGCATGCTTGAATTCTGCCACCGTTTTGGTTCCTGTAATCTCCGCTGGAAGTCTATTCCCTGTGCCCTCCACTCTTTCAGTGAAAAAAAATGTTTTCTCGCACTCCTTTTGAGCTTCTCTCCCTTTAGCTTCATAGAGTGACCCCCTTGTCTTGTATGGAAAATGTTTCCCTCTGGTACTTTACTGAAGCCTTCTAGATATCTGAATATTTGTGTCACTTCTTTCACCATTAGCTCCCTCAGTCTCACTGAGGTCCATATCCGGTGAGAGAACAAGCTTTCCGGCTAAAGTTAGATGGATAGCGGCCCATATTTTCAGCAGGATAAACGTCCCGCTGACTATACTGGCCTAACGTGATCTATCTACATGTAGCTGGATGGCTATGTTTAAAAATAACTGGTCAGGTATTTTAATTAGCCGGTCTTGTGCAGCCAGATAACTTTAGACTTGCTTCAGAACAATTTGTATCATTAACTTTCTGCTTTCTTCATTGTCAGTGCCCTACAATGCGAACCAATAAAGGGGAAACCTAATAAAAATAACTTTATCTTGCATTAATTAATACTTTTACCTTGAATTTGTATCAGGACTTTAGTAAAACGGAGCACTCAAGGAAGTAACTTTCAGACATCGCTGTGCAGCCCCTTAGATGCGTGTATATGGCTGTGCAGAGAACTTGCACATGTCAGGTACACGCAGATTATAAAATACACGTATGTCTGCTCCCCAACATACACCCTTATGTTTAGCTGTGAGCGAATACCTGCAGTGCATGGAAAGCATGTACTTTCTCTACCAATTTCATAAACATATAGAGGAAAAATTAGAACTTCTGTAAAACCCTGATTCATACATGGAAGTCGGCATTTTATAAAACATGTGCGTGTAATTAGCATCACCAGTTTACTGATGTCTCCACCAGTTCACCCAGTCCATCTCCACTTCATCGAGACCCTTATGTAGCACTTCATCTTAAACTCCCCCTCCCATCCAACAATAGCAGACAGCAGGCGAGTCTGAAATCATTTCTTCTAGATAATTAGCAGGGGTAAAATGTCATGACTAAGGTGGCTAATGTATACATTTGAATCTCTTATAAAATAGCAATTTATGGGGGTCATTTACCAGACTTATCGCGTGTGATACCAAGATGGGGGCGGAGTTGGCCCTGAAAGAGGAGGAGTCGGGGCATCACCGGGGCCGACTCCGCGAAGATTGCGCAGACGACGAAAAGGTAAGGGCCTTTTCATGTCCTATTTCGCGCCCAATAACTACACCTTCTATGGTGGCGCTATTGGGTGCGAAACCGGCAGCGATCGCACCGCGACGGTGTGATCACTGCCGGCTAGCGCAGGACCGCCCCCCCATTTCGGCCCCCCGCCCCTCATTAAAGTATCGCAGGTCTGCGAAACTTTAGAAAATGAGGTCCTATGTGTGGTTCCTCTGACCCCACCCTGGAACACCCCTAGTCTGCCCTTTTATGCGTAAGTAGATGTGCATGCAAAACCAAAAATACATGCATACTTTTGATGTTTATAAAATACTTACGCATCTGCATAACTCCTTTGAAAATTCACCCCATAATACAATGTGTGAACTATGCTCGCATGCTTTTTCTTGTCATGGGCGTCGCGAGTCTCCTAAAATGTGTGGTGCAGAACTTCTCATAAAACCCATTCAGTCTTCCTTTACTCTTTATTTCCTTGTCCTGCCTTTGGATAATTTCTTGGAGGAGAAGTCCATTAACTGCTATTAATCAAGTTGTCTTAGAGCAGTGGTTCTCAACCATTTTTCTACTGGGACACACCTGGCAGATAATGCGTAATGCTTACAGGCGGGACACACTGAACACTTGACCATCACAGGGCTAAATGTAAACATATACTCTACATCCACAGGAACACCCCCCCCCCCCGCGCCCCCTTCCCAGGCCCCAAACAATGGATGCAGAGCAGAACTAGGTAATTTCAAATATAACTCACTATATAAAAAAGATATTCTGATTCTGGTGCTAACTCAGTAACAGAAACACAAACTCCCTTACTACCTGGCGCACTGTAAAATATAAAATGTAAAAAAAACCCCACTCAGCACGTGTGTAGCAAACCTTCCATACCAATGCAGCACTAATTCCAAGAACTCAGACAGCAATAGCCCTTCCTATGAAAAGGCAGCAGTGCAGCACCAATGCATGTCCTATTGAGAAGATTGATACAAATCCCTACCTACTAGTAAAATACCTCACCTCAGTCACACATACAGATCCGACCTTCACCAAATACAGAATAAGAGACCACAAATTACAAATGAGGAGACAAAAACTGGAATGGAAACCTCAAAAAGCCACTCTGCATGCAGTGCAAAACTGGAGAGATAGAAACAGAAATACAAATCCTCCTACACTAAGCAAAGATAGAAGAAATGCACATTTACAAAACTGACATATTATGGCTCTTGCACCCCGTCACTCCCCTTCCATGCCTCCATCATCCTTCACTTTTCCCAATTACTCCCTTTCAATCATCCGCTAACCCTCATATCCCTGCCCAGCATTCCTGACCCCCCACATCCTCTTCCCTGTGCTGCTTCTCTTCCCTGCTTGACTCTCCCTACCCCAACCCCCTGTTTCTCACCCCTTCCTGCTCAGCAGCCCCCACACTCCCTCTCCCTTCCACCTTTATCTTCCCAGCATCCCCAACCTCCTTTCCCTCACCTTCCACAGGGTGAAAAGATCAGCAGCATCACTCCCAGACTCAGCAGGGGAAGGTAAAGTTTGCTTCCCATCAGGCCCAGAACAGCAGGAGCTGGCAGTGTCTCGCTCTGATCTGGCTGAAGGAGGAAACAGCCTCCCACTGGGTCAGAAAGAGGAGAAGGAAGTGAGAGTAGACTCCCAGTATAAGAGAAGTCAACCAACTCCCACCGGGACTGATAAGGAGACAGCAGTCTTCTGCTGGACCTGCGACGCACCTCCCAGGACCTCGCAACACACCTGTTGAGAACCACTGTCTTAGTGAATAGCCACTGCTATTTGTGGCATCAGTAGCATGAGATCTACTTAGTTTTTGAGTACTTGCCAGGTACTTGCAATCTGGGCTTGATGGACCCTCGGTCTGACCAGTATGCATGTTCTTATGTTCTTATGTTCACTAAGAGTGCCTAGTTCCTGAGCAGAGGACAGCAAACCATTTTATTAGCTAAATCCATTCAACCTATGAAAATAGTAAATACAGCAATTCTTGTGAAAAGTCTGGCAAAATCAAATTAGTGAATGAGCAGGCAACAGTGATGTGTTGGAGGGGTTCCTTGGAGCACCTGTGAAATAATATTATGGAAACAAAGAGTTGTCTCACCAAACAGAGCAGAATGGGTGACAATCCCTTGATAAGAGGTTGGTAGCACATCAGCGGCAGGCAGCTTTTGGTTTGCATTGAATTACAATACAATGGTGACATCAAATTGGTGACAGTCTCAGGGCCAGCCAGTGCCATTTTCTTGTACGGCTGTACAAACATATGGCCATACAATAAAATGGCGCTGACTGGACCTGAGACTGGCGCCATTTTAATGAGATGACCAATGGGGCATCCTTCCTGCCCATTTTACTGCCCAGGAGTGTACCTTCAAGGAAGGGGTAAGTGGAGGATGGGGTGTTTCCTGGCTCTGCTAGCTTTCTGGTGGGGGTTGGTCAGAAGGGCAGGCTCTGGGGCAGTCAGCAGGCTTGTGAAGGATTTTTTTCTCAGGTATTTTTTCAAAACAAAACCAAGAAAACCAACATTTTGAATACATATTGAAACGAAATAGGAACTGTTGTTGACGTTTCCTATTTCGTTTCAAATGAATGCACATCCCTGATAAAGAAATGTACATTGATGGCCAGGCAACAATATTTCTATATCTAATGCTTTTGGAATATTAGTCCAGTACAAGAATGCTGGGCATTTTGTTACAGGCAGCACAGTTGTGGTTACATTGCATTTGTTGAAATCCCAGACTATTTTGTTGACACACTGTTATTAATCTTTTATTTTTGAAAGGCTTAACCGTAGCAAATTATCTTGAAGTAGTGCCACTGACTAGGAATTTTGGAATGCTGAAAATGCAGCGTGCTTTGTAAATGGTATTTGATGTGCATTATACATGAAAACTACTTTCAAGTCGAAACTTAATATGACTGTTCAAAGGCTAGATATAGTCAACTTAGTACGGCTTTGAAAAAAACCCCTATCTATCTAGCCGTTTGATCAGCCGCAATCAAAATGCTATGTGTGCTGGACGGGTTTGCTGAAGACTGACAAACTAGTTTTTGGTCTGCTAAGGGATATTTTTAAATATATCACGGTTCATAGTGGTGCTTTGTGTAAGAACTCTGTCACATCACAAGCTATTTATCCCAAACTCTTACCACAAACCCCATCATGTTCAGCTATCTTCACTTACTATTTTGGCTGTGCTTCCTTTACAGTAGTGCTACTTGTAAAACAGTTCTGAAAATGCGCAGAAGTCGCCTTTCCCTTCCTGGAGATTAAAGCAGCAATCCTAGCAAAAGAAACTAAAAAATACCTGAAATGATCCACTTGGTGGTTAAAACAAAATCATTGAGATTCAGCCATTTCATTATGACTTCTAATTCATTTCCAAGGACAAATAAGTGTTTTTGAGTTTAATGAAAGCTTCCATCTGCTTAGATGCACCTGTACGTAACCCAGGGTGCAACCGGGCTGAGTCTCAGCAGAACTCCAGGCTTGTGAGGCATTAAGAATGGAGGGCTGAATCTGGGGAGGAGGAGAGGAGGAGGTTATATCCAAGCAGCAGGTGCGGTCGTAATAGATTATGCCTCATTTTTTATTCCAAAAAAATGTCCTAAAAAATATGAGATTTAAAATGTTAGGTCAAAAAAAAATAAATTTAAGGAAATCAAAGAAGAAAACTCAAAGAGGAAAACAAAAGAGCAAAGAGGGAGCAAACTGATATATATATATATATATATATATATATATATATATATATATATATATTGAAATCTAGATGATATTGCTGCTTAAACAAAGATATCCTCATGAATCACTTTGACAAAACAACCAGGGATATGCTTTGTTCATTTCATCTTCAGGATTCTCAGTTGTATTTTCAAGGGAACAACAGGCAGGCAACATATTTTGAAATAATTAATGGTGCTGGAGGCTAGAGTTTCTTCTCTGTAAAACATCAACAACAAAATTACATTTAGAAAAAAATATATTTGTGCACTGTGAAGGCACTGGCAGGCTTTCTGCCCGTAACTCATCAAAGCCTTCCGTCCTCAGACTCTTTGGTAACCAAACACCTGTTCCTGCAGCAAAAGGGATAAATACAGTGCGAGCGGATGGACAGCGACTTTGGATGCTGGACTGGGCACAGATGGCACCGAGCAGAGGGAAGAAAAGGTCATTGACAGTGAGGTGGCTTTTCTGAAGTTCTAATCCACGGACCTTTTTTTCTCTGTCTTCCTTTTTATGTTTAATCCTCTCTTGGGATATTCGGGTTTCACTGCAAGCTGATACTGTGCTGAAGGCTGCGGCACAGCGACTGAGCTGGGCTGGAGAAGGGGCTGGCGCTTGTTTTTCCAGCCTTCTGACAAACCTCATGTACTGGAAGTGAGTTCAAGGTTGTTCAGTCAAAGAGTGCGTGTGCTTCCCAGTCACCCCCACTGGCCTCCGATGTGGTTCCTTCTCTGTTACCCGGTGTAATCGTAGCATCCTTCTAGCTTCATCAAAACAAACGTGGCAGGGGGATAAACTCTGGTGTTACTAGGGGGTGCACTGCAAAATGTATACAGATGCTTTTTCGTTTCATTTTGGGTATTGTGGTGTTTTTAAAGTTTTGTTTGATGTTTGTTTCTGTTTGTTTTGTTTATTTGATTGGAAATAAACATCAAAAGGAGCAAGAAAGAAAAAAAAGACAAACTAAAGAACAATAAGGGGACAGATTCCCCCTCCCCCCCCCCCATCAGCACAAAACTCCAGCATTACCAACATTTTAAACTCACCCCCCCCCTCCCGAAACCTCCTACCACCCAGACACCTTTTATCCCTTTTGGGGGGCTTTCCAAAGTCCAAATGTGGCAGGCGTGATCCCCAGTCACTCCTGCCCCTCCGAGCTGAGGCTGAGCCAGTTTGTGGTATGGCCATATAAGAACAAAATAGCACCAGACTCGCTGCCGACTGGCGCCCATTTTTAAATCTTGACTCGGGGTGGGGGGGGGGGCAGGATTGCTTTTTTTAAAAAACATTTTATTTATAGAATTTCAATTTACAAACATAACAATAGTTTGTAACAGAAATATGTGGAAATTCAAAACTGGAGAAAATTACCAAAATACATTCCAATAAAGTCAAATGCACTCCAAGCAGAAATTCAAAAAGGAAATCGGAGAGGAGAAGAATTTTAAGGGAGCATTCACCAGAAACAATTTACTAAAGAGTAAAGGCATAACATAGTACATAAGAACATAAGAATATGCCATGCTGGGTCAGACCAAGGGTCCATCAAGCCCAGCATCCTGTTTCCAACAGTGGCCAATCCAGGCCATAAGAACCTGGCAAGTGCTCAAAAACTAAGTCTATTCCATGTTACCATTGCTAATGGCAGTGGCTATTCTCTAAGTGAACTTAATAGCAGGTAATGGACTTCTCCAAGAACTTATCCAATCCTTTTTTAAACACAGCTATACTAACTGCACTAACCACATCCTCTGGCAACAAATTCCAGAGTTTAATTGTGCGTTGAGTAAAAAAGAACTTTCTCCGATTAGTTTTAAATGTGCCCCATGCTAACTTCATGGAGTGCCCCCTAGTCTTTCTATTATCCAAAAGAGTAAATAACCGATTCACATTTATTTTATTTATTTATTTATTTATTTATTTAAACGCTTTTATATACCGACAACCGTTTGCACATCGTGTCGGTTTACATATAACTTAAAACCAGGGTATATATAGGCATAGCCTTTACATAGAACAAAGAACAATTAAAATACAGTAGTAAAACAAACAGCTAAGTAAATTGGAGGAGGGAGTAAAACAGGGAGTAAAACATCTACCTGTTGTAGACCTCTCATGGTTTTAAACATCTTTATCATAACCTCTTTAGTCTTTCCTCATAGGGGAGCTGTTTCATTCCCCTTATCATTTTGGTCGCCCTTCTCTGTACCTTCTCCATCGCAATTATATCCAGCATTAATAATTAATAAAACAAGGAAGCACAGGAGAGGAAGTAAGTGGCCTGTGGGACTCAACAAAATATTTTAGCTGTTCAGGGAGGAAAAAAATAAAACATTCGTCTCCTTTTTTTAATTATACATTTACATGGAAAACGAAGAACAAAGGTAAAACCTAAAGAAACAACATCCTGACGAAACGCTAAAAAACCTTTTTGTCGAATTTGAGTAGTAGAGGCTAAATCGGGAAAGATTTTATCAGATGAGCAAAAGAGATAACAGGATTCTTCCTAAAGTAATTTCTCATTACAGCATTTAAATCTAATGAAGAAATAAAGGAAACTAATAAAGTACCTCGATCAATAACATCCAAAGAAGAATTTTCAAGAAAGTTAGACAAATCATTTTGAAAGGGAACATTAGCTACAGACCCAGAGGATCTAGGTTTAGGGAGAAAAGAACATGTATTAACAGATGGTAAATTTTCAGGTGTAAATCCCAAAACCTCCTGAAAAAATGTCTTTAACGTTATGTAAGGAATCTCTCCAGCAACTCTAGGAAAGTTGAGAAACCGCAAATTGAGATGCCTGTCATTATTCTCCAGGTATTCAGTTCGTCTAGAAAGGGCCTTCACAGTGGCTACATTGAATTCCTGGACTGTCTTTACGGTGTCTTCAACAATAGAAACTCTAGAGGACACAGAATTAACCTGGGTCTGTCAGTCCGACAAATTCTGTTGAAAATTAGAAGAAGAATGATTATCTTTAAATTAAGAGTATTAAGTGACCCGAAGCTAGCCCCAAGATCCCACGGGGCTTCCAAAATCACCACCGCTGGGCGAGCTGGAATCGTTAAGAACTCACCGCCTTCAATATTCCCTGCAGGTGGGGGAGATAAAGATGGTAGCAAACCCATCCTGGGGGCCAAGCTCGACTCCAAAACCGTCTCTCCAATCACTGAACAGTCTCAAGAGGTCGCTCACAAGAAGGCCCAGCGGCACTGAGCACGGAAGCGGAGCCCAGCCCAAGCGGTAAATCATGGAGAGAAGCCCCCTCCACTGCAGGCGCCAAAATGGCATGATCCCAGGGCCCCGCGGAGGCGCTGTCCGACAAAGGTCTCAGCGCAGGGGGTGGTCGATGATCTGGACCCAGGGACGCCTCCTCTGCCGGCACGCACGGATCTCCCAAACCGCACCGCACATCAGACTCCTCGGTTCCTGACAACACTGGTGAGGACATGAAGCGAGTTATTGCCAGTTACTGTACAGAAAAGGGGAGAGGGTCCAGGGGGGAAATCTGAACCTTCCCCTTACGCTTTGGAGGCATCTCAGTCGGTAACGCTGAAAATCAACAAAAAGTCAGGACAGCAACGCCGCACGTCCTCTCTATGCTGCCATTTTGTCTCCTCCCCAGGCAGGATTGTTTCTGTCCCATTTGGGTTTCAAAAATCCAATGAGTTTTGGTGGGGGTTTTGTATCATATCTCTTTGAAACAGCACATAACAAGCCAGGCCGCGTCATTCCATGTTTCATGTCATTTTCAAATGAATGTACATCCCTAGGAGTTATCACAGCACATTAGACAAGCATAAGAGGTGCTGGTTTTCCTGTTATTTGGATGGAAATTTGTTGCAACACCATAAGGCAATTAGGAGGAGAAAGTGGAAATAATGAAACATTTTTTTGCTGTTATTGGTCCTTGGAATACAGACTTCTTTCCACCCTGTAGGGGAGCCCCAGGAGGTCATGGACCCTGCCCTTGGCCAGGAGCCTCCCGTGAACCCGTGTGCTCAGGACCAGATCGGGATGGGGCTACATGGGTTGAAATCATTTTACTTATGTGGGGAGACTCTCAAATTATTCTAGTAGTACAAGACATTTTTGGTTGGGAGTTCCCCAAAGATTCTATTGCATAAAGTGCCTTAAAAATTGTTTGAAACTGCACTACTTGATGGTGCCTGATGTAATACTGGATTTGGTTAGACCTTCCATTCACCGCCCCCAGTCCACTCGTCTGACCAGATCTGCCAACAAAGGTACCCTCCTTGTGCCCTCACTTAAAATAGCCCATCTCTCCTCGGCACGCGACCGTGCCATCTGGATTGCAGGCCCTGCCCTATGGAACACTCTGCCACCCGACCTGCGCCTTGAACCATGTGCTATCAAATTCAAAAAGAAACTAAAAACGTTTCTATTTAGACAAGCCTATCCAGAATAGTCTGCCCATAAACTGGTCATCCTAAATATCACTACATGGTATCTATGCATTCCTCATATTAAGGACCTAGTTGTTTTGTTAAATCCTTTTCTTCTTGGCTGCTCCTTTGTTTTCCCCTCAAAGTTCTTCTTCCCTGTTAACATGTAATTTCCAAGCCTATCTCGTTCATTGTAAACCGGTATGATGTCCACTACTAATACCGGTATATAAAATTTTTTTAAAATAAATAAATAAATAAAGTATTGGGTTTTGGTTTTTGGTAATGTAAAGGCATGTGAATATTGATGTTTTGGGTAATATGATGTCCCCTTAAGTTATGGCTGATTTTGATTCTTTGGGAGGTGTCCTACAAAGATATAAATTTGGGGTAAAATTGGTGGGGGTGGCCTTTATTAGGTTGCAGCTTGGGACGAGAGGGACCTCCACGATGTAGAGTCCTGGGGTAGCCAGCTTGTGGGTTGGTGAGACCTGAAGAGCACTACTGTACGAAGGAAACGACCTGAGGCCAAGGACTGGAGATCTTGCAGTTCTTCCCCTTTAGGATCTTGCTGGAATGATGAGTTGGAGGAAAGGCGATTCCTCCCCACGAGGAAGAGAGAGCCTGGACAAGGAGTTGAAGGGAATGTCCAGAGATGAGGGGAAATCCATAGAGAAGGCTGGGGAATCCTACATATTGTTCAAATGTGAGGTCCAGGGCAAAAGAAGAGAAGTTCCTGAGGTCATGAGGTTGTAGTAGCCCTTGAGGTTGGGTTTGAGTGACTAGAGAAGTTGTAGAGAGGAACAGGGGAAATAATGGAGGATTGAAAAGATCTCATTTCCATTCATGTGGACTGGGAGTATGGTACATTAACCCTTGGGCTCCCAGATTGTTTATTTGGAGTGTATATTTTACTCCGACTGTGTATCCCATGAACTCTGATTATTCAATACTGATTGTTTATCTTCTCTTAAAATGTACACAGTTGCCGGCTAAGCCTTAAGTGGAGTGGCTTTCTTTTTAGAACTTTTATTAATGCCAGCACTAATTGAGGAATAGAAGGGGATTAGGTTCATGGAGGGGGAAAATAGTCAATGCCCTCCCTGACCAGCCAGAAACAAAGTATTCTGCCCCACTGCTTCCAATAGGATCCACTTCACCATCTGCAGGACCCAAACTGTTGAACCCATAAAATAAATTAGAGAGCCTGACCCTCACCATATGGGTACAGATCCTCTCAACATTTTATGTGCCTGGTGATTGGGGTTACACTAGAACATCAGAAAGGTATTCAGACATATCTTTGGCCTTTTTGGATCAAGTATACAATGGCACATTCTTTGCTAATTATGGAACGTTTATGACATATCTGGAACAAGGTATAATGATTATTTTTGAGGTGATTCTTTTTTAAAATCTAAAACACATTTTATTTGTGGTCTCTTCTCTGTGAGCCCTCTACTTCTTTGTGCAGGGGACATACTCTGTCCTCGTTCTTTTTCCCCAGGGCATGGATCCTTCAGATTGTGAGAAACTGAATCACCAGAGCTCAAGGGGGATACTAGAGTCTCTTTCTCCTGTTCACTCTGTCTTGAATGTACTCGCTGTTTGCTGACCTTTGCCACAGGGATCATCTCCAAATCCCAAAATACACTGGATACTTGTTAGGGGTGTCCAAAATCAAAAACTTTACTGCAACAAAATCTTCAGCCCAATCAAATGGTGCTCTTCAATTGATCTTAAAGACAGATCCAGGCGCACTTTTGGTCTCAGTCCTGCTCATCTTAGTGAGTGTCCCTCAAGGTGGCAGGCACTAGGGAAAACCCAGCCCTCCAGGTGGGAGAAGATGGGCTACTGGTGGGGCACTGGGATCTCCTGTCTCCTCTAATGTTAAACGAGATCTTTCAGTTGGAAAATCCACTCTGCAGAGACTTGACGCCTTACTCCTTCTCCTGGGCTGGAATGGTGTCAAACATTCCTTCCAACAAAAACAGGAGCACAATCTTCTTCACAACAAGGAGGAAAAAAATCCTCCCCAAAGGCAGGAACTGGAATCCATGAAAACATTTCAAAATAAAAATCCCCAAATGCTCCACACCAAGACAAACCTTGCCAGACCAGTTGCGTACTGGGCCAGGGATCTCCCTCTAAACCTTTCTTTTATATCAGGCTGTCGGGGCTGAAGTGGGAGTCACTCTACTGATCCTCCTCCTGTTTCAAACTCAACCCCAAACTCCCACACTACATTGAGCATCCTGCTACTGTTTAGCCAGGTGGAAGACGCATCCTCTGTCATGCACCCTTCTTCACTCCTTACCCAAAGCTTGAGCTATGGACATCTAGGGGGTCTCTACATCTGTCTAAAGACAGCAGGGGGTCTGGGTGTTGCCTTAAGTATTCATTTTGTAAGAAGCAAAGTTGGAGCTGGCACAACCTGAATTGGCCCTCCAATAAAGGTGGGGGGGGGGGGGGGGGAGGAAGATGCCATCACCGTTGCAGATTTTGGGCATGCTTGGGACCACATATGGAGGGCAGTGGTAGGGAAAGGGTTAAGTGGTCAGGTAAAAGACATGGAGAGTTGGTGTTGGGTTCAGTATGGAAATGTACATGTGCATCTACCTAAGGCGGACAAATCTCAGCTGCAGAGGAAAAGTTTACTCAATGAAATCAAAAGTAAAGTTTGGATGGAGCCGGATTTTGTTCTTACTTTGTTCACTAGTGTTATATCAAATATGTCAGCAGAAAAATGAAAAGGACATGGTTTTCTAACAATCCATACAGCCACCAAAACAAGTCCAGAACATCTGGCCACAGATACCTCTTGGCCTCTTTCAGAAAGTCAGAATTGGTCCCTAAGCACCTGTTAATCTTGTAACACCGGGCACCAGGTGTACACTCCAGAGGAAAGAAACTAGCTTGCCTTTTTCTTTCATGACAGTAGATTTGAAGAACTGAGATGCACATTTTTTAAAAATACATTTTGGTTATTTTATCCCCCTTTCATCTCAGTTACCAATTTTGTGCTTTTAGTGCATTCAGATGTTCGTAAATTAAATCCATGTCAGCCTTTAGGACTTTCACTGTGGCTTTTGGCCAGATCTGTTTGTTATTTAACTGCATTGTTTTGCATTTGCCATCAAGGTCTCCTGCAGGATATCATACTGGGCAGGCGGGTACAGCATATCACAGGCTTTCTGGGGGGGAACTAAAAGGCTGGTTTGAAATTCATAATCGTGCCACAAGATTGGTGGCCTTTTTTTTAAAGCATTGATTTTGTACTAAATATATAGGGAAATGTTTCATTTTCCTCACATATTTTTATTTTATTTATTTATTTATTTATTTATTTACTTTTATATACCGGTGTTCGATTTTACATATCACATCGGTTTACATTTAAACAAAATTTGCAGGAACTCATGCGTTACCTTTGTCAATATTTAGTACAATAACCATTAGTAGTTATTTCTGGGATCCTATAGCATACTATTCATTGTTCTTAATTTACAATTTCTTGGAACCATTCTGAAAATGCTATGAATGCTGGATGACTAAATGAATAACTTGTACAGTAGGAAATTTCCTAATTTGGAATGGTTTGGGAGAACTGAAAAACGATTGAATTTTTTCCAGAATTTCAGAAAAAATTCATTTTTGGGTTAGCGCGCACTAACGGGAGTTAGCGTGCTCCCGTTAGTGTGCTAACCCGAAAATCGGGGCCCCCCCCAAAAAAACCCAAACTGCGAGAACAACGAAATTCCTGTGGGGGGGGGGGGGGCCCTGAAACGAAGCCCGAGACAAAATCCTAACCCGAAGCACATCTCTAATATCTTCATTACTATCTTGGGGGCTAATTTACTAAGCTGTATTACTGCAATAAAGCATGCTGTTGACCACTTAACAAGCAATATTTGCTGGCCCCATGCTGATAAAGCATGTTAATTGGGGTTAGCGCCCGTTAATCTGTGATAACACAGCTTAGCACACACAAAATTTAGGCCCAATGCAAATTGAAAATGAGCTGGGTTGCATGCAATGCATGCAAATCAGCTCATTACTATGGAGGAAGAATAACACAGTTTGCGGTAACGTTCACAAGCTGCAGTATACTCAAAAGTTAACTACACTGCAAGTTACATTTTTCCTGGGAGCATCAAAAGATTAATGCACCTGGCAAAGCTCCCAGGGCTGAAATTTGAAGGCAAAGCCCCCTACCATGCAAAAATCTCTAGTGGGGAAGGGCATGAGCTCACACACACCCCCCCCCCTCCCCAGCCCGAACTGGGCCATCATACAGGAAAAATGAGACCCCTCGGTTAAGTGCCGCCCTCTATTGCCAAGCCACACTCATTTAAAAAAAAAAAAAAAAGTGCTGTGTCTCCCTCCGCCGTCAAAACCTATCATCACATTCTGATCCTTCCCAGAATTATCCTGAGCTCCCTGAGGTCTAGCGGTGGAAGGAGCGATTCCCAAACGCTCTTGTGCAGTCCGTGCCATTTTCCAAAATGGCTGACCCTGTGAGGAGGCAAAGGAGGGCCTGGGGTCAGCCAGTGCCATTTTGAAAAATGGCACCAGCAGGGATGAGCACACCCGACTAAGTCTGGGAAGGGTCAGGAAGATGGGGGGATAGGTCCCAGTCATGGGGAGGAGCGTTATTTTTTTTTAAATATGTGAGGCTTAGCCAAGGAGCCGTTACTTCCTTTATTGGTGACCCTGGTGGAGGTGCAGGGAAGGGAGCAAGACCTTCCCCACTAGACCTCTTGGAATTTCTGGATGGGGGGGTGGATTCTTTGACTGAGCCTGATGGCCCCTTTAAAAGATGGCCGACCCAGAATGTGGGGGCTGCCATTGTGCAGTGCCATGGCCAGGAATGTGTGATTTTCCCAGCTATGACTGCACGAGGAAAACTCCCTCTGGATTTACTAAACTATGATAAACTGTGGTAGTCAGGTTAACCCAGGTAATAAACTTTGTGGCGATTTTCTGAAAGGCAAAACAGCGTAGGAAGGTGCTGTTTTACTGCAGCTCAGAAAGGTAGGTAGGTCGCTATGTAGAACACATACAGAGCAGATGTACAAAAGGGTTTTCCCATTTTTGCCCTATGTACTAAGCATTCTTCCCCATAGACACAACATGGGAAAAACCCTTCAGATATCTGGCTCATAATGCAAAGTATTACAATTAAGTGGCTAATTTAGGTGTCGAGGACAGAGAGAGAGAGAGAACACTTTTCATTGCCCCCAGATCCTATTAATCTCTCAACAGAAGACACTGCAATATCTCATGAGAAAAGTCTTTTTTTTTTTTTTTTTTACCTAAAACGTGACAAGTCACATTCAAGAAGAAGAAGAAGCTCATTCTATATCTAGACATGCTAATACACTGATTATATACACTCCAGAAATTTCTGCTTGTTTACTTTAGTCAACCAGAGGAGGGCTGCTGATATTTATCCATCTCCATCTAAGCCTCCAATCCGCATTTGCTTATGATCTTTCCGACATAGCTATTTATACCTGGCACATTGCCCTTTTCAGGGGCCTCAGCTGGTTCTTGGCCAGAGAATATTTGTAGAATGAGGAATGCAGAGAAATGGTTCATCTGCCCATTTCTGGTTGTAGTGAGACTATAAGGACCAGCCTTCAAGATCAAGAGTCCATTAAGGCAAAAAGCAAATTTGCATTTCATTCAGAATTCCATTGTGCTAAATCATTCTGCTAAGATTTCTGGCTCACTCTCCCAAACCGATGAGAAGGTGTCAGGTGATAAGGCAATACAGTCTTTTTAGGAAGTAAGTGTCACTCCTGACGGAGGCTAGCTCAACGCACCCCCTGTCATGGATGCACTGCAACTGGCTCCAGATCCAGGTGCATCTGCACTGAGATGCACACTACCTCCTGCCCACATGAATTGGGATTGTGATATGGCTGCAACCTTGCCTCCACTAAGGGTACCTGACACATGCTCTTCATATAGCCAGAGTGCTCCTGACCAAGCTCACTGTACCTTAGTATTCAATAGGGATGTGAATCGTTTTTTGACGATTTAAAATATCGTCCGATATATTTTAAATCGTCAAAAATCGTTAGAGCCGCGATACAATAACAATTCCCCCGATTTATCGTCAAAAAATCGTAAATCGGGGGAAGGGGGAGGGGAAGGGGGAGGGCGGAAAAACCGGCACACTAAAACAACCCTAAAACCCACCCCGACCCTTTAAAATAAATCCCCCACCCTCCCGAACCCCCCCAAAATGCCTTAAATTACCTGGGGTCCAGAGGAAGGGTCCTGGTGTGATCTTTCACTCTTGGACCTCCGTGCGTTGTAGAAATGGCGCCGGCGCTACCTTTGACCTGTCATATGACAGGGCAAAGGTAGCGCCGGCGCCATTTTGTTTTTTTTTGTCCCCCGACGGCAGGAGCGTAAGAGATCGCTCCCGGACCCCCGCTGGACCCCCAGGGACTTTTGGCCAGCTTGGGGGGGGCCTCCTGACCCCCACAAGACTTGCCAAAAGTCCAGCGGGGGTCCGGAACGATCTCCTACCACAAATCTTTTTCCGTACGGAAAAAAAATGGCGCCGGCCGTACGGCAACACGATTCGACTGCAGGAGGTCATTCCGGACCCCCGCTGGACTTTTGGCAAGTCTTGTGGGAGTCAGGAGGCCCCCCCAAGCTGGCCAAAAGTCCCTGGGGGTCCAGCGGGGGTCCGGAACGACCTCCTGCAGTCGAATCGTTTTTCTGTACGGAAAATGGCGCCGGCCATACAACGTATGGCCAGCGCCATTTTCCGTACGGAAAAACGATTCGCGGTAGGAGATCGTTCCGGACCCCCGCTGGACTTTTGGCAAGTCTTGTGGGGGTCAGGAGGCCCCCCCAAGCTGGCCAAAAGTCCCTGGGGGTCCAGCGGGGGTCCGGGAGTGATCTCCTAATCTCCTGACGGGGACAAAAAAACAAAATGGTGCCGGCGCTACCTTTGCCCTGTCATATGACAGGTCAAAGGTAGCGCCGGCGCCATTTCTACAACGCACGGAGGTCCGAGAGTGAAAGATCACACCGGGACCCTTCCTCTGGACCCCAGGTAATTTAAGGCATTTTGGGGGGGTTCGGGAGGGTGGGGGATTTATTTTAAAGGGTCGGGGTGGGTTTTAGGGTTGTTTTAGTGTGCCGGTTTTCCCGCCCCCCCCCACTGGACCCCAGGTAATTTAAGGCATTTTGGGGGGGTTCGGGAGGGTGGGGGATTTATTTTAAAGGGTCGGGGTGGGTTTTAGGGTTGTTTTAGTGTGCCGGTTTTCCCGCCCCCCCCCCACTGGACCCCAGGTAATTTAAGGCATTTTGGGGGGATTCGGGAGGGTGGGGGATTTATTTTAAAGGGTCGGGGTGGGTTTTAGGGATGTTTTAGTGTGCCGGTTTTCGATTTACACGATTTACACGATATTTTAAAAACCCAAACTGTGACGATCCGATTCTCTCCCCCTCCCAGCCGAAATCGATCGTTAAGATGATCGATCACACGATTCACATCTCTAGTATTCAAAACTGGCATGCCAGGTGATGAACAAAGACATATATATTATGCAAAAAATGTAGGTGTAATTATCAATACAGACTTAACTATGAAGCAACATATCTCATCAGTGACAAGAAATTCCTTCTACAAACTACAACTTCTGAAACGTCTTCGACCGTTACTTTTCTTTCGAGATTTTTGTACTGTTCTTCATCTCTTATCTTTTCAGGTCTTGATTTCTGTAATTCTCTTTATCTAGGTCTTCCTGATAATATCATCCAACCACCTCAATTAACTCAGAATGCCGCAGCACGTTTCCTATCAGGTACTTCCATCAGAAATCACATCACTCCAGTGCTTCAGGCCCATCATTGGTTACCAATAAAATGTAGAATACAATACAAAATCCTTACCATTATCCATTCACTCATCCATAACTCTTCCTCTGCTTGGCTTTGCTCTTTACTCCGTATTTACAAACCCACTAGACATTTGAGATTCCTAATTTTAAAACACAGAGAATAGGAATTTTACCTGTGATTAGTACCTTACAGGTACTCCTGGGCATGACCTACTTCACTAAACAATTGATTGTTTTTTCTTATGATATATTGTACCTGAACCTTTTGCGGTACCTGTTAGAATGTACTACAGTACGCATTCAAGCACCTTAATTTATGTGCCAACATGTAAACCGTCGCAATGGTATTTAACTTAGTGACGGTGTAGAAAAGATTTTAAATAAATAAATAAATAGACACCGTGTAAGCATGTGATTGTCTTTCAGCAGCTAATCTGGCTACCCCTGCAGAATTATTTTCATTTTACCTGTCCTTATTTCTGTGGATCTCTGTAATCTTCAGGCTATGCACAGTGAGACTCTGTTCCTTGTTTTACATATTAATAAACGTAAGCCCTGTGATGGTAGAACATGGATAACAGTTCCAGAGGCCATATCTCACACTTCTAGTTAGTTGGACACCGTAGCTGTTCCATTAGAATTAATTTCCAAGGTGTCCTGTGCGGGGGGGGGGGGGGGGGGGGGGGGGAGTTTCCTTTCAAGGCCCTGACATTACTCGCTTTCTGTTTGCTGTTATGCTGCCTGCATGCTCACAGCCTCTTTATTCAGTGCCACGGACTTTAAAGGGTTAACCTCTGACTTGAAGCAGGGGTTCCTGTGTGTTTTTCATAAGAACATAAGAACATGCCATGCTGGGTCAGACCAAGGGTCCATCAAGCCCAGTATCCGGTTTCCAGCAGTGACCAGTCGCTCCTGCCTGCAGCAACGCTCTTCCCTTCCAGGTTTGCCGTGGGCTCCCGTGTGGCTCTTCAGGGACTTCCCTTACTACAGGGGGAGCCCATCGGGGGGGGGGGGGGGGGGGGGTTCTCGCTGTTTGTCTGTCCCTTGGAGGTGGGACGCTGATTCTCTTGTATCTGCTGGCTTCTTTTCCTTGCCTGGGGGCTCAAAGTAAAAAACAAACAAACAAACAAACAAACAAACAAAACATCAGGGTGACACAGGCCTCTGCCAGCTCAGAGCTGAATGGGACACCCATCATAAAAGGGGGCTACCTTGCTCTAACAAGTGAATAAATAGAATAAAAGCATCATTTGTGAAAGAGGAGGCCAGGGCAAGATAAGAAACGGCAGGGAAGTTTGAGAAACTGCTGAGAGAGGCGAGGCAGACTGTGGAGAGACAGTGTGAGAGACTGAGCAGAGTGTGGGAAGGGCGAGAGAGAGGTTGGGCAAAGGTGGGGGAAGGAAGAAAGCCTGGGTAGCCTTTGGGTTTGAGGGTGAAGAGGCTGGGCAGAATGTGGATACTCAAGAGTGAAAGTGAGGTAAGGAAAAGAGACAGAGGCTTCGCAGAGAATAGAGAGACAGTGAGAGAGAGAGGCTGGGAAAAGGATGGAGGAGAGACTGTGGAGAGAGAGCGAGAGAGAGGCAGAGTGTGTGGTAGGGGAGAGACACTGGGTAGAGGTGGTGGTGGTGGTGGGGCAGAGCATAAGAGAGGCTGGGCAGAATGTGGAGAGGCAAAGAGTGTGGGAGAGACTGCAAAGCATGAGAGGCTGGGCAAAGTGAGAGAGGGGAGGAGAGAGAAGCTGGGCAGAGTGAAGGAGGGAGGGGAGAAACATAAAAACAAGACAGCAGAAAAAAGCCATATAGTCCATCTAGTTTTCCCATCTGCCCAGAGGGAGAGGCTGGACAGTGAGTAGGGAGTGGTGGTAGGGGTAAAGAGAGACAGACTGGGCAGAGTATAGAAAGTCAGGGTGAAAGAGGCTGGGCAGAGTGTGGGGCTGGGGGAGATAAGGGGGACAGAGAAATTGAAGAGCGTGTTCAAAGAGAAACCCTGGGCAGAGTGTGGGGGGTGGGGGAAGAGACAGGCTGGACACAGTGTGGGACAGAGGGAGAGAAGCTATGGGGTGAGAGAGGGAGAGAAGGTGGGCAGAGTATGGGGTGGGGGAGGGTGGCTGTGGGGTGAGAGATTGGGAAAAGTGTAGGGTGGGGGGAGAGGCTGTGCAGAGTGTGGGGTGGGGGGAGAATGGCTGTGGGGTGAGAGAGAGAGGCTGGGCAGAGTGTGGGATGGGAACTGGGCAGAGTGTGGGATGGGGAGAGTGGCTGTGGGGTGAGAGAGAGATTGGGAAGAGTGTGGGGGGGGGGGGGGGGGGGAGAGGCTGGGGCAGAATGTGAATCCAGTTTTTCTACTTTTCCCTAGTAGTTTTTTCCTTTTGGAATAACTTGTTACATTATACTAGTTATATCGGTATTACAGCCTTACTGTCATGCGGAACGTATGATAAACCACATTGACGTGTGTGTGTGTGTGTGTGTGGGGTGGGGGTAATTCTGAATATCTACCCTGGGCACAGAAAAAACTGGTCTCGGCTCTGGCAAGCTATCATAATAATCCAAAATATTACCCAACTGTGATTTGGGTCTGCCGGCACAGTGTCCACTAATAAATGATGGCCACAAAAGGGTATCTTATTGTTTTATAAACCATATTTTACATTTTGTAATTTTCAAAATATTGGATGCAAAAATCAGCCCTCAGTTGCTATCCCAATGGCCCAATAGCAGCTCATGTGAGAAAACCGAATTCAGTTCTTGGCCCCAGTTCCTGCTCCTTGAGCTGGCTGAAGCTGCAGACATGGTGGCAGCAGCTGCATTGACAGTTTCTGGGAGGAAGAGAGTCCCAGCCATTGCATAAGGTCGACACCTACTGGCTGACTGACGGAAACACTTGTGCCGGGGTTCTAAATGGCCCTCAGCCAGAAGTGTCTTACTTCATGGGAGAAGGAATAAGAACAGGGAAAGAAACAGGTTCTTGCAAATGAAAGTTCATAGCATCATAACCCCAGTTTGAGCTGGAATCCCAAAGGAGCAGAGGGAGAATGCCAAGAAGAAAATAGTCCCTATAGCTTAAGGAATATATGGAGGTAGAGGAAAGGAACGTTATTCTAAAACTAGCTTACCTTATTCAGGATTTGGATCAGAGGAAAACCCATGTTCTTTCAACCAAAGGGGGGTCCTTCCATCTGGCTTTCATATTGTCTTCAGATCTGGAATAGGCTGACATAAATTACATTGACGGTAAATTTCATTTCTGTGTCATGAGTATACCCTTGCATGCTTTGTTTAAGAAAGTGCTGCAGTCATAAATTGTCATCTTTTTAATGATTTCCAACCACAGCAGAGCGGCGATTGTTTTCCATTTTGTGTGCTGGCGGTGCTAAAGGTCCTACTCAGCAGAGACCTGTGCAGGAACTTGGGCAAGAAGCCATGGGCTTAGTCAAATTTTAGAATTTGGATGTTAAAGAAAAAAAGAAAAATCCCATGTTCCACAGTTGGAAACGTTATAGTGATTTTGGAAGTCAAAACAATCATGAGATCTTAATTTTATATATATAAAAAAAGAGCAGTGTTTGGAAATGGCTTGCTTTCACTCCGATATCTTGGCAGTTTCAGCATATATATATTTATTTTTTCGAAAGATAACTTCATTGTAAAGGTTTAACATCTGTTAACTGAAGGTCTGCCTGTGGGGTCACGGTCACCTTCAGAGGTCGACCTCAGTACACCAAGGAATACGGCAGCCAGATAGAAAGAAAAGAAAATCAGTAACCAGGGGCTTCTCTGCAAGGACACACTGCCACTTTCCTCTCTACCAGTCGTGAGCTGGAGGGAGAGAGCTCATTTCTGTGATAAAGGTACTAACAAAATTTGGTCTTATTCTTGCACGAGTAAATCACTGCAAAAGGGGTGCTCTATGCAAAAAAACGTAAATGAAGTAGGCAATATTAAAGAAAATGCTCGGCGCGCATAGGGGGGGTTTAGGGTAGGTTTTCGCTGTGTACGCGCGTATCTTACGTGCGTACCCCTTTGAAAATCTACCCCAAAGTGTTTGCTAATTGTTGCTAATGCATCTGAAGACTTTATAGGCATTAATTTCTAATCTCCTATACCCTCTCAGGGTATATATGTGTTTCCTTTGCTCAGTGTAGCTGCAACGTCTGAAGAAATGCCTATGTAAACTTGAAACTTCATGTATAGCAGTGTCCTCAGAGCATTGTAATTGTTGGCCCAATAAAAGCTATTTAAACCTGCAAACAAAGAAATATTGCAAACCTTTAAAATATATCAATACAATTGATGTAAAGCAAAGCTAACGCTACAGCTCAAGGTTTGTTTGTTTTTTTCAAATGTCCACATTGCCATAGATGTAAGACTGAGCACATAGGTCTGAAAGATGTTCTCGTGTACATGATCATTCCTCATGCAAGAAAACAAGTTAGCAGGGAACATTGCTGTACATTGGTATTTTATATTTACCAGAATTCTAGAATTTTCTGATATATTTTCTTTCTTTTATTTTTTTTTTATTCCTTCCCAAGAACAAAAAAATCTTATACAGCAAAGCGTAGTATACAATTTAAGCAATTTACCAGGAATTACATTTACAATATGTAATCATATCAAACTTTGTAGACATCCTAAACTAAAAGAAATGGTGAGGGGGTGGAACTAGAGCGAATAACTAAGGAATCATAATATCTGATTTAGAAAACATGTGCGCCTAGCGTTGCCTCTACTTTACTTTTAATTGACCTAAATTGGGGTGGTATTCACACAGGTTCATGCATCTATGAAAGCCTTAAGCTGTACAGGTTCAAGAAATTATAATTTACACTCATATGCCTAACACAGCATTTACAGGGGTATTTAAGAGTAAATGTAGCCCCAAGTTGAAGGACAGACAGATGCATTGCAAGAAACTCTCTGCGGCGAGCTTGTGTCGATTTTATCACATCCAGATATATCCATATCGGATGGCCATACAATTTTGTCTGTCTGGTTCTAAAAAATAACTTCATAATATAATTCCAGTCAGATAGGAACACAAATGATATTAATAATGTTTGCCTTTGTTTTATCTCTGTATCAATGGTCATCCCTAATATATTAGACAAGTCCATCTCTGGAACTTAAATTCTTTCAGTTTCTGTATCTTCAACTGGGATTCTCTTTTGGAGGTAATAGGCCTTTGTAATGACTGGTAAGGCAGGTTCTGGTATCTTGAGAATTAACTTCATATAATTCCTGAATAACTCCAGTGGGGACAACATTTGCACGACGGGGAAATTAAGTATTCTTAGATTGTGGGTTCTAAGGGCGTTTTCCACCCTCTCCAGCCTTTTATTTGTAACATTTTCGGAGGTAATCAATTTTTGTTGCACTTTTTCAGTTGTTGAAATCTTCTTATCAATCTCTTCAACTTTTTCGTACTTAGAAATAAATTTATTATTTAAAATCGACTGGTTTCTTGATTCAATTGTAGCGTATGCTAAAGTATTTATCGAGTGTTCAGTCGATTTTAATACAGACCATATCCCCTCAAGAGGAGGTCAGTAGAGGGTGAATCGTACTTTGCCTCTCTAAGCCTCCCCTTTATTTTGGTATGAGGCATAGGGAATTACAATGAATCAGGTAAGAGCCTCTGTCACGAGCGTCCGATTCGATCTATGCTTAGGCAGCCATCTTGCCCCCGATATATTTTATTTCTAAATGGGAGAATCTTATAGCATTCTATGTTTCACGTAATTATGGAATTTTGTCAAAGAAAAACCATGTGATGTAATAAGCTTGCAAAAAGGTGCTTAGTTAAGGGTGCCAGTGTGTCCATAACTCTGAATTTCTGACTTTGTAAAGCAGTGCATGCCTATCCATGTGTGCGCGCGCACATGGACACGCCGATTTTTATAACTTGCGTGCACCAGTGTGGCCATGTTATAAAATCTAATAGCCAAGTACATGTGTGGGCAGCGCGCGCAGGGGGATGAATTTTCGCTAAATATGCACGGCGACACAATCAGGCCTCCCCCAGTTCCTTCTCACTCCGCTCCAATTAAGGAGTGGACTGGGAGGGAACTTCCCTTCCCCCCCCTATCTAAACTTCCTCCCTCTTTCTCTCTCTTCCCCAACCCCTAAACCTAACCTAACTTTCCCCACATTTGTTATTTTATTACTTGCTGCTCCTCTGGAGCAGCAGTAATCTCCGCGCGACAGCCAGCTGCCGGCGCGCACTTTCCTGGATAGTGTCGAGTGGCGCTGTCCCGGCTTGCCCCTCCCCGTCCCCCCGGCCACTTTTTTTTTTCCGGGACCTAAGAAAGCACAGCAGCGCTGGCAGTGTAAATCAATGCTGGCTCCCCTGAGAAGACAGAACAGAAACAATAGTTGCAGGGATTACTCATGGCTCGCCCCAACCCCAGCCCCTGGAGGAGGCAGAGAAGAACAGAGAGCGTTGGAGCTGCTTACCCTGAGACACGGGCAGCCGCATGGCTTGGATTCGGATATGTGTGTCTGTGTGTGAGAGAGAGAGAGTTCGCTCCTGGCCCTGGCCAGGTTCCATAGTTCCACTTCCTTTTTGTCTACAAATTAAGCCCTGGGCAGTATCACCACCGTTTTTCTGCTCACCATTCCACTCCCTATGCACCACAGTAGCTTTCAAGCTTTTGCCTGATTTGAGAAGCTTGATACGCAGTGTATTATTGTAGTCTGGTTTCATTAGATGGGTTCAAAGGCAAGATGGTTTCAGAACATCTTAATATCAATGTTTCAGAACCTTTTTCTTTCTAGTTCTCTTGTGGGAAACCTGTCATCTTATGTATTTCACTACTCCTCAAATGCTGCTGTTCACACAAGGGCTAACTGTTTTCAAGGACTTTATTTTTGAGGTAGCAGCTGTATCAGAAAGTTACAGAATGCAGTTCACTGCAATTCAACATGATTGCAATCAATAGTTTTCTTTCCTCTCTCCCTGCTTCTGCGGCAGACTGTCCATAGTGACTCGTTTTCAATTTGGATCAGCAGGCATTAATCACAAAGACGTTGCTGCCTCTCTCAAAATCTTCTAGGGTACCAGAATACCATTCTTTATGATCTCTGAGTTATCAGTATGGGAATTAAGCCAATAAGTTTCAACCTCTCAAGTGACCTACTTGGTCACTTCAAATAAGGTATCCACATTAACCCACCACTGGATATATAATTCTGGACTGCGTTGGAACAACCTTTCCCATTTGGAGTCTACGCACAATTCTGGCATTGGGCTGGTCAAATATTTTAATAATTTCAGTCCACATGGCAGCCTCTGATGTTTCTGCTGCATTTCACATAATGCATCAGGAGAGATTCAACAAACTACCTTCCATATTCTTTCAGCTGAAATCCAAGTTCCACTTTACTGCTCTGAACTAGAAGATGACATTTTCTCTTAGGTCTCTCCCGTCGCAGTGCTAGAAGCATCTAACAGTCATCCCACAGGAATCTCTGCAGACCTTCCACTTACTGCACAACCAGAAGGGTGGACTGGATTGTACCATTACTTTGTTTAAGGAACTGGACTAAATATAATCCAGGGCTACACTGTAATCTAATAAATAGCAGTACATTTGCTTATGTATAATTATATTCCTCTTTAGATCTTCAGCTATTGAGATAGAATTGCCTAATTACTCTCATTCTTTTTTTTCTGTTTTGCATTTAAATCAAAGCTTTTTATTCTTTTTTTCAGGAAGGTTTCTTTGTGTAAAATTGATGCTCAGAGCCACAGACGTTTATGCTTAGCTGTGTTGCAAACAACTCTTTGAACATCACAGTCCTTCTCTAAACTCTTTGTGGTGGATCAAAATTTGGGTTTCCTGTGGTGAAAGGCAGCATTGTAATTTGATGAGTTTCCAGATGATTCTAAGTCATAAAGGACAGGCTGACCCAGTCCTGATTTTGACTGAGTGCCTCTCTTGACTTGCAATTCCTAATTCACTAAGAAAAGTAGGACTCCAAGTCCACAGATACAGTGGGCCAAAGCCCACACTGGATTAGCCTGTCCCTGAGGACCTGGAGTCATCCGGTAACCATTAGCATGTTGCTGTGATGAACTAGTTCACTAGTATAACAGTGGTATTTATCCTGAGATGGTGCACAAAAGAAATTTGAAAAAATGATCTAATGTATGCAGATCCATCTCATGCATATTTATCGTGGCAATCCTGGAAACCTGACTGGATAGGTGTGCCTCCAGGTGAGGGTTGCGAAACACTGACATAGAAGATTTCAAAAGTGCAGCAGTAATCTCCTAATGCCGTGATTCTCAACCTGGTCCAAAGGACACACCCAGCTAGTCAGGTTTCCAGGATACCCATAATGAATATGCATGAGATATGCATACAGTGGTGGCAATGCATGCAAATCTATCTTATGCATATTCATTGTGGATGTCCTGAGGACTGTGTTAAGAACCATTCTTCTAATGCATGTGTCCTTATGCAGTACAAGGTCCTGTCAATGTATACAATTAATTTTAGGCCATAAGGGAGGAATTTTGGAATGTAGTTAAGATTCAATAATTTCAGCCAGTTTTCCTAACCTGTACAGTGCATGCAGGGAATAATGACAAGGTGGGCCTGTTGGAATTGTTGAACGATGTAAATGTATAGTGATACTAATGTGATTTATTCCCATGGTAATGAAAGATGATATCTTAAGCATGTCAAGAAAATGACCTTAACGCGTCTATGTAAATTTGTTGAAGACAGCAGTTAATGCATTTGAAAAGCCGGGTCCAGGGTGAAAGTGGGCAGACAATAGCAGAGATCCAGAGGGTGAGGAAGGGAACCTACAGCATGCAGAAAGAGGTCAGCATGGAAAGGGTCCGATAGGATTGCCCATGCTCCAGAAGAGGAGCGTGACCTCCAAAAAAAGAGCTCAGGGATCCATGAAAGGAGTCATGAGGATGGATAAAAGAGGAGTGGAATTCTGCAAATTCCCAAAGGGAAAAGGTCCAGATGTCAGAATATAACCCCCTTCTGTGAGAGAGGAATTTTCCAGGGGAGGAGACCAGGAAGGCGAGCTCGGGAAACCCTCCCTGAACATCAGTGCTATGGGAGTCTAAGAGTGGAACCAGTGCCCCTGAAGCAAAGCAAATCCTTTTGCTAGCACTGGAGGAGAACCTTTCCGTGAATGCTGTAAAGTAGCTACAAGTTGCTACCAATTGGAAGGAATATAGGAAGTACTTTATAAATGAATCCTGTGATCAATTTTTTAAATAAAAGCAGCTACGCTGGGAACACTTACTGAAGTAGAATAGCAGGATTTGGATACAGTCCAACCCAGAGGAAGGGGCACTCTGATTTTTCTGATTTACAAGGCCATGCCAGAGCCTTTATAAGACGTTGCAGTAGAACAGGTTATTAGTTGATCTGAAACTTGCTTACTAAAAATGGCATCCTTTATTATAAGGAGAGGATTAGAATGCGCGGGTACATATGTAAGTACAGGGAGGAGTTGCGAGCGGATTAATTAATAGAATAAAACTCACCTGGCATTCTAATGGAGCTCAGAATCTATTTGCATACATTTGCATAAGTATCAAATGTGTGCTAACACCCTTGAAAACAATTCTCAACTCTTTGCTCCCTATGAGGGAAATTTTCAAAGGGATTTCTAAGGGTAAAACTCATTTTACCCTCGTAAATCGCCTGTCTGAATACTGCAGGTATAACTCCATAAGGCTTGTACTTTTACCCACATTGCAGTGAGGGCATTCCAGGGGCGAGGTTAGGTCAGAGGAGTAAACTACGCACATAGGGGCGGATTTTGAAAGGGTTACATGCGTATATTACGCACGTAACCCCAAAAACCCGCTCCTGCGCGTGCCGAGCCTATTTTGCATAGGCCTGGCGACACGCGCAAGCCCCGGGATGCACGTATGTCCCGGGGCTTGAAAAATGGGCGGGACGGGGGCGGGACCAAGGCCTCTGGCACAGCAGTCGTGCCCAGGGCTCGTGGGCCGGCACTCGGCCGCTGCATACAACCTATGCCTGCCCAGAGGCAGGCACAACTTCGTCAACAAAGGTCGGGGGGGGGGGGGGGGGGGGGGTTAGATAGGGCTGGGGGCAGGTTAGGTAGGGGAAGGTGTTATGTTTTGTAGGGTTTGGGTGGACCCTTGGACAATGTGGCAGCTGACCATGCCCACGGGGGGAAGTCCCATGAGGGGCCACAGGTCAGGCTCAGCTCTGGACACACAAACACAGATTATATCTTCTATTAGACAGTTTATGAAGCCACCAGAGGTGGCGGTAGTGAGTAGAAGATGGAGCCCGGCTGGGCTGGTATTCCTCAGGGCGCTGGAACAGCAACTTCTCTGGTAGCAGTGCTGTAGGGAGAAGAACTGAGAAAATGAGTACACTGAGACATTCACAGAGTCCCCAGTATGGAGAAGCCCTGAGATAGGGAGAGCTGGCCCTCGAGGAGCGAGTACCAGATCCCTGGGCGCAGAGACTTGTTGGCAAGTACTCATGCAGCAGTTCTCCGTGGAATAGTGCACTGGTGCTGGAACAGAGGCAGGCCCTCGAGGAGCGAGTACCTGGTTACAGGGAAACAGCTCCGAGGAGTAGATGGTAGTTGTACTCACAGATGGTGTCTGTAGCAAATTCTTCCAAGTAGAAGAGGAGATGGATTCAGACAGCGAGTCAGGGAACATGGGCCCTCGAGGAGCGAGTACCGGTTCCTGGTAGCGACCTGAAAGATGCAGAGAGGCCCCCGAGGAGCAGGTACCTCGTTAACAGCAAAGAGTCCAAATAGAAGTTGGAGGCAAAGTAGCTGGGTAAGGAGAGCGAATCCCATCCGTAGGAAATCCCTTGCTAACTCAAAGGCTAGCAATAAACAACAGGCTTAAATATCCGGGCAGCGTGACGTCATCACAGGGGGACGCCCCTGAGATTCACGCCATAGAGGAAATAAGAATGAGGGCCCTGCGGCGCGCGCGCCCCCTAAGGTACCTGAGGAGCATGGCGGGAGGCAGCGCCCAAGCCGGTCTGGGGACGTCGGAGAGGACTGCGGGCAGACGCTGCGGCAGCCAGACGTCCACAAGGAGCAGGAGGAGTTGCAGAAAAAGAAAGGTAGGCAGAGTGAAGCCGTCGGGCTGCAACGGTTGCAACAGAAGGGAGGGGAAGGTGGGGGGCTCCCCTAGGGCAGCGCGCGCATGTTATAAAATCGGGCGTAAATTTGTGCTCGCTGGGTTGCATGCACAAATCTACGCCCATGCGTAGGTTTAAACATCTGGCCCATAGTTTGGGATGGGGTGAATTTTCAAGTAAAAGTAATGTAAAAGTAGCATATATTTCCATAGGTAGCTTGCTGTTTTATAAACATTAATAATATGTGCGTATTTTTTGTTTTGCATGCACATTTACCTGCACAAAAAAGGGGTGATCTAGGGGCATTCCTCTGGGGCCAAGAGGAATGCTTGTAAGTCGCTATTCTATAAGAGATTTACAAGACGACATTAGACAACTTATTCACGTATTTTACACCTGCTAATTATCAAGCGCAAATCATATCAGACTCCTCTGTTGTCTGCTATTGTTGGTGGGGAGGTCTGGGTGAACCGGGGGAGCTCAGGGTGAAGTACTAGAAGGGTTTCAATGAACTGGAGATTGGACCTGGAGGAGCTGGTAGAGGCATCAGCAAAGTGGTGATTTCAATTACGGGCACGTGTTTTAAAATGTATCGACTTCCATGTATAAATCAGGGTTTTAGATGAGCAAGTTATATATTTTTTTTCATGCGTGAAATAAGCATTCTTGTATGTTTGTAAAATAAGTAGAGAAAATCTGTGCTTTCAATGCATTGCAGATATTCGTACATAACCAAACATACATGCGTATGTTAGAACGTAGATATATATGTATTTTATAATCTGTGCATACCCTATGGGGTAGATTTTCAAAGGGCTCTGTGCGCGTAAGATACGCACGTAACCCCCGAAAACCTACCCCTGTGCCTGCCGAGCCTATTTTGCATAGGTTAGGCGGCGTGCACAAGCCCCGGGACGCGCATATGTCCCGGGGCTTTCCAAAATGGGTGGTCCGGGGGCGTAGCAGTGGTTCGGGGGCAGTCCCGAGTGCTCCGGCACAGTGGCCTGTGCTGGGGCATGGCGCATTGGCAGCCGGCTCATGTGCGCAAGTTACGCCTGCCTCGGGCAGGCATAACTCTTGAAAAAAAGGTAGGGGGGGATTTAGTTAGGGCTGGGTAGTGGGTTAGATAGGGGAAGGGAGGGACAGGTGGGGGGGGGGGGATTGAAAAAAAGTTCCCTCCAAAGCCGCTCCGATTTCGGAGAGGTCTTGGATGGAATGGGAAAAGCCATCGGGCTCCCCTTGGGCTCTGTGCGTGCAAGGTGCACATGTGTGCACCCCCTTGTGAGCATTGACCCCGGATTTTATAACATGCGTGCAGCACTGTGCGCATGTTATAAAATCAGGTGTACATTTGTGCGCGCCAGGTAGCGAGCACAAATGTACCCCGTGCGCGTAACATTTAAAATCTGCCCCTATATGCGCAGTTTATAAAATACTGTAGTAGATCTTCATGCAGCCATATACGTGCCTATATGGGGCTGCACAGAGTTTGAAAGATCTCCTCCCTTCATGTAGTTTTGGTTGTAAAAAGTATCTGCAGAAAAAGGAGGTGCAAATCTCTGCTGGTATCCTTTAGAAATTGGTAAAAGTTGCCCACGGACTTTGCAGCTACTCAAACAGTGTGAAAATTCAAAATCTATATTTTATATTTTCATGTGCTGGCACATGAAAAATGAATATTTTTGCTTTTGTGATTATACGTCACTGTCTGTGGAAGATAAGTAGCATTATCCGGTTAAGGAAGATTGCCAGAGCCTTCATCGCCTTTTTCCATTGAATGTTTTTTGTAACTGGTTTAGATATTATCTGTCATCTGTATTTTATGATTTTTTTTTTGGAATTTTTCTGCTTTGCTACTGTATTGTGAAACGCATTTCTTTCTTTTGCTATCAGAGCATTTGAAAACTTTACTCTGAATGCTGAGGACATAAGAGGTTTTGTGTGATGAAAGATTTAGCGGGTTGCAGTTATTTTTCTTGGAAAAGAGACAACTGAAGGTGGACTTAATTGCCCTCTACAAATATACCAGTTGAATATTCCAGTGATTTTTCTACCCTCAGAAAACCAAACTAAAGAAAAGGACATATGCTTTTGAACTAAGGGGAAAAGCTTACACTGCTTGCTCGGGTAGATGGCACACTTATTCCACCATACTAGATGTACACAAAGGCAATAGGCTGCTTGTCGCACGGTAAAGTCATTTATTGCCTGAGAAATCCCTCATCTCTTCTAAATTATCTCTTTGAATCCTGGTATATGTCTTACGTGTGAATTGACTTGTCTAAAAATTGCTATTCTCAGAGCAGCTGAAAGCTCAGAATGTACGGTCTTTGACTAGTGAGTGTTCTGCTAGCCAGGGTAAGAAGCGGCAGTCCCAAGGGCGTGATTATGCTGGCAGAGGAAAAGGACACAGGTGCGTGACCTTTTAAAAAGTGTACCAGCTACCATCCCCCTTTCGTCTACTAAAGTGCACGGGCAGTTTCAACACACACATCTGATGCTGATTTTCAAAGGAGAAACCATGCGAGTGACTTCGCTTTCAGAATCTGCAGAAAGTACACGCGCTATAATCGCACGTGTACTGAAGTTCTACAAAATTACACTTGTTGCGGCAAAATCAGTTACCCCTAGAATTCAATTTACACCAGTTTTCAAAGTGAATTTACGCTTTGACTGTTACCCTCAGGAAAAATACCCACAGACATTTACGCCTGCTAATGTATACAGGTATTTTTTTGGGGGGGAAGGGAAAATATATACATCTGAAAATGCAAAAATATATGCATAAGTGCAAACTCCTTCCTAACCCCACCCCGAGGAGCGCCTCTTAAGCACATACAGGCCCTATGTATGTTAGTTTACCCACAATTAGAGAGGGTCATTTTCTAATACAAAACAAAAAAATCCAAGGGATAATGCAAAACACTTTTATTACATATCTTCACTCTATATTTTTTACATTTTATCACAAATGTTTGTTTGGTATATAAAAAAGATTTACAATATCAAAAAGATATACCGGTACATCATCCATTAACCCTCAAAACCCTCAAAAACCCTAATTGTAGAAAATTCCACATGCTTAATTAAAAATAGCCAATATACCACATCCCACGCACAATCTTTCACCATTCTTCACCACATTCTTTCAAAAAATTAAAACCTTTGAATCAGTAATGTCTCTTACAAGAGGGAACCGTAATAAACATTCATGTGATTATTCAATTTGTATCATTCCCAACCACAATCATCACTAAACAGATGCAATGTATACAAATGCTGCTTGAATGTATCCCATAGAAACAATGTATACAGTTTTACACAGAACCCTAACAGAGGCCACTGTTTCACTAAAGTAGCTTCTTCAGGGGGATTTGTTAATGAATCACATATACATATGTTACAATTGCTTATAACAACCTCTTGCACTGCTTGGTATTCTGAAGGTGAGGTTGTTGTTCATGTGAATTCTGTTTGCAGGTTGTTACTTAGGGTCAAGAATAGGTTCATTTGGACGCAGTACTGGGATCCTGCTACAATCAAAATACGGATAGAAAAAAGGCTATAAATGAAAATAAACTCAAAATTGGGTTACAAAAATATTTTTTTAACAAAAATGTTTTAAATACTAAAAATACTTACTGACATTGCCAGTAAAGGTAGTTATGAAGTATTTTTCTTACTTTCACATTGTCACATTAATGTATAAGTAAAGATTTCTTTGCAATTTTCTATAAAGACGACTGAAAAGGCATCTTGCACTGTCAGGTTACATATGAACGTTTAAATAAACGTTCCTTTTACCACTGTGTTTTTAGACTTATCCAAAAGATGAACATTGCAGAACACATTTTCTTAAATGAATTGATTACCGACCCGCTTGTTACTTCTTTAAAAATCTGGAAATGATTAAAACCATCTATAAATTTAACCTTATTGTATTATGTTGAACCCAATAACCAAACTTTGAAAAGGAGGTTTACCTGAACTGGCTGTGATTTAGACTTCAATGTAATTTATAAATTGAGTACCAGCGGTGCTCTTAATGAATATCTGCAACACAATGCTGTACTTGTATAGACCTTTCTAAAAACGACATGCATATACATGTATACTTTCTCTCACAATTTAAAAACAATTCATTTTAATAATAAAAATGATTAAAACAAAAAAAAAAAAAACCCAAAACAATTCACACATATATTTTATACATGAAATAATTGTAGCACTTTGCACGTAATAACCCAGAATTAAATGCGGAGGTAGGTATATTTTAAAATATATGCGTACAGCATTCTGAAATCATTTACTTGCACGTGTGCATGGAATCACTCGATACCTCCGCCAATCCACTCAGAGGTTCACCAGTTCATGTACACCTTCCAGCACTTCAGTCTGAAAACCCACCAGTTCACCCAGCCTTCCCACCCAAAAACTGCAGACAAAAGACTCTTCTGATTTCAATTGCGCGAGTCTGCCAGCAAGCGTAAACGTTCGGACAAGTTCCCTAATGTACGTGCGTATCCCACTTACAAAATAGCAACTTAGGAACCGTGCCCTGGGACGCTCCTAGACCGCCCCTGTTTTCCCCTTTAAAATTTACGCACGATACTGCAAGTACACGCATACTCCTGAGCTTTATAAAATAGCATAAATGCACATACATGCTATTTCTCACAAGCGAGTCCCCTGCACAACCCTTTGAAGCTTCTCTCTATAATGTCTTTGTTTTATACTATGGTCGTTCCAGTCAATGGTTAAACAGCAGCCATTTTTAATTGGTGCTGATGACGAAATGACAACCCTTGCATCTGAATCCTGATTTGATTTATGAAGTTGTTTTAGGTGTAGCATTCTCTGAGCACTGTCTTCTTCATTATAGCTGTATTTTTTTCAACTAACTTTTGGAAACATGATACTATCAGTCAATAAAACCCCTATTCCGTACTGCGCAAGGATCAGTTAAGATTGACCTTTCTGAGATCACGCTGAAGGTTGCCATCTAAACCTGTCCATATTTGGAATGGTTTAGTAGGCTTCTTGTCTGGTTTAAGGTTGGTGAAAGAAAGCTACTTTCCCTCTGATTTCTAATCTGCAAAGCTCTGAGGCCAGTTAGTAGCACCAGAATTAATCCCAGCTGCTTGCAAATAGCAAGGCATAAAATGCTTTGATATCCTCAGCACTAATTTTACTGCTTTGGTGCACTTGGGCTCTAAGCTGAGTTACACCTGGGCATCTTTGCATTCAAAGTTGTTCATAAGCTCCTGTGTTCCTGGTACTAACAATCAGGCAGGCGCCAGCCTCCTTGCAGTATTATAATTATCATTATTGCATGAATCATGAATAAGATTGTTAGAGATAACAAAAAAACCTATTGTTTATACCCATGTATTTAGGTTGTTGTGATATAAAAAAACATGGTAGAATGGATTTTTTTTTTTTACATCAATTTAAATATACTTGGCATTCATCTGCCATAAAACCCAGGGATGTGCCTTCCTTTTTAAACAAAACAGATAATGGCAATGAAATTGTCTATTTCATTTTGTTTCAGGAGTACCACAAAACGAAAGAAAAACATGACAAAATTTCAGAAAAATGAGTATTTCGTGCCAGCGTGAACCAATGGGGACTTAGTGCGCACTAACTGAAAATGTTAACAATCTGTTAAAAAGTGTCAGCGGGGGGAGAAGCTTGTTGGCGAGTTATGGTTCTGCATTCCCATAGTTATTTGTTTGTGTTGCCAGGGTTGCAAGGTGGTGTTTGTGGGGGGATGGCCAGTGCCTGGTAACAAATGTAAACAAACAAGTCATATAATAATATCATCAAGTTCTAGTCAGCAAAGGCATGTAATGCAAATGCATATTTTGAATTTGCCAATCTCTTTGTAATTTAGGAAAGGGGCCCTGGCATTTTGGTACCTGCATACTTTTAATTCCCCTGGTGTCTGCCTGTGTGTTTGGATGGGGGAGGGGGGGGGGGTAACTGGTGAGAGGGGAAGTGACTGGGATGAATGTATGGGGTGACAGGTGGGAGAGAGACTGCTTGGTGAATGGGGTGACTGGGGTGAAATAGGAGAGAGACTGGTTGGGGTGGTGACTAGTGTGAGAGAGAAGCAGCATGGTGTGTGTGTGGAAGTGACTGGTGAGAGGGGGCGTGACGGGTGACAGATGGGAGAAAGACTGGTTGGAATGGTGAGTGGTGAGAGTGAGGCAGCCTGGTGTGTGGGGGTCAATTGTGAGTTGGGGAGTGACTAGTGTCTTTATGGTGTGTCAGGAGGGGGAGAAAGAGTGGTTGAGGTGGTGACTGGTATGTGTGTGGGGTGACCTGTCACCCTGTTACCGTCAGACCCCTTCAACCCCATACAGTTACCCTACTTACTCCCCCACATACCAGGCTGCCTCTCTCTCACCAGTCACTACTCCAAGCAGTCTCTTTTCCACCTGTTACCCCCATACAGTCACCCCAGTTATTCACCTCTCACCAGTCACCCCCCACATACCAGGCTGCATCTCTCTCACCAGTCACTATTTCAACCAGTTTTTCTCCCACCTGTCACACCAGTCACTCCCCCTCTCTAAAATCACCCCCACATATCAGGCTGCCTCTCTTTCATCAGTCAGTTAGTATGCACTAACTCCGAAATTAGGGAAACCCAAAAGAAACACCCCCCGAACCATTTTAAAAACAAAATCAAACAGATAACTACCCAAAATGAAAATGACACACAAAAAAAAAAATAAATCAATGCACATTCCTGATGAAACCTACCATTCCCAGTGATGATCAGTACAGCGACACAACCTTGTTTGTATAGTGCAGTCATTTGCCAGAACTTATCATTAATTCATTTACCATTCTTGCGTTCCGTGCCATCATCTGTGAGTGCTTTGAACCATTTGGCTTCACAAGTGAACCATCTGAGCATCTCTTCGGGTCGTACCATCTCCTGTTCCCGGATTGCCTTTGATGTTCCCGCCCCCTTAAGATGACATCAGCTCGGGGATGTGCATAGTGCCTGGGGCATTGCTGAGTGAGATTTAAAGCCCTACCTGTGACTGAGTACTGGACCTTTCTTGTACACCCTGCCATCTGGCTTTGCAAGTGAACTGTCTTAGAGCTCTGTGGCTGAAATTGCCATAGAGTTGTACCATCTCCTGCTGCCAGATTGCCTTTGATAGTTTCATCCCTGTAAGCTGACTTTAGTTTAGAGATTTGCCTAGGTTGATGCCGAAGGCTGTCACATTGAAGGCATGCACACACAAAGGAGCTCCTTTGTACACTCCTTAGTCCACGATTTGTGCATATTCTGAGACCTCTGATTAATCCCCAACAAAGTTGACTCATATTTAATTTTATTCTCCCAGACTATAAATTATTTAATTCTGGAAGAGTAATGGGAGGGATGGGAATTATAAAGCTAAATTAGTTGAGCAGATTAGATAGGCCACATGCTTCTATGGAAGACAGGGGTCTGGTTTTGTCAATCTCTGCTATTACAGAACAGGGAAGGTACAGAGCGATATCTATTGAACCACGTTGTTTTACTTGAGAGAAATGGTCTTTTTTTAGTTGCTGCTAAGTGTCATTCTTTACCTGTGATTCTTTCTCAAATTGCTATATCAATTTTGTTGATAAATGCTCAATCTATATTCTGAAAAACTGAAATGATTTATGCTACATTGAAGACTCTGCTCCTGATTACTTGTATATTACTGAATTGTGGGTAGTGGGTTCAGACCAGGTGTTGTTGAATCCAATTATGTCCTACTGAGTATGTGTTGATCTCACAACTTAGGAAATTGAAGAGAGGAGGTGGCCTATTGTTTATATCAATGAGATCTCTAGAGTTTTGCTTGATACCACCACAATGTAAATGTATGTCTGGTATATTGTCCACCTGGGGCATTAGCCCATAATATGTCCCCATTAACTGAAATTTTGATCAACTTAAATGTGAATTTAAACTCAGAAGTTGTAGATCGGGGATTTTAATTTACATATAGATCAGATTGCTATGCCTGATTGTGAGAAATTTTTTTAAGTCATTGTCCTACACATAGATACGGTCATACATTGGATTTTGTGTTTTTAATCCTGTCTTATTTTGAGGATAGTAATCCTACGGTAATGTCTGAAATTGTACCCTGGTCTGAGCATAATTTAATAACGATGAAGGTTGTGTTTCTTCTGAGTTTCAGGAAGCAAACCCTTGATGAAAGGATTTTGCTAAAATGCGGTCATATGAAGTTTGAGGATCGAAATTGGCCCTTGCAGAGAGAATGAGATAAACTATATTATAATGATCGAGATACTGCCTTAGAGGTTTGGGATTTTGTTTTAAAGACAGTGGTAGATGAGTTAGCACCATCTCAGATAGTTCGCCATAAACGTATGAATAGAACCCCCTGGTTTACTTCAGCAGTAAAGAAAGCAAAATATGCCTTATGTCAAATTGAACGAAAATGGCATAAAATTTCATCCTCGCCTCTACGCAGAATATTTGACCTGTTTATCTGCATATAGAAATTTAGAGCCAGAGAATTTCTGTACTGTACTTAAGTTGTTGGTCTTTTGAAGTCAAGACTATTGTAATTCTTTATTTATAGGTCTCCCTGCTATCACTTTAAGGTCTCTGCAGATATTGCAGAATTCTGCCACAAGAATATTGACTGGAACATCTATTCAAGATTATATTATTCCAGTTTTGTTTTATCTCCACTGGCTCCCCATTAAATGGAGAGACAAATTCAAACTGATAATGTTAATACTCAAATTCCTAGAGTCTGTTTCATTGCCCTGGATTTTGTCTGCCTTGTGGTTCTACAAATCATCACATATGTTGCAGTCAGCTGTGAAGGGCTTACTTGAAATTCCAATACCAAAGGATGAACAATACTCAGAAACTAGAGTGAGATTTTTCAGTAGTAGGCCCAATAATGTGGAATTTGATGCCAGAATAAATACGTATTCTCACAAACACAGAGACATTTCACCTTTAAACATGGTTGTTCAAGTCCGCATTTGAACTTGAATAACTAGTATTTAGTAATGGTTCAGTTCAGATTTTCAACTATTGGAATTCTCAAGTCTAGGATTTCTGGTGCCAGATGTTAGTACAAGTTTTGAAGGTCTGATTAGATATTTATTTGTAATTCTGTTTATATTTGCTTGATGTGTATTTTACTTGCTTGAATTTATGTATGAATTTTTGAAACCCACTGCAAAATCTGGAGCATGTAAGATATAAATATTTTAAGTAAAGGAAATAAATAATTACCTATAGCATCAAAAAGAGGGCAAAGTAACTAAGGCTTTCATATAGTGTTCCAAATATATGATTTCATTTGGGATGTGCAGCAGCAAAATATTCATTTTGGTTCATTTATTCATTTCATAAATCACCTCCATTTCATTCATTAGTTTCAAATGAAAAAACATTTTCTGTTTCTTCATTTCATTCGTTTTTTTTAATTTTTGTTTCCCTTTAAAGTCAATGGGTGAAGCAATGTAGCATATTTTGACCTTCATAATTAAGGGGGGTTTCAGAAGGAGGAAGAGAACTCCAAAGCACCAAGACTGTAGCAAAGGGGTCAATCAGTGGCAGGAGTTCTTCAAGGCTCTGACAGAGGAACAAAGCAACATCAAGAGGTTCAAGAACATCGCCAGGTTTCAAAAGAGATCATCGGTAATAGTGACATGAACCCCCAAAGGGCTATGTGGCACCAACAGAGGCATGAATATTCTAAGGCACTATGAAAGGGATAGCAAAGCAGCAAAACTGGCAGAAAAAAACACAGGCACTGATAGAATGACAAAGCAGCACTAAGAGTGGCATGAAGACTCCAAGATACTGTTAGAGGTGCAAAGCAGCAACCCACAGTGGCAAGAACACCCCAAGGTGAAGAGTATGGATCACGGCAACAAGGCAGAATGACAGCAAGAGCCCCAAAGTGTAAAATCTGGGTCTGGAAGCAAGGCTGAGTGGCAGAAAAACCACCAGGTTTATCATGAGGGCTGTAGCAGCAAGGAGCAATGGAAGCAAGCCCCAAAAGTTGTAGAGTCTGGGGTATGGCAAAGAACCCTTAACATGTACAGTCTGAGGTATGGTAGCAAGTCAGAGTGGCAGAAAGATCCCAAAGATGTAAAGTCTGGGGTCTGTCAGCCAGGCTGATTGGCAGCAAGACTTCCAATGTGCTTCATCAGAGAATGGCAGCAAGGTAGAGTGGCAGCCATGTCCCCAAGGTGGTATATCATGGTCATGGCACCTAAGCAGAGTGGCAGCAAGACCCACAAGGTATAATATTAGGAGCATGGCAACTTGGTAAAGTGGCAGCATAACTCCCAAGGTTGTACGTCAGGAACATGGCTGCAAAGCAGAGTGGCAGTAAGACCCCAAGGTCTACAATGTAGGGTACCTAAAACAGACAAAGGCATCATAAACCCCAAGGCATAGAGTGTGGTCAATTGCAAATAATACAAAAGTGTCATAACCTCCAGGTAAAGAGTGCAGTCAGTCACAAACAGCACAAAGGCCTAGATAGACCTAGACAGCAAGGTGGGAAACTTGTATATTATTTTCTTCTTTTTTTTTTTTAGTTTATTTTTATATGTTGCAAAGTATTCCATCAAGATAACTTAAAAAATGAAATAGCTCTATGGCAATGAAAATATATATAAAAATACAACACATAACATCAAACATGCTTCAAGATCTCTTTAGTCCAGAAGTGAAGGAAGATTCATCACAACTACCAATGAGGGTTTAGCATTTAAAAGAAAAAAGAAAAATGTAAATTAATAAGTCAAGCCTTCTAAACTATCTATTGTTCACTAGAGAAACCTATCAAGCCATGATCATTACCAGGACTCTAAGCACCTCTCCACTTTTTTGAGTCAAGAAAAAAATGTAATTGGGTGGATCATAAAAATTATAGGAAACACTGTGGATTTTAACAAGGCATTTACACGGATAATGAACAATAAAGTGTGCTCTAAGAGACAATACATTTTGCTTTATCTTCCAAATTTCTCCCTATGCTCTTGAGACTTTTTGTGACAAATCTTGGAAAATATATACTTTTCCACCGAAAAATAGAGATCCATGATTGTGAAAATGCAAACACATAATGGAATCTTTATCCTGAGCAAAATCAAAAGAAACTAATATGGTTGCCCTTCTAGATTCAAATTTCAGGGATTATTCTAAAATAGCAGACAAGTTCAGAGTATTCAAAGGAACACCTCCTTCAGCTTGATTTCCTTCTTGAGGTGCAACTCTTCCCACTTGGCAAAACGTATATCTTACTAATAGGAAGAAATGCTGTTTCTGGAATCTTCAAAATGTCAACCAAATATTTCTTAAACAGGGCCAATGATGACATGGTAGACACTTTAGGAAAATTAATCAATTTCAGGTTGAGGTGTCTGGTAAATGTTTTTATTTGTGGCTATCTTATCTTGAACCAGAGATGATGTAATAGCACATATCTTGAACTTGAGTAGCAATCTTGGACTCTTGAATCTAAATCTTGACACCAAATAGGAGGAATAGCCTAGTGGTTAGAGCAGTGAACTATGAACCAGGAGACCAGGGTTTGAGTCCTGCTGACACTGCTTGTGACCTTGGGCAAGTCACTTTACCTTCCATTGCCTCAGGTACAAAAACTTAGATTGTAAGCCCTCTGGGGATAGAAAAATACCTACAGTACCTGAATGTGAACCAGTGTGATATCTCAATTGAGATTGAATGTCGGTATATAAAAATAATAAATAAATTGTGAAATAACAGGAATAATAGAGGAAATAGCCTGATGAAGAGAAATTATTGCAGACCACAGAGTCCAGCATAATTGTTTCATATTTAAGTAGGCTAGGTATTCAGACATGAGGGCCTTCAAGCCAGGGGGCAAGGTGGGGGGTTGAGAGATCCCGCTCATTTACCCCAAGCTCTCTAGCCTCATTTAAGGCCCTACTCTGCCAGCTAACTCCTCCAGTCTGACACCAAAAGTCTCTCTGGACTCCTGCACTTCCCAGGAATTACTGCTTCTGCATTGTTGCACTCTCAAGATATACAAGACTTCTGCTCCTCCAGATGTCATGGTGCTTTCTTCTGACACAGCACCCAACAACCCTGGGCTCTCCAATCCATCTCCATGGGTTGGCTGTTATGAAATGAACCTGAGGCCCAGACTGAGAGAGGTGTTTCCTCTCGAGCTTGAAGGCAAACCCTCAGCTGCCAACACTCCCACAGTCCTCATCCTAATGGAAGGTTGCATAAAGCTGATGATGGAACTCTGACAAGCAGTTAGTAAGTTTGGAGCTTGGGAGAATGTGCCCTGAACCTTGCTCTTCCATTTCTTAAGGATCACAATTCAATAGGAAAAAAGATCAGATCGTGGAAAATGAGATGCAAAGTCACAGAGGTTGGCTGCAGCATGACTGACTTAATCTACCATCTTGAATCCCCCCCTTGTTTTATTTAATACATGTTTATTTTAGGGACAACACATCCCGGTATTACCAAAAAAGAAGCCGTACAGGAGAACTAGGCTGGGATTTTAGTGAGGTAGAACAAAACAGTAAGGTGGAGAACCAGAAAAGAGGTGGAGTGAGAGGGGAAACTTGTATTTTTTTTCTTTTTGACATTTTTATTTTGGGAACAAAACACCCCAGTATAATGAAAATAAAAATAAGTAGGGTAGAAGAACAAGGCTTGAATCCAAACAGAAACATGGAAGCACCAAAAGCTCTAAGGTGGTATATCTGGAGCATGACAAGTAGGCATAGTAGCAAGACTGCTACATCAGGGGCATGGCAGGTTAACATACTGGGGTGAATTTTAAAAGCGTTGCCCGTGCTAAAAATCCCATAGTCACGAGTATCTGGGCCATGCGTGAGCAATGCGTATTTTAAAGCTGCAAATTACATGCGTATATGTGCGTGCTCGAGCAAAAAAGAAGGAGCAGAGTTGGGACAGCATGAGCATTCTGGGGCAGGCCCAACACTTTCACATATAAATCGGTATTTTAAATCTGGCAGCCACAGCATGCAGCGGGTATGTTATGCTTTGTTCCTGTAGAAAGATGAGCCAGCAACCTTTCTGATCCCCTCGGGGAGATAGCTATCTGATATGGATCAGCTTCCACAGAAAGAGGAGTAATGGTCCGATGTGGGTTGGCTCCCACAGAGTAGCAGATGATAATATCGCTCTATTAGTGTAAGAAGTAACACTTAGTAGAAATTGTGAATCCTTGGGCCGATGGCAGATGACAACGCCCTCAAGTGGAGATCCTGAGAGGGACCACCGGCTAGGCTGGAGTATTGAGACAAACACAGATAGTTCTTTATTAGACTGGAAGTAGAACCACCAGAGGTGGCAGTAGTGAGCTGATGTGCCCGGCAGGGCTGAAGTCCCTCTGATACTGGAACTACGATCTCTGAGTTGCTGAGCTGTAAGGAGAGACTATAGATAGTGAGTAGACAGGATATGCTGGATAACCAGTGGTAGATGATACACTCACAATTGTAGATATCTGTAATGTCTATGCAACAGAGAGCCTTCAGTATTCAGGAACAGGAGCTGCAGGTGAGTACTGGTTCCTATAGGCAGTCTGAAATAGAACTCACAATAACTGTGTAAGGGATGGCTTCTGGAATAGAAGAGAGGCTAGGAGAGATTTAGGAACATAGGGCCTCGTGGAGCGAGTACCGGTTCTTATCTGTTAATCTTTAATAGCAATCCATAAGATATAGGTATGCGATATCTTCTGAGGAAGAAGAGAGTATGAGAAAGGAATTAGGAACATAGGCCCTCGTGGAGCGAGTACCGGTTCCTATTTGCAATCTGGAATGGTAACTCACGATCTCCATACCTGTGATAACATCTTAGACTGAAGGGAATCTTAGAGATTAGGAACAAGGGCTCTCGTGGAGCGAGTACCGGTTCCTGTCTGTAATAGGACTCACTGTGTTCATGTCTGCGATTGCCTCCAGGCAATAGGAGTCTTCTGAGTCTTCGGGAACGTAGGCCCTCGAGGAGCGAGTACCGGATCCCGTCCAACAATCTGAAATCAAGAAGAGAGAGAGCGGAGCCCCCGAGGAGCGGGTATTCCTGGTGAGTTTGAAAAGGCCGAGCAGTGGAGAAGAATTCCCCTTGTTGACTCGGATCGTAGTTGCAAGTAGCGTGGACTGCCGAAGCAAGTCCAGTTGGAGTTCCTTGCTAACTCGTTAGAGGTTAGCAAACAAAGACCTTTTAAAGTGAAAATGGATGATGTCACTATGGGGGGAAGCCCCCGGGGTTCGCGCCCTTGCTGGTACAAAGTCTGGAGCATGCGCCCTTACGTCATCAGGAACATGGCGGATCCGTGGCATCAGGCCAGCCCGGGGACACCGGGACCAAGAGGCGGAGAGAAGCCGCGGCTGCATCTGTCCATCTGAGCCGAAGGGAGTTGCCACAAAGGTAGAGAGGGTGGAGCGAGGGCGAGAATAGGCATGAACGCAACACTCAGCAACCATGAAGCTGTGATGTCACACAAGTTACAGTTGGTGGTTACTATAGTTATCAATTAGACCTTACACCTGTTTTTGTTTGGTTAGTACAGCCATAGACTTGAACTGGAAACATAAATGAATGAATCAAAAATCTTTGTTCAAATTCATGGGACCCCTCTCTTCATTCTGAGGGTCTATGAATGAAACAAAAATGGACTAATTTGTTGTATTTAACCCATTCATTTAAAACAAATCCACATCTCTAGTTCGCATGCATGATACCCAAGTGCAACATGCAGGACTGCCAAATCTCATTCATCTTCAGTGAACACAAGTTCACTCTGAGCCACTAACATAGCAGGGCGTAACACAACCCTTTAGAAAAGATAGGACATGAAATTTGGCACAAGTATATGCTTTGCTGTGCTTTGGAGAATCCTTTCACCATCGTCTATCGAAATAATGCTTTGAAGTTGAGTATCCCTAGGCTGACTTTTAGGCATAGTTGACATACCGTTTTGTCCCGGACAAATATCAGAGGACAGATTGGGGTAGAGGATGAGAGGAGCTGCTGCTGATAGATGTGTTATGGAAGAACAGTTGTAATTGATTTCCAGCTTGAATTCCTGTGGAAGTGGCTGATGTCCTGAGACAAAAGAAAGGGGTAAAACCATCTGTTTGAAAACAAAAGTGGAAATCTTCTTTAGGGGATTTTTCAGGCACATATTGAATTAGCTACATTGCACATGTTAACTATAAAGCCTTTAAAAGCTATGGTTAAATATTTTGTTTCCTCTACAATGTATAAAAATATTTCTGCCATGAGAACATGAGACAGCACAGACGTAATCAAAAAGTGAAAAAGAATCAAACATTCAGTACATGCACATTTTTTCAGTGTGGGGATCTGCATAGTTTATACATTTATTTATTTTATTTATTTACAAATTTTTCTATACTGCCTATAAGAGAAAAATTGTGCTAAGCGGTGAACAATTATAAGCCAATAATATCAAATTAGATACATTTCCAAACAAGAAACACTATCATAATAAAAACTTACATAAATTTTAAAACCTCAAGCAAAAGCCTGAAGGAAGAAATATGCTTTCAACTGCTTTATAAAAGTATGCACGTATATTTTATATGTTAAATAATTGTAACATGTACGCTTAGTAGCTCTAAGTTTATGCGTGGAGGCAGGTATTTTATAACGTTGGCTGATGTATGTATGTATATCGTTTAGGAAAAAACTTGTGTGTATACTTCCAAGCACCAGGCTGCCAAGGCCTCCAGCGGTTAATCCAAACCCTCACCAGTTTGTCCACACCCTCCTTCATTGGCTCGAGACATCCCACCCAAAAACTGCAGACAAAAGTCAGATTTAATAGTTCAAAGTTAAAATGAGCAAATAAGTCCCACCTGTACCAGAAAGATTACAGAACTATATAGGACTAACAAACTAATCAAAAGGGAATAAGTATCGGATGTATACCTGCTCTCCGCAATCCACAGTCTCTTGCCCACAGTGGGCTTCAACCAATATCATTCATTCAAGAACCTAGCTCACCTCATGTACTTTTTCCCAATTTTATAAAAACTATCCTCAAATCTATCAACTATATTTTATTAACCAAAATCCAAGATTCTTATCCTATTTATTAGCTAAAATACACCTTCATCATCTTTTTCCCGACTCAAAGAAATGTTTAACTTATCTTATCAGTAAAGAAGATTCTGCACTTTTTTAGCCTAAAAGCACAACAATATGGTTGAAGTGATCAATGAACATCCCGAATATCCTGACATTGACAATGTTTCAGCACTGTCGTGCCTGCTTCAGAAGAGTGTAATTATCTGGAAAAGAACACAAAACACAACTTAAAAATAAGCATTTAAACAACAAAATAATACTTAAAAATTAAAATAGCCACCCAGAGAATCCTACTATTATACTTGGCTGCTCTCAGCTCATCTGTCTACTTCAAAAACTGGTGGATGTATGCTGACAGCGTCTCAAACACACTGACATTTAAACCAAAGCATAACTCACACAGATAACCAATCTCCATGCTTTACATAAAAACTGACCAATCAATTTCTTTGTTCAGTCCAAAGGGTTGGATTATTTGTAGGGATGTGAATCGTGTCCTCGATCGTCTTAACGATCGATTTCGGCTGGGAGGGGGAGGGAATCGTATTGTTGCCGTTTGGGGGGGTAAAATATCGTGAAAAATCGTGAAAAATCTAAAAATCTAAAAATTGCAAAACCGGCACATTAAAACCCCCTAAAACCCACCCCCGACCCTTTAAATTAAATCCCCCACCCTCCCGAACCCCCCCCAAATGAGTTAAATAACCTGCGGGTCCAGCGGCGGTCCGGAATGGCAGCGGTCCGGAACGGGCTCCTGCTCCTGAATCTTGTTGTCTTCAGCCGGCGCCATTTTCCAAAATGGCGCCGAAAAATGGCGGCGGCCATAGACGAACACGATTGGACGGCAGGAGGTCCTTCCGGACCCCTGCTGGACTTTTGGCAAGTCTCGTGGGGGTCAGGAGGCCCCCCACAAGCTGGCCAAAAGTTCCTGGAGGTCCAGCGGGGGTCAGGGAGCGATTTCCCGCCGCGAATCGTTTTCGTACGGAAAATGGTGCCGGCAGGAGATCGACTGCAGGAGGTCGTTCAGCGAGGGTTCCGGCGCCTCGCTGAACGACCTCCTGCAGTCGATCTCCTGCCGGCGCCATTTTCCGTACGGAAAATGGCGCCGGCCATACGCGTATGGCCGGCGCCATTTTCCGTACGAAAACGATTCGCGGCGGGAAATCGCTCCCTGACCCCCGCTGGACCTCCAGGAACTTTTGGCCAGCTTGTGGGGGGCCTCCTGACCCCCACGAGACTTGCCAAAAGTCCAGCGGGGGTCCGGAAGGACCTCCTGCCGTCCAATCGTGTTCGTCTATGGCCGCCGCCATTTTTCGGCGCCATTTTGGAAAATGGCGCCGGCTGAAGACAACAAGATTCAGGAGCAGGAGCCCGTTCCGGACCGCTGCCGTTCCGGACAGCCGCTGGACCCGCAGGTTATTTAACTCATTTGGGGGGGGTTCGGGAGGGTGGGGGATTTAATTTAAAGGGTCGGGGGTGGGTTTTAGGGGGTTTTAGTGTGCCGGCTCACGATTCTAACGATTTATAACGATAAATCGTTAGAATCTCTATTGTATTGTGTTCCATAACGGTTTAAGACGATATTAAAATTATCGGACGATAATTTTAATCGTCCTAAAACGATTCACATCCCTAATTATTTGTAAAGGGAAGATCCAACATTCAGTTTGCAACAAACGTATGTCATGATCTCTTCCTCGGGCATCAGCCTTAATCTATTCCAAAACAGTAAAACACAAATCCTCAAAAGCATGATTATAAGCAAGACAATGTTTCACTATTGACGCTTCTAATTTTTTACAACGGATCATGCTGCAATGCTGAATCATGTGCGTCTTCAATGCACGCATAGTCTTGCCTATATACAACAACTGACATGGACACCATATCATATAAACCACCTGGCTCGAGTAGCAAGTAGTCTTCACTTTAGGTTTAAAATCTTGTAGTTTTTCAACAATTAAAACCCTTGTTGGTATGCAACTGTTTACACACAGAACACGAACTGCACGGAAAATGTCCCTTCTCACAAGTGATAGTCACTCTACTATATGCAAAATGCAACCTCACAATTTGATCCTTAAGGTTACGTCCTCTTTATTAAGCTATCAATGGTCTTTCTTGAAAATTTGGGTGTAACTGTAGAACGTGCCAATGCTTGTTAATACTCTTCACTACTCGATAAATAGACGGAGAAAAAGGGAGCACATAGGTCAGTTCTGTGAAGATTTTTGCCGTTGAGTATTCAGTAAAGTTTCTTTATCATTCCAGCGAGCCCTTTTCATAGCCCTATTTACAACATGCAGGGGTTAACCTCTATCAACAAATCTAGATCGCATTTCAGTGGCCCTCATTTTAAATTATTGCACATTTGAGCAAAACCGTCTCAGATAAAGGAATTGGCCAAAGGGGATACTGTCCTTCTGACATTATGGATGAAAGCTCCTGTAACAAAATAATGTACTGTGATCTGTAGGTTTTTGAAATATAGAGAAATAAAAAGTATCATGTTGCTTTAAGAACATAAGAACATGCCATACTGGGTCAGACCAAGGGTCCATCAAGCCCAGCATCCTATTTCCAACAGTGGCCAATCCAGGCCATAAGAACCTGGCAAGTATCCAAAAACTAAGTCTATTCCATGTTACCGTTGCTAGTCAACTTAATTAATAATTGTAATGGACTTCTCCTCCAAGAACTTATCCAATGCTTTTTTAAACACAGCTATACTAACTGCACTAACCACATCCTCTGGCAACAAATTCCAGAGTTTAATTGTGCGTTGAGTAAAAAAGAACTTTCTCCAATTAGTTTTAAATGTGCCACATGCTAACTTCATGGAGTGCCCCCTAGTCTTTCTATTAGTGATATCCAAAAATGATACCATAGAGTCCCCATAAGTAAATGTGAACTGTAAATTTGGATCACAATTGTTCAACCATACCATAAATTGATCAAACAGAATTTGACCATTTGACCACAAGATGTTTAGGATGTTCATTGAGCACTTCAGCCATATTGCCCTGCTTTTAGGCTAAAAAAGAACAGAATCTTCTTTACTGATCAGATAAGATAACATTTCTTTTAGTCATGAAAAAGATAATGAAGGTGTATTTTAGCTAATAAATAGGTTAAGAATCTTGGATTTTGGTTAATAAAATATAGTTGATAGATTTGAGGATAGCTTTTATAAAATTGGGAAAAAGTACATGAGGTAAACTAGGTGCTCGAACGAATGATTCTGGTTGAAGCCCATTGCGGGCAACAGCCTGTGGATTGCGGTTTGAGAGCACCTATATAAATTTGATACTTATTCCCTTTTGATTAGTTTGTTAGTCCTATATAGTTTTGTAATCTTTCAGATTTAATAGTTCAACATGTGTAATGGTTAAAGAGGCTATGTTAATAAAGTTGTTAGCAAAGTTCATGGAGCCTGTTTCTTTTTAGATGGTGTGAGATGGGGGGGCCTAGTGATACCTAAATATCCAGCATGTAACCATCTATAATGTGACAGAATCTTGTTTCTCTCTTTCTCTGTCCACTTTCCTTGAGATCAGGCTTTTCTGTGGGACTCCATGATTCAACACTTTTCCTTGGACACTGTGCAAGCTCACTTGTACTGTTCTTCTCAGGGTTCATTTGATTCTGTGTCTCAGATTTCTGCTTCCTATACTTGGGAACCCTCTGGATTTGGCCTGGAGACTGGAATTCTGGAGGAATTGCTGGGTCTCCAGGCCAACATCGAAAACCTCCAGGTGCTCCTTCTTGCAGAAGCAGGTCCTGGAAGAAATCATTTCAGGAGCTGTGCAAGCAGGAAGGAAGAAGAAATTGACCTGCGCTGAGAAGATAAAAAGAGGGGGCAGCATCTGTCAGCACTGCACACTGGCCAAAGAAGCAGTCCTGTGGCACTACCATGGACTCCATCCCGTGGTGGCCTGAGATTATTAGGGCTAATGCGGACCCTTGAGAAGTTGAGGAAGACCAGAGGTGAGGGGGAGGCTGAGGCCCTGATTAGAGGGTGTGTGTGTGTGTGAGAGAGAGAGAATGTTTGTGTGTGAGAGCGAGAGAGGATGTGAGAGCCTGTGAGTGTGTGTGTGTGAGATGGAGACAGCATGTGAGAGCGAGAGCCTGTGTGTGTATGAGTGTGTGTGTAAGAGATAGAGACAGAGTGAGAGAATGAGAGCCTATGTGTGTGGATGAGATGGAGACAGCATGTGACAGTGAGAGCCTCTGTGTGTATGTGTGTGTGTGTGTGTGTGTGTGTGTGTGAGATGGAGACATCATGCAGGGGAGAGAACCTGTGTTGTGAGAGGGAGACAGCGTGGGAGGGTGAGAGCCTGTGTGTGTGCGAGATGGAGACAGCATGCAGGGGAGAGAACCTGTGTTGTGAGAGGGAGATAGCGTGGGAGGGTGAGAGCCTGTGTGTGTGTGTTTGAGGGAAGACGGAAGGAAAGAAGACAGGAGGAAAAGGAAAGAAAAAAATAAATCCTGAAAAAGGAATTAGGAAAAGACCGAGAAAAGGAACGTGGAATAAAGAGGCCAGGACCAACTGTTTAGAAAAATAAGATCAGATAACAAAGGTAAAAAATACATATCTTAATTTGAGATTTTAGTGAGTGGCATATGCAGTCTTTGGGAATGTGCATTATATATCTATATTTTGTTCTTTCGTCAGTATTCTACTGTTAGAGTTTGAGTTCTTGGGATTTCCATTTCAATTGTGTCTGTGTGTTTCTAATTTGTAGTCTCTTATTCTGTATTAGGTAAGGGTCTGACTGTTTGACACATATATGACAGAGACGCTGTAGTTTTGCTAGCATGTAGTTTCTCTAGGAATTTGTAGCAGTATGGCTTGTTCTGTTCCCCCCGTAGGTGGTGTTCTTGGGCCCGGTATAATCTTTGCATTGCTGCTTTTTCAAAGATAATGTTGCTGCTGTTTGAGTCCTGAGATTTAGTATGGTATGGCAAGATTCTAGATGTCTTTTTGTAGTTTTTTTTGCAGAGTTTTGTGTTGCTACAGATGCATCATTAAAACACCCTTTACTCTTCCCACATAGATGCTTACAAGCACCCATTCATCCAGATACAATACACAACCTATTTTTGCCTTCTGGAAGTCCTCAGATATGTTGAGCAATTGACTTAGTACTGCTGCTTTGTGAAGTCTGCTAAAATTAAAGAGAAATCTTTAAAATAAGAGGCTCTAGAGGATGACATTCTGGTTTCATCTCATTGACCCTCTTTTGCATGCAGCTTCTTAAGAACATAAGATCTTCCATATTGGATCAGATCAAAGTCCATCAAGCCCAACATCCTGTTTCTAACAGTGGCCAGTCGAGATCACATGTACCTGGCTGGATCCCAAAAAGGTTGCTAGATTCCATGTCGCTTATTCTTGTCTTCTAACCTTCTTCTTCCCTATATTGAGTTACGCCCCTGCCATAGCCTGCCATTGTATAACCTTCATAAGTAGTCTATTCATTCTCAAGGAGACAGACAGGCTTCAGTCTCATCGAATAACCTTGCAAAAAAATATTATAGAGAAGAAAATTGCAGAAAACTCCAAACATTAGACTAAAAATTATGCAATATTTTATTTTTTGAGACGCAGTTTTCAGTATCCCTGAATGCAACCTATGTGCTGATGACTCAGGACCACAGATAATAAACAGATAACTCTTTTAGCTTCTGAGGTGCTCGTAAATCAACACTGGTAGAAGCATGGTGTCTTCAAGCCTGAGCGCAGCCAGGGGGACGTTTTCTGTACAGGTTACTAATCCATGAAATTCTTTGCTTCAAGGCCATTTAAAGCTGCTTATTCTTGATTTATTCTTGCCCTTGTAGGATGTTGACGATGGCCTGTCTTTAAACCTGATTTGCTTTGCATTCAAGGAATTCGTTATGCCTGTTATGTTTGACGCAGCTCCTGGAATGGTCAAATTTCATTAACAGAACAGACATTCAATAAATAAAGACATCTGTTTGTCATTTTATGGTCCATTCACTGATATTGTTCAATATTAATATAACGCTTACAGAAATAAAATCATTCTGTGTAATATATTACATTCTGTTTGATTTTTTTTTTTTTTGTAGTAAAACCCTTTAGAATGATTGAATTTAGACTTATTGCCTTTTCTTTTTTAATATTACGCATATAAGCAATAAGACCCAATGTTATGGTCCTTTTATTAGTTCAAGCCCAGAGCACCTCAGGCTCTGTTGTCCTTATTAGATTAATAAAGGACTGCAGAGTTGGCCCTTACTGCCCTAAACCAAATTGTAGTTGAAAAAAAAGATTTAGCGAGTGTAAACTGTTTAAACTTTTAAAGATTTACCTTATGACAGAAGTGATTTTTCATAATCTGCTGAGAATAAGAATTTTCTGCATAGCAGTTTTGGCTACAAACACCGGAGAGGTGAGGGAGGGATGCAGTAAATCAAATTCTCCACATTGTTGCAGACTCCAGAGGTTGTTTTTTGTTTTTTGTTTTTTAAATCCATAGGATTTGCCCCAGTCATCAAACCGAAACTGGGGATAGTTTTGCTTTGATTATCACCCCCTGGAAAAATTACCCTGGGAGATTTGTGCCTGCTTTTCCTGCGTGCAATTTGGCCATTGGAAACAATGCACCTAATTTTGATTATGCAAAACTACGCCCGTTGATGCTCTGCATGCCCTCTCCCCATCCCTGGGACTGCAGAGCCATAGCGTGCCACTACCTGAAGGGCACAATAGTGCTGCCGGAGATGTCGCCCTGAGGAGGCGCAACACCACGGTCCTGCCGGAATCGCTGGCAGGGGCCAAGGAGGAGGAGCAACAACACCACGGTCCTGCCGGAATCGCCGGTGGGGCCTGGGGAGGAGCAGCCATGCCGCAGCCCTGCCGGAATCACCAGCGGGGCCTGGGGAGGAGGAGAAATACTGCGGCCCTGCCGGAATCACCAGCGGGGCCTGGGGAGGAGGAGAAATACTGCGGCCCTGCCGGAATCGCCAGTGGGGCCTGGGGAGGAGCAGCCATGCCGCGGCCCTGCCGGAATCACCAGCGGGGCCTGGGGAGGAGGAGAAATACTGCGGCCCTGCCGGAATCACCAGCGGGGCCTGGGGAGGAGGAGAAATACTGCGGCCCTGCCGGAATCACCAGCGGGGCCTGGGGAGGAGCAGCAATGCCGCAGCCCTGCCGGAATCACCAGGGGGGCCTGGGAGGAGCAGCCATGCCGCGGCCCTGCCGGAATCACCAGGGGGGCCTGGGAGGAGCAGCCATGCCGCGGCCCTGCCGGAATCACCAGCGGGGCCTGGGAGGAGCAGCAATGCCGCAGCCCTGCCGGAATCGCCAGTGGGGCCTGGGGAGGAGCAGCCATGCCGCGGCCCTGCCGGAATCGCCGGTGGGGCCTGGGGAGGAGCAGCAATGCCGCAGCCCTGCCGGAATCGCCAGTGGGGCCTGGGGAGGAGCAGCCATGCCGCGGCCCTGCCGGAATCACCAGGGGGGCCTGGGAGGAGCAGCCATGCCGCGGCCCTGCCGGAATCACCAGCGGGGCCTGGGGAGGAGGAGAAATACTGCGGCCCTGCCGGAATCACCAGCGGGGCCTGGGAGGAGCAGCCATGCCACGGCCCTGCCGGAATCACCAGCGGGGCCTGGGGAGGAGGAGAAATACTGCGGCCCTGCCGGAATCACCAGCGGGGCCTGGGAGGAGCAGCCATGCCACGGCCCTGCCGGAATCACCAGCGGGGCCTGGGGAGGAGGAGAAATACTGCGGCCCTGCCGGAATCGCTGGCAAGGCCTTAGGAGGAAGAGGGTTGGCACAATCTTCTCTGGAGGAAGGAGCTCTAAACCAGAGCTAGGTTGACTGACTCAGCCCCAAGAAGTAGTCCTTTTGGCTGCGAGGGATGAAGGAGACTGCTGTTGCTATTTCAAGAAGGGGCGGAGGAGTTGTGTGTGTGAGTGTGAGAGGGAGAAGGGGAGCCTGAGTGTGGGAGAAAGACAGTATGGGGTAGATTTTATAAATTTGTGCGAGGGTGTACTTTTGTTCGTGCACCAGGCGTGAACAAAAGTACGCTGGATTTTATAAGATACGCGCGTAGCCATGCATATCTTATAAAATCCGCGGTCGGCGTGCGCAAGGGGGTGCACATTTGTGCAACCTGTGCGCGCCGAGCCCGGCGCGCGTTGCCTGTTCCCTCTGAGGCCGCTCCGAAATCGGAGCGGCCTCGGAGGGAACTTTCCTTCGCCCTTCCCCCTCCTTCCCCTCCCTAACCCAACCCCCCGGCCCTATCTAAACCCCCCCCCCCTACCTTTATTGCCAGATTTACGCCTCCTGAAAGCAGGCGTAAATCTGCGCGTGCCAGCGGGCAGCTGGCTCGCCATCACCCAACCCGGGGGCTGGTCCGGAGGCCTCGACCACGCCCCCGGGCTGGCGCCATGCCCCCCAGTCCCACCCCGAACCGCCCCCTGACCCCGGTCCCGCCCCGGACACGCCCCCTCCCCGCCACTTTTACGAAGCCCCGGGACTTACGCGCATCCCAGGGCTCTGCGCGCGCCGGCGGCCTATGCAAAATAGGCACGCCAGCGCGCACAGGGCATTTAAAATCCGGCCCTATGTGTGCATGTCTGACAGTATGGGAGAATGAGAGGGTACGTTGTACATGTATGTGTGTGTGAGAGAACATGTGTGTGTGCTTGTGTGTCTGTGAGATATTTAAGGTCTCTGATATCGCTAACGAATCGAGTTAGCAAGGGCTTTCCTCCAGGTATCGGTGGATGGGATTCGCTCTCCACATACCTTTCTACTCTGCCTCCTCGGACTTACCAGAGGTACCCGCTCCTCGGGGGCCTCGCTTTATCTTTTGCTTTTCAGATTGTATTCTGGAATCGGCACTCACTCCTCGAGGGCCCATGTTCCCTGACTTGCTACTGAATCCCACTACTGCCAGGAAGTCATCGCTGCCTACAACACCAATGAGTTACCATCTTTCTCTCAGAGCGTTCCCTGGAACCAGGAAATCGCTCCTCGAGGGCCTATTTCATTCCAGCTCCTGGGCTTCTATGAGACTATTGTGTGAGTGTTACCATCCAGGTTCTGTTCCTGAACTCTGCCTACTCACTATATTCAGTTTCTCTACAGCTCAGCCATCCTGGATTGCTGTTCCAGTATCTGAGGGACTACAGCCCTGCCGGGCACTTCCAGCTCACGACTGTTGGTTCCATATACTGTTTAATAAAACTACCACGAACACTAACACTGATTTCAAAAGGAAACTACCTAAGTAGCATAAAATCTCATTAGCATAAGGTTTGTGTGCTAAAAGCACCTGCATCTGTTTATAATAGAATGAGGGGTGGGAGTGGAAGTGGAGAAATAGCAGAAATAATTTTGAAAATGCTAATTATGTGCCCTGTTTAACTCCCCTGACTTAAACACCCGCCTATCTCAGTGAAATCATTTATCAAAAAACATGCATATTTAGTGTGCCTGCCTGGATGGTACTGATCTTGCCCTTTTCCTGCTGTTTTTTTTTTTCTGCCAAAGCATGAAGGGCTCCCAGCGTTCACCGGTGAATATAAACAAACTGCTTATTAACGATCAAAGAAGTCTTCATTGACTAATGTAATGCTTTCTAGAAAGCTCTTACAACGTTCCTTGAAAAAAGCACTTCCAAGCAGCCTAAAGTGTGTTACACAATCAAACAGCATAAATAAAATGCATAAATATCCAAAATCATTTGTATTATAAGAGACCTACACAATGGAGACAGTTGATAGGAAAGAAACAGTCGTTCACTAAAACCCCTGAATTTTCTAAGGAAGGAAATCTGAATCGATTCAAGGTAAATGTTTAAGCAGCACCGTAGGGGAAAAGGTAAAACTCTAACTATCATGTAAAGTCATTCTTCCCACAGCTCCTGCTGAGCAAGGTCTGCATTCTTTTAGAGGACATGCTGGAATAGAGACTATGAGCAATTTAAAAGATTTACTATAATAGGGTTGTTGCAAAAAAAAAAAAAAAAATTGTAGTCTGAAGTCCCAGGGGAAATATTGGTCCAGGAGCAAACAAGCATATTCCTTTATTGGCCCAACAGAAGAAATATAAGAAGATGAGGATGCAACAAGAGCCCGCAAAGGTCTCGTTTTCTGATGGGGAAAAGGAAATGAAGATGAGAGTTTGAGTGGTAGATTGTGCTCCTCAAAGACTTGAAGATGTGTCCAAGGTCTAAGAAGGATATCACTTCAAACCTGAGAATCAAAGGCGTTTGCGGCTTAGGTTTCTATCTAATGGGATATATTCATTGCACTTTGACATGTGCTGGTGTGCAGTATTTTCATTTCCATGCATGCAGGTGGGACATAGTTTGTGTCTGAAGATACCCAGTGTGTGCTGGGGAGCCGGCATTCATGTGTGTGTGAAATCTGTGTTAGCTGGGAGACTGAGGGCCTTTCTGAGAGAATAGGCTGTCACTAGTATGGGTGATCACTTAGCTCCATGTCAGCTGGCAGATCTGATTTCCCTAGGAAAAGCAGGCCTGGATCTCCATGCAAGCACTGGGGGTAAAAATACGGGACTAGCTCAGCTTGTCCCTTTTAACACGGAGCTACGTGGTCACCCGGTCACTAGAGCTCGAGACAAATGTTCAATGTTTAGGAGTCCTGATCCTTGGAAGTCTCCCAATGCAAACATTAATGAGGGAAGAAGCAAGATGTTTACTCGTCTGGGTCCAGTTTAAGGACTGAACTAAATTGGGGAAAACAAAATGCAAAATGCCAACAAGTCAGTTCAATTGCATGCTTTTGAACTAGCACATCTTTTGCACAATTCTTCCATTTCCCTACAACTTATATAGTGCGGCCATATTATGAGTATTGTGCAAAGTTCTGATCACTGTATCTCAAAAAAGATACGGCAGAATTAAAAGTGCAACCAAAATGATAAAACAGATGGAAAGGCTAAAGAGGTTAGAGAAGAGATGGCTGAGGGGAAGAATGATAGAGGTCTATAAAATAATGAGCAGAATGGAACAGGTAAATGCAAATCAGTTGTTTATGCTTTCAAAAAGTACAAAGACTAGGGGATATGCAATGAAGTTCTTAAGTAGTACATTTAAAACAAATAGTAAAAAAAAAATGTTTTTTACTCAATGCATAACTAAGCTTTGGAATTCATTGCCAGAGGATGTGGTAAAAGCTGTTAGTGCAGCTGGGTTTAAAAAAAGGTTGGACAAGTTTCTGGAAGGAAAGTCCATAGACCACTATTAAGTTGGACTTGGGGGAAATCCACTGCTTATCCCTGGAATAAGAAACATGAAATCTATCAAACTTTTGGGATCCTGCCAGGTACATGAGACCTGGATTGGCCACTTTTAGAAACAGGAAACTGGGCTTGATTGACCTTTGGTCTGAACCAGTATGACAAATCTGATGGCAGATAAGGACCATCTTGATTCACTACAGTTTCAATTTCAATATCAAAGCATTTTCTAATAAAGAAATAAATAAATGAATACAAAATGCAACATACAAAATTCAAAATGCCATCAATATAAAATACAGAATCAATTACAATACTCAGATAAAACTAGCCAAAGAAATAATAAAAAAACATTCCATATAATTCTGTACATCATTAAAAACTTGATAAAATAGCCAGGCCTTCAATACCTGCCAAAAAGATTCTTTTCATTCTGTGGAATGGAACTAAACTTGGGGAAAAAATGCAGAATTAATTCACAGCAGCATGTAATAAGAAGTTTTGATATAACCTGGACTTTGCATGTGTAATCTGCTTTCTTCATACAGTACCCAGGTTTTATTACTTTTTAAAAATATCTCAATTGTTTGATTTTAGGGTCCCTTTTAAAGATATAAATATGCATAAATACCTACATATAAGCACAGCTCTTTCTTCCTTCTTATCCTGTTTTCTGGAATTAAATATATACTCACCTGTTCATAGATTTTATTTTCTTTTATCTTTCTTCCAGGGCAAGACATAAGAATGAGATTTTAAAGTGTTTATCTATGAAATATACATACACACATATATATCTATATATATATATCAGTTACATTTATAACATTATGACGACATATATCACGAATAAACATGTGGATAAAGGTGAACTGGTAGATGTAGTGTATTTTGATTTTTAAAAGGCATTTGACAAAGTCCCTCATGAGAGGCTTCTAAGAAAATTAAAAAGTTTTGAGATAGGATGCGATGTCCTTTCGTGGCTTGCAAACTGGTTAAAAAGACAGGAAACAGTAAGATTAAATGGTGTTTTTACAGAGGAAAAAGGTAAACAGTGGAGTGTCTCAGGGATCTGTACTTGGACCAGTGCTTTTCAATATACTTATAAATGATCTAGAAAGGGCTGCGACGAGTGAGGTGATCAGATTTACAGATGACATAAAATTATTCAGAGTAGTTAAATCACAAGCAGATTGTGATAAATTGCAGAAGGACCTTGTGAGACTGGATGATTGGGTATCCAAATGGCAGATGAAATTTAACATGGACAAGTGCAAAGTGATGCATATAGGGAAAAATAACCCATGTTGTAGGTACACAATGTTAGGTTCCATGTAAGAGGTTACCACTCAACAAAAAGATCTGTGCATCATGGTAGTTGATATTACATTGAAATCATCAGCTCAGTGTGCTGTGGTGGTCAAAAAAGCAAACAGATTGTTAGGAATTAATAGAAGGGAATGGCATATATAACAGAGGATGTCATATAGAAACATAGAAATGACCGCAGAAGAAGACCAAACGGTCCATCCAGTCTGCCCAGCAAGTTTCGCACTTTTTTTTTTCTCATACTTATCTGTTACTCTTGGCTCTTAGTAACCTTTTGGTTCTATTTCCCTTCCACCCCCACCATTAATGTAGAGGATCTGTATCACCTCAGTGAGACCACACCTTGAATACTGTATGCAATTCTGGTCACATCACCACATCTCAAAAAAGATATAATTGCACTGAAGAAAGTATTGATGCGGAGTAAATGGTAGTGTTCCCATGTAAGCAATTGGAACCTCTTTAAGGGCTTCACCTTTTATCTATCTTTACCTTTGTTTTAGCTTTAATCTGTAATTTATAATTTTTATATACTCTTGGGATTTTATAACTCATATTTAGATGGCATTTTTAGAAGTTTTATTTCTATTATAAATAATTATTGTTTTTAGTGATTTTTATATTTATGAGAAATTGTAATTTTTTTCCTTTCTCTTTATGTTAATTGATGCATAGAATGTGAACGGTAGAGATGGACTTTTTGTCTAATCAACGGTATATAAAAACTGTTTAAATAAATAAAAAAAATAATAATAAATATAGAGAAGGGCAACCAAAATGATAAAGGGGATGGAACAGCTCCCCTGAGAGGAAAGGCTAAAGAGATTAGGAGATGACTGAAGGGGGATATGATAGAGGTCTACAAAATCATGAAAGGACTTGAATGGGTAAATGTGAATCAGTTATTTACTCTTTCAGATAATACAAGGATTAGGAAGCAGTCCATGAAGTTAAGAAATAGCACATTTAAAACAAATCTGAGAAAATTATTTTTCACTTAACACACAGTTAAGCTCTGGAATTCATTGCCAGAGGATGTGGTTAAGGCAGTTAGTGTAGCTGGGTTTAAACAGGTTTGGATAAGTTCCTGGAGGAGAAGTCCATAAACTGCTATTAATCAATAGGGAATAGCCACTGCTTGTTGCTGGCTTTATTAGCATGGGATCCTTTTAATGTTTGGGTACTTGCCAGGAACTTGTGACTTGGATTGGCCACTGTTGGAAACAGGATACTGGGCTTGATGGACCCTCGGTCTGACCCAGTATGGCATATCTTATGTTCCTGTGTTCAGTAAAACGTATGGTAACCAGATAATAAATGTCCTGTTATTGTGGAGTAAATGTTCAAAAGGATGTCCTAACTGCAAAAATGCAAATAAACTTGAAAGCCCACATAAAACAAGCCAATTCTGAACTACAAGAAATCCATGAAAATTGTGTTTGAATATCAGATTGTAATGCATCCAGAAGTAAGCCCGCATCCTTCTATGTTTCAAAAGCATGGTTTAACTTAGTTGTGTTGGCAGTATGCCCTCAATGCACGTACATTTTTGTAAATTTAGTGTACACAAGTAGATTCCAGCCATTAAATTTCTCCTCCCTCCCAATCCCCCAAGATTGTCTTTTTTTTAATTTGTGGCCATAAGTACACAGAGTATGAATGTTTGTGCACACTTTCACACTGCTAAAAATCCACTTACGTGGATATGGCTGAACTAGGAAGGTTAACTAATTATGGCCATATAAAAGGTACCTTTGAAGATGTAACGCTATAGGTCTTTCTACTAGCCTTATGTTAAACAATATGCCTCAGAGGTATTGTGTTACAGCATGGTTTTGTGGCTTAATCTAGGTTTGCAGCATAGTTTTACATGGGAACAAGAAGAAGTGCCGGCTGGAACTACAAGGGATGTGCACATTCATGGTCCATGTGTATGCGTGGTGCCTGGATCTGAAACACACCCACCCCTGCCTGAATCCTCATTATTAGCATTTTAGGCAGGCACATGTGCGCACACACACACACACGCACTCGGACCCTCCAATCCCATAACCCTGCTTTTCCTTTAGAAAGTAGGTTAAAATCTGACAGATTTAATAACGTTGCGATATCCTGGGAAGACTTTTTTGTGCTAGTAAATAGGAGTCGGCAGAAAAGACCACATTTGTCCCGGCCCTGGCCGACAAGACTCTTTTTGACCTGAAAGGATCTTTGTCCCTACCAGACTTAGATGCAAGTCAGACCCTCCCTACCACCCCCCCCCCCTTCCCTGAATTAACTGAGGTGGGCTCAGCCCTGGCTTGGGATCAGACAGCTCTTGCCTTCAGCTATCCAACCACGTCAAGATTGAACGTTCTAACCCAATTTTAACACATCTCAGTAAATCTGTCCCCTAGGTTTGGACAGGCTGTGAAGTGTGTTTCAATGTTAGTAACGGCAGAGAAGCAATTGAGGCCTTTACGGTTTCACTACGCGACTAGCATATTGACATGTAGGGCTAATATTTTCTTTTTATTTGGCACGGGCCCCCCATTGGTTGTGCAGCAAACCTTTTTCAGCACATTATGTCATTTAACAGAAACACATGGCTTTTTAATCTGATTATCTTAGAAAGAACATTTCAGCAACATTCTGGCATTGCAATTGGAAGCCATCTTTATTTTTCATATTATGTGCTTAGATTTCTACACAGGGAATTGGTCGGGTTGTCCTTGTGCCAATCAAACACAAGTTTAGCTGTACAGATGTTCAGTTACCACTCCTCTTCAGTGCAAGCACTCTGTGCCTCACCCTCATTGTATACTGAGTGTGTGTGTGTGTGTGTGTGCGCGCGCGCGCGAACGTCAATGGGAGATTGAGAGGAAAGGGATTATTTTCGTTAGCCCTAAGATTTCAACTGGATTGGACATGTAAAATGATTTGGATGTTGACAAGGAATTCCAAAGTATTTAGATGTACAAAATAAATGAATAATGCAAATGTTGACTTTCACTTGCTTACAGACTCTGTGCTAACCATTCACATATTGTGGCGAACCATGGAAACTCCCCAGGGCAGCCAAGGAAACCCACAGTGACTTCCATTGTTTTATTACTTTTTCTTTTTTGTGACCCAGTGTTTTCTGCTTGCGCGTTTGATCTTCTAGCTCTATTGAAGCCAGCCTCTGCTGGAACTGTGTTGCCATGAGCCTTCATTCGTAACTATCCAGGGTTTTTCCCCCCCATTTTTCCCCTTTGCCCTCCCTTCCATCTGGCTCAGCCATCACAACATTCATCTTCGGTCAGGGGCCACAGACCTTACCTCCCTCTACAATGTGTTCCTCCTGTGCCCTGAGTCTGCCCACTAGGTTTTACCATTGAGCAATGGATGGGTTTCTTTTTTGCTTTTCATAGTAGCATCATAGATAATGGCAGAAAAAGATCAAGTGGACCATCTAACCTGCCCAGTTTTTCCTGTCCACATTGCCAATGTTAGGGCAGCTGCCGGTTATAGAGCATGTCCACCTGTAGGCTAACTCTCCTCATCCAAGACAGTTTTTGCCATCTTCCTCCATTGTACTTCATCCTCCTGAGCATTTAACATCCCCTTTTTAGTTCACATCTAGCAGCCTCCCCTCCCATGTCCAACCACAAGGTTCCACAATAATCCAAAAATATATCTGAACATCCAACCTCATACATCCTTGTTGCCTCTCTTTCACTTTCATACATTTTGGGCCTTCAACTGAGGTAGCCAGGGTTTAATGATCTGATATGCCTTATTAAGTGCCAGCAAAAAGATGTAAATCTTTTGCAGAATAATTGGAAGATGTGACAGGATATTGCTCACTCCCTATCCCGGACTGTTTCCAGATCACCAGAAACACAGCACATAGCCATGTGTTTGCAGTATAGACAATGTCTTTATTCCTAGTTCAGGCCTGCTACAACACCAGTCCCTTCCCTGAGACATCAGAGCAATCCAAATGTCTACAGCAGGTGTTTACCTAAAGGATGAGCCAAATTCTGTGCAACCACCCAAAAACTCCTTCTGAGCTGTACATGTCCCAGCAGCCTTCTGCTTCCTGTTCTTCCTGTGCCTACTACCCCCTGCAACCTGTAATTCTCTCTTTCTCAGAGGACAAGCAGTATGACAGGATATACACATATGGGTGACATCATCTGATGGAGACTGGCACAGAAAACGTATGTAAAAAATTCTAGAACTTTGAGACTCTTTGAGCATGCTTGGGTATGCATTATATGACATGGCCTCATGGGACCCTTTTAGTCTCTTTTTTTTTCCACGGTTCATGTTTTAAGTGAGTTTCCAAATTTTTGCTAGTTTTCACCATTTTTTTCAGTGGTTTTTCCTGTTTTTTTGACGGGAGTTCATCGAGATCGCCCATCAAGGGGGTCCCTCAGTTTTCCCTCCTAGTATTTTGGATAAGTGTTTCAACATTTCAGGTAAGTTTCCTTTCGTGTCTCTCCCTGGGGCGGCAGTGCACTTAGTGCCTGCTGCCCAATGACAGTTGCTGCCATTGATTTTGATATTGCGTGCCTTTTCTTTCGTGATGCCATGTCATTGTTGGGGTTGCAGCAGTGTCCTCAGTGCAGGAGTTGGAGAAGCAAGTCCAACAGACTGTGGAGAAGGCACTGCAGGGTCTCGGCATCGTTACACCGATAGCACCAGGACCAGCACCATTGTTCCTCAAGCCACTGCTTATTGGCACCATGCTGACATTGACATCAATGTCAGTGCCCGCAGTGGCATCAACACCCGTTAGGGCATCAAGCCATTGATAGCCAGTCCAGTGGTCATCCACAGTTCGTTGGAAGAGGAAGCTCCCTCCCCCCTGAAGACCAGCTTACCCTCAGGGTCCAGGCCTACCCAGCCTGTTGGCATCTGTTTTGTTGGTCCCCTTTTTTGTTGTGGGGGCCACCTGTAGCTAGGGATTTAGCTATGTGTGAGGCTGCCATCCTGCTTGTCCTCAGAGAAAGCAGAGTTGCTTACCTGTAACAGGTGTTCTCCGAGGATAGCAGGATGTCAGTCCTAATGAGACCTATTTGCCTCCCTGTGAAGTTGGGACTCCACTACATAGGTTTTATTCTTTAATTCTATGTTACAAGACTGAAGGGACCCTGCATGGCTGTATGGTATAATGCATGCCTGATCATGCTCAGAGAAGCTCAGTCAAAGTTCTAGAAACTTTGACATAAGTTTTCCGTGCTAGGCTCCATCTGATGATGTCACCCATGTGTGAGGACTGACAACCTCAGAGAACAACTGTTACAGGTAAGCAACTCTGCTTTCTTTCTTCCTTAAGGCGTTACATCTAGGCTTCTGTTTGCGAGGCTCTCTGTCTTCCTGATGGGCTAACTGTCCTCTCTTTTTGGGTTGCTCCTAACTTCGAAGCTCTTGCTTCATTCCAGTTTGTTTTTTTTCTCATCATTCCAGCATTTCTTAAATTATGATTTTCTGAGAATCAGCATTTTAGTGTTAATTCAAAATCTATTTCATCATTGTTTTTTCTCCTTCTCGTAAGCAGTATCACACAGGTGAACAGAGATGGTTAGAAAGTTTGGCAAGGTAAGATTAATTAGAAGATTATATTAGCTGTTTCTGCTTAAGGAAGGACCTTCAAATCTCGTGAAAGCAAAAATCATCAATAAAATCCTGCAAGCACCCAGAGCCCATGAATGTCTGCTGTAGATGGGGCTTGGAGTTTGTTTTCCTATGAATTTAGCTTGGACATTTCTAGAGTCAACTTTTTTTCTAGTCTGACTTTAAAACATGAGGCTTCACGTTTAATGGGAATAAATATGATAGAAGAAGTATTATCATTTAATTTGACTTATTTGCTTCTCATCTTTGGAGTGCTGACAGTGCGTAAATTTGCTCAAATCAGGAGGCTTTTCATCTCTGAGCTTGGCGTCAGAAATGTCATGGCACCAGCATGCATATAGGGGGCCTTGACAAATCTGCAAGCTGTTAAGAAAGCCCATAATGCATGGTACACCTTGAAGTCATAATAAGCATGGCTCCTGAGCTCCTTTCAGAGCTGAGCCACTTGGGGTTGGGTAGGGATGTCTTTGATTACAGAAGTTCGTCTCTTGATGCAAGTGACGTGCTCTGGTATTCCTTCTGCCTGCAGTTACTTAAATAGCAGTTTGTAATCTTTATGCTTTTGATATGGAACCTCGTAGATAAAACTCTGCGATTGCATTTAATTTATTTAGCACATTTCTGGACAAAAAAGTTTTGCCCAAGCATTTGTCATGAAAGGAGCACGCTCAGGCTGACCATCAGTTGCGAGCATCTGACGAAGGCTGCCTGCACCGGGGAGGGAGGGGGGAAACACTGGATGGTATCACCTTTGGGAATCCAATCAAAATCAAAGGAAACTGTCTGTTTAAACATATCCCCTGTGCACAAGTATGAACAAGAAAATCCCTGTTAAGTTGCCTTGTTGCACTTTGTTGCCAGCAGTCGCAGGCCGTTCTGGAATTTCGGGCTGCCCTGCGAAGCCTTGTGCAAATTGTTATCCTGCAAGCCCAAAGCTTTCTGATGCCGGTGTTAGCTTGAGCAGCCCTGCCAAATATCTGCACGGTGCATCCAGACCCTGAGGCTCCAAGCGGACATCGCAGTTGGACACTAGAAGATCTTAGCATCAATTCTTTTTTGTGCTTTATTTGCCTAGCCTAGCTGCATAGCAACAAAGTGGGCCGCGTTTGGTGCCAAGCGACCCGCCGATGTCCACAATGGGTTCTGTGCTTGAAGAAAGTGGCGCTTCTGTCCTCCCTCTGTGAGCATACAGGCTTAAAAGGGTTACTCCAAAATCTCCGCGTCGACAATTGCGTGGGTCTGCGCAACCCAGCTGATTCTCATTCCTCCATGATTTTGGAGAGTGAGACAATGTGCTGCATTCAATACCAAGTCCCAGAGGGTAGCCATTTGCAGAGCATTTCGCAATAATGTGGCTGAGCGAGGAAACGTCCACAGACAGAACGATCCCAATGGTATTACGTGAAGGCAGAGAGCATGCAGTGCAAACGTTTGGTGTGGGCATTTTTCTTCCACAGTCTTTCCAGTGCTCCCCTTGCATAGAATGAGCAGGGCGAGCACGTTAATTAGAAAAACGACAGCTCACCTGTATTGGAGTCTCTGGGACACAGAACATTTCTGGGGCATTTTTATGTGGACAGATTACAGGATTTCCACATACACAGAGGCAGCAGGGGTTCTCCCATGCTCCAGCACACCACTTGAAAAATGTATTTTTCAATGGGAAGAGCATGATACAAACTTTCCACAAAAAAGAAGATAAAAGACTCCCTTCCACTTCAAAAGGCAGAGAGACACATACCAGAAATGACCTCTATTAAATCTGCTAAAAAAAGATGTTTGGTGGAAAATGAAATGCAATGAAAGAAGGGAGCAGGATGGTGAAATTATATAATTTTCAACATACATATACATATACTTACGTACAGCATTGTGAAATAATCCCTTGAATGATGGAAGAAATAAAAGATCCAGTGTAACTGTGCATTGATAAAACTGGCCCTATGCTTTTTTAAGACATGTCTGTTATCCGCCATGTCTAGTACTTCTTCTGTCAGTTTTGCATCAGGCTTCAAATGACAACAATGTCACGAAAAACCCCAGCACTAATGCATCACACTCATGCACCAATAAATGCATGGAAAAAACATTTTGCTTTGTTATTCATTTCGTTTTCCGTTTATTTTGTTATCTTTTTCATTTTGCTTTGAAAAATATATAATTTCATTTTGTTTGTTTTGATTTCACTGCATGCTATTTTCATTACAATGCACAATAGTTTTTATAGCATGGGCTGTTTTCTCAATAGTGTGCATTAAAATGAATACACAAGAACACAAGAAATTGCCATGCTGGGTCAGACCAAGGGTCCATCAAGCCCAGCATCCTGTTTCCAACAGAGGCCAAACCAGGACACAAGAACCTGGCAATTACCCAAACACTAAGAAGATCCCATGCTACTGATGCATTTAATAGCAGTGGCTATGCCCTAAGTAAACTTGATTAATAGCCATTAATGGACTTCTCCATCAAGAACTTATCCAAACCTTTTTTGAACCCAGCTACACATAAGAACATAAGAAAATGCCATACTGGGTCAGACCAAGGGTCCATCAAGCCCAGCATTGGCCAATCCAGACCATAAGAACCTGGCAAGTACCCAAAAACAGTCTATTCCATGTTACCATTGCTAATGGCAGTGGCTATTCTCTAAGGGGCAGATTTTAAAACCTTGCACGAGCACGTACTTTTGTTCACGCAGCAGGCGTGAACAAAAGTACGCTGGATTTTATAAGATACGCGCATAGCCGTGCGTATCTTATAAAATCCAGGGTCGGCGCGCGCAAGGGGGTGCACATTTGTGCAACCTGCGCGCGCTGAGCCCAGTGCGCGCTGCCTGTTCCCTCCGAGGCCGCTCCGATTACGGAGCGGCCTCGGAGGGAACTTTCTTTCGCCCTCCCCCCACCTTCCCCTCCCTTCCCCTATCTAACCCACCCCCCCGGCCCTATCTAAACCCCCCCTTACCTTTGTCGGCAAAGTTACGCCTGCTGAAAGCAGGCGTAACTTTGCGCGTGTCGCCGGCAGCCCCGCTCCGTCCTCCGGTCCCAGGGGCGTGGTCGAGGCGTGGTCCAGAGGCCTCGACCACGCCCCAGGCCGGCGCCACGCCCTCTCCCGCCCCTTTTCAAAAGCCCCGGGACTTATGCGCGTCCCGGGGCTTTACGCGTGCCGGCGACCTATGCAAAATAGGTGCGCCGGTGCGCGAGGGCCCTGCGCGCGTAAATCCTGAAGGATTTACGCGCGTGGCCCTTTTAAAATCCGCCCCTAAGTGAACTTAATAGCCAGGTAATGGACTTCTCCTCCAAGAACTTATCCAATCCTTTTTTAAACACCGCTATACTAACTGCACTAACCACATCCTCTGGCAACAAATTCCAGAGTTTAATTGTGCATTGAGTAAAAAAGAACTTTCTCCGATTAGTCTTAAATGTGCTATTTGCTAACTTCATGGAATGCCCTCTAATCCTTCTATTATTCGAAAATGTAAATAACCGATTCACATCTACTCATTCAAGACCTCTCATGATCTTAAAGACCTCTATCATATCCCCCCTCAGCCTTCTCTTCTTCAAGCTGAACAGCCCTAACCTCTTCAGCCTTTCCTCATAGGGAAGCTGTTCCATCCCCTTTATCATTTTGGTTGCCCTTCTCTGTACCTTCTCCATCGCAACTATATCTTTTTTGAGATGCGGCGACCAGAATTGTACATAGTATTCAAGGTGCGGTCCACCATGGAGCGATATAGCGGCATTATGACATTTTCCGTTTTATTAACCATTCCCTTTCTAAAAATTCCTAACATTCTGTTTGCTTTTTTGACTGCTGCAGCACACTGAGCCAACGATTTTAAAGTATTATCCACTATGATGCCTACAGTTTTTTCCTGGGTGGTAGCTCCTAATATGGAACCTAACATCATGTAATTACAGCAAGAGTTATTTTTCCCTATATGCAACACCTTGCACTTGTCCACATTAAATTTCATCTGCCATTTGGATGCCCAATCTTCCAGTCTTGCAAGGTCCTCCTGTAATGTATCACAGTCTGCCTGTGATTTAACTACTCAATAATTTTGTATCATCTGCAAATTTGATAACCTCACTCGTCATATTCCTTTCCATATCATTTATATATATACTGAAAAGCACCGGTCCAAGTACAGATCCCTGAGGCACTCCACTGTTTACCCTTTTCCACTGAGAAAATTGACCATTTAATCCTACTCTCTGTTTCCTATCTTTTAACCAGTTTGTAATCCATGAAAGGACATTGCCTCCTATCCCATGACTTTCTAGTTTTCTTAGAAGCCTCTCATGAGGGACTTTGTCAAACGCCTTCTGAAAATCCAAATGCACTACATCTACCGGATCACCTTTATCCACATGTTTATTAACCCCTTCTAAAAAATGAAGCAGATTTGTTAGGCAAGACTTCCCTTGGGTAAATCCATGTTGACTGTGTTTCATTAAATCATGTCTTTCTATATGCTCTACGATTTTGATCTTGAGAATAGTTTCCACTATTTTTCCTGGCACTGAAGTCATTTATGTTTTGGATGGGAAATGACACAAAAAATGACACAAAAAAATATAACAAATATCGTTAATGTTTTCATGTTTTATTTTTTTTTAATTCTCTCTTTATTAAATTTTTTTTTCATGTTGTTTTAAAAGTGAAAGCACATGCTAACAAACTAATTGACATTGGGTCACCAGAAAAAAAAAAAGGTTTGTTGTTTCCATATTTTCTCTCAAAATTACTTTGTTCTTGTGAGCAGGACTTGCTCAGGATTCCTTCCCTTTCCAAGGTGAGGCTTGAGATTACAAAGTGCAACTTTTTTTTCCACATCAAGCTCGGCTGCTGTGAAGTACTTTTCCTTTAGCTATGGGGCAGGATTTAAAAGGGTTACGTGCGTAATCCTTTTAAACCCCTCCTGCGCACGCCGAGCCTATTTTGCGTAGGCTCGGCGACGCACGCAAGCCCCGGGACGCGAGTATGTCCCGGGGCTTGAAAAAAGGGGTGGGGCAGGGGCGGTCCGGGGCAGGGCGGGGGCGGGGCCAGAGGCCTCCGAAGGCTTGCTAGGCCGTGGGATTGCGTACCGACACTCAGCCGATGCTTGCAACCTACGCCTGTCCAGAGGCAGGTGCAACTTAAATAATAAAGGTAGGGGGGGGATTTAGGTAGGGCTGGGGGGCAGGTTAGATAGGGGAAGGGAGGGGAAGGTAAGGGGGGGGCGGAAGGAAAGTTCCCTCGAGACCGCTCCGATTTCAGAGCGGCCTCGGAGGGAACTGGGAAAGCAATCAGGGTGCACAAGGTGCACAAGTGTGCACCCCCTTGCGCGCGCTGACCCCGGATTTTATAACATGTGCATGGCTGCACGCGCATGTTATAAAATCGGGTGTAGATACAAAAATCTGGCCCTATGTGTATAAAATCTGATTCTATGAAGTTTAGGAAGAGAGTCAAAACCTGGCTATTTAAACAGGCATTTAACAGGCTCTAATTGATATATAGGAGCTGTACTGTTTATTGCTTATTTTTATATTATATTATATTATTTTTAGACTAATTGTTCTGCTTTACTATTGTTTTATAGGATTATTGCCTTTATAGTTAAATTTGCTATTATTGAAAATTGTATAGTATATATACTATTTATATTGTATTGTTGCTTATATTTTTGTTTTAGTGATTTATTTGAACTGTAAACCACTGAATTTGTGATAGAATTAAGTGTATTAAGAAAAATAAATAAAGTACGCTGTCACGTTAATGCACATTATTAATGAAAAGGCCCCATTAGAAATAATGGCAGCTGTGGTAAATAATGTGTGTTAATGCAATACTGAACTTTAGCGAATCAGCCTGATGTTTTCTGAGGAAGAGCCTTACATCATCTCACAATCTATAATCTGTATGTACGTGTGAGCCTTCAGCAGGGGTTATCTCTCAACTACTTTGTTGGTCTTCCTTAATTTTGTTTTTGGTGGCGGTGGCTAGGGACTGCTTTTCTCGTAAAGACTATAACAAAAGCAAAATTAATGTAAAGATCTCCAGTTTTGCAGTATGCAGGTTTCTTAAATATGGTACACCTTGAAGTCCTACTAAGCGTGGCTCCTGAGCTCCTTTCAGAGCCGAGCCACCTGGGGGTGGTTAGGGATGTCTTTGATTACAGAAGTTCGGCTCTTGTTGAAAGTGACGTACTCTGGTATTCCTTCTGCCTACATTGGCAGAAATCTGAAAAGAAGGCTTCTATCCAACCAGAAACATGAGATAACACAGTAGGAATACAATTATTTGGTTGTTCATTAAGGGCCGGATTTTAAAAGCCCTACGAGCGTAAATCCAGAGGAGTTACGCGCACTGGACCTATTTTATAAAGGCCCGGCGACACCCGTAAAGCTCCGGGACACGTCAAAGTCCCGGGGCTTTACTAAAGGGGCGGGGCGGGGTCAGAGGCTCTCGGCACAGCGGCCATTTGCTGCTGTGCTGGGGATCACGTGCCGGCAGTTGGCCGGCACACGCAACTTACTTCAGCCCCAGTTGTGCACCCCCTTGCGTGCGCCGACCCCTGAATTTATAACTTTCACGTGCCTGTGCGTGCAAGTTATAAAATCGGGCGTACGTGAGCGCGCGCCGGGTAGTGCGCACACATGTACCCCGCGCGCTGGTTTGAAAATCTACCCCTAAAGGTTTTATATATCTGTATAGGTCTATCCAATTTTCTATCTATGAATACTGATATAGAATATAATTAGATTACAATATATATATGTATATATTTAATTAAGTAGACTGTGATCGAAAATAACATGAACTGTTGATAATTACTGTTGTAATGCACTCTGTTTAAGAGCAGAAAGGAAGGATATGTGCATCTAATAGGCTGATAGTTCAAAACATTCAAGCAATGATTAATGCACTCGCTCTTTAGAGGTATTTCATATGAAATGTTAAAAAAAACATTAAGGAAGCTCAACTATTTTTCAGCTACTTTGCAGACTGGCACAGATCCAAAAGAGTCCCCAAGGGCATTTTTCTCAGTCCTTACTTTCTCGTTGGAGGGGGGTGGTCATGAGATGTGGTGGGGCACTGGGCATGACTTCCTTCATAGGTCCTCCACCTTTTTAACCCTGGTTATGCATGGTCAGAAGGCTGCTGGTTGGAAAGCTCCTCCTTTTCTGTTCCAGTTTCATACGAGAGAAATTGAAGTTGGGTGCAGTTTAAGTCAACTGGAAAACATAAATTAATATTCTTAAGCAACTGGTGGATACGTAAAGCAGTTTCATCTTTATAGAATTTCTTGCTATGGCCATCATTTTAATTTCAGGAAATGTTTTATTTATTTAAAAAATAATTTCAGATATTTATTTCAAGATCCACTATTTAACTTTTTGCTGTAAGCTTTTTTTTTTATTATTATTAATTTACTTACCTTTCACAAAGTTAAAAGTTGATTTTTATATTTTACTACTAAAGTGAGTAGTACATTGTATCATTGATTTCAAACTCAGGCCTTATTTTGTATACTTTTTAACATTAAAATCCAATATTCATTTAGATAATATTGTAAATCATTTTGTCTTCTTTGATACTGAGTTGTATTTTTAATTGGATATCTAGAAAGAGAACAGAATGGATGTCTTCCTTCTGGTAGAACGGTTTCCGTGGTGGGAAATTCAGTATGTTTTGCTTTCCTCTAACTATCTGTATTTTTCCCTAGTCCAGTACAAGTTGAATCTCTGAATCCTTTAGTTTGGCGCCTTATTTGTCACTGAAGTTTGTCCTAGTTGTCTTCCCTACATATCGAAATGCAGAAGTATAAATAAATTATAGGGATGACATAGCTCTTATTTACAATTAATAAATCCATCTGTGGCCAGCTTTTGGACTCGGGAAGAACAAACGTTCAGTTTCTGAGCCTGGGCCAGCCAGCGCTGGAGATGCTGCCTTTACAGCCCCCCGGGGGAGGAGGGGACACCTCAACCATTGCTCAACAGCAACCATTAGTGGCCATACTCAGGGTCCATCCATACTGGGTTTCAGGGGCGCTGAGGGCTAAGCCGGGAGGGGGACATCAAATGGATTCGGGGAGGGGGAGATCTGGGCAACTGAAAGGTCATGGCCATGTAGCCCAGCAGTGGTTGGCTGTGATTATACTGGAAGCCCAAAGGAGCAAGAGGAAACTGGAAAGCAAATAAATAAATACATTCTACATATTCTCTGTTTCTCATGGCAAAATGGTTTTATTTTTCTGGGCCTATTTGCAAAGAATGCGCCGACTACCCTTCAGAGGGACACTAAGGGGTCCATTTATCATGCGAGTGCGAGACTATTACACACAATCTCTGCGCTCAGCGCGCTGCACCAGCCTGAGTATCCCAGCACTGGATGGATTAATTCTCCAGCGTTTAGATAACCAATCAGCAGGCAGATGCTAGATTAGCATGGAACTGCCTGGGCTGATATTACATGTGCAAATCAGATTATTTGATTGCCTGTAAGGACCAGGGATGTGGTCCTTAACAGGCAATCAATTAATAAAATGTCCCATTTCATTTCAGTTCAATTAAAAAAAAACGGATGCAAGTTTGGTCATTTTTCTTTAAAAAAAAAAAAAAAATATATATATATATATATATATATCGGCCCCATCGGAGAAGAAAAAACATTCTCCTGGGCTCTCCAGCCCCAATCTCCCCTCCCCAGTTCCTCTTCTCCTATTGAAGAACCTTCATGGGGCAGGAGGGATCCCCAGATGCTCCTGCCCTGCTGCGCTGCCATTACAAATGGCTCCAGCAGATTGAGGCTGAGTTGCTAATGAGGTGGAAGTCTGCTGCATTTGTTTGAGCTGCAAATGAGTCCTCAAGGAGTTAACACTGAGTCACAAATTCATTACTAATAGGTTTTCCAGGCACTGTTATTGTAGCCAGTTATTATCGAGTTTATAAGGGAATTTGCTAAGGAGCTTTTCATGAGTTATTAAGGCGTTGTTATTGTGTTGTTAAACTGTTAATAGGGATGCGTTTGAGTTGCTTTAGAAACACATGGGGTTAACTGTCAAGAGTATTAGCAATCTGCAAAGTCCCAGGGATTTGCCACATGTCAACAGAGCCTGCCAATATTCTGAGAACTAATGCAATATAGCATCACATTCATTTTACTAAATACCTGCTGTGCGGCAACGAGCTCATGGATTTCCAGTTTTTGATCAAATATTACAGTACATAATTGCCATGGTCTGCTGATTCCTAGTGACACTCAGTCGCATGTCAAGCATATGCTAAATGAAGATTTAATTGTTTTGCCCCAGCTCTAAACATTTTTTGGTCCTCCCTGCAGTGCACATTTTGAATTCTTAGCACTTTGTCCTTCTTCCGGCATAAGCTCTCTCAAGAGACATCACTCCTTGCAGCTGTACGACGTTTAACTCAAAGGAACACCCCGCGTAGGATTTTGTCTGTGTTGCTTGCATGTCTGTCTTTATTAGATAATGGGTGTCATTTTCAACAGCACATCCGGGTCAGGCAGGAAAACACGCAAGTTGCACCAGTTCTCAAAGCAGACGCCCGTGCAGGAGGCCACTGTAAAACTTAACCCCCGCTCGCTCACACCTACTGCAATGTGCCCAGAAAGAGTCTTGGAACATTTACGCGCGCACTTTTGAGAATCGAGTGGGTGAATATTAAAAGCTCAATGCGCACAGCAATCAGAGGATACACAGATATGTTGGGTTGGTGCGCACCAAGTGGATTTTAAAAGCCGCTGTGTGCACGAATGAAAGGTTTCCATAAAGGGGCGGGGAATGGGCCCGGTCAAGAGATGAGCGCACAAATACTTGTGTGTACCGGCACGCACCGGAGTCCCCTACCGTGTAACTCTACTTCTGCTATGGATGAAGTGTAAGTTATAAAACAAAAAAATCTAGGCAGATCAGCAGGGTTTTGAAGGTCAGGGTTGACAGGGGGAAGAAAGATTATTAAACTAGGGGGGTTTGGAAGTCCTATCTCTTAACTGGGCGAACTGGGAAAACTGGTAATGACGGCGCACGTGTCTTTGGTAGAAGCGGCCCTTGCGCACGCAGGCATCACCCACATAAAATTGTGCACATGTTGTGCAGGTGATCAGGCTGTTTTATAACATAGGCACATATAAGTGCGTTTGTTATAAAATGGATGAATCCCTGGCATGGGCCGACAAACACGCGCTTTGAAAGTTACCATCTAAAGGTACTCGCCCAAGTCCCAACTCTTCCCCGGCTCCATTCCCGGGAATGCCTCATCGCAGGTCCTATGTGAGGAAGTTCACCAGGTACACCGTATCTCAGGTGGGCAGTATAGTATAAGCCCATTTCTGCAGGTGTAAACATTGCTTAACCCAAAGGTGTTCCTTTGAACATTACCTTCCAGCAGCTGTGTACATCTGGTAGTGCTCCATTAATAATCCTAATAAAATCCATTTGATTTCCTGCAGGACTGTGGTTTGATAATTCAGCCAGAGGAATCGTGTGGCCTGCAGCCGTTGTCCACTGAGCACCTCATGTCCACGGCGCAGGCAGAGCCAAAGACCTGTGATACTGGAGATGAGAAAGGTCAGTCCTAAATCCATAACTCCTTCCACAGACAAAAGAAACCCCACACACTCCTGAACTGCACAAAACAATTTTTTTTAGCTGATTCGTTGGGCAGTCAGAAAAACGAGACCACTGCAAAGATGTCTTCAGTCTGATTGTTATTTAATTTCTGATGAGATTTCTGTGTTTTTTTTTTGTTTGTTTTTTTTTTAATTTGTAAAATTTTTATTAAAACGAAAGACCAGGTTTAACAGACCATATGGAACAGCAACAGAACAGCAAAACTCCTAGGCAGCATCGTTGCCTCTTTTTACCTTCGTAACTTGGCAGTACTGCTGCACTGATCCCCATCCGAACCCTGTGCAGTCATCACACAAATAGGTGCAAAGCATGAAAACAGCACAAACAGCTGAAAGTTCTACATTTTTTGCACGAATGGGTACAAAATATTGGACTGTGCCAACATGCATCCTGAAACGTAGCATCAGCGAAGTTAGATACTGAATTCCAGTTACTAGTTTTCCTCAGTTATAAAGTGCATACAGCAGACTAGGTTCAGAAAATGGAATATGGGGTTGGGAAGTGTTCGCCAGGTGATTCGTCCCTGTGTAGAGACCGCAGCAAAGCTCTTGAACCTGCCACAGGAAGCCCTAGATCTTAAGTACCATAAACTTTGAATCCCTAGGGAGGTACATTCAAATGCTTACTCTCCACCAGCAGGCATTGTTATGCATTGGCTTTCTCTCAGTCCCCTCACCTCACCTCCCAAACCTAATAAACGGGCCGATTAAAGTACAGTGCGCTCCGACGGAACGCACTGTTAACCCTCTATTGGACGCGTGTTTTCGACGCGCTAGCGTCACCCCTTATTCAGTAAGGGGCCGAAAACGTGCATCCAACCCCCCGAACCTAATAGCGCCCGCAACATGCAAATGCATGTTGATGGCCCTATTAGGTATTCCTGCGCGATTCAGAAAACAAAATGTGCAGCTAAGCCGCACATTTTGCTTTCAGAAATTAGCGCCTACCCAAAGGTAGGCGCTAATTTCTTCGGGCACCGGGAAAGTGCACAGAAAAGCAGTAAAAACTGCTTTTCTGAGCACCCTTTGACTTAATATCATGGCGATATTAAGTCGGAGGTCCCGAAAGTTTCCAAAAGTAAAAAAAAAAAAAATTTGAAGTCAGCCCGCAGCTGTCGGGTCGAAAACCGGACGCTCAATTTTGCCGGCGTCCGGTTTCCGAGCCCGTGGCTGTCAGTGGGCTCGAGAACCGACGCCGGCAAAATTGAGCGTCGGCTGTCAAACCCGCTGACAGCCGCCGCTCCGGTCCAAAAGGAGGCGCTAGGGACGTGCTAGTGTCCCTAGCACCTCCTTTTGCCTGTTTTTACCGCCGGGCCTAATTTGAATAGTGAATCACGCGCACAGGAGACTTTACTGTATCGGCCCATATGATTGTTCACAGTGGCACAAGCCAGGCGTAGAGTCAAAACTGGGCTTCTCACATGGAAGAATAGTTGGGTCATTAGATCACCTCACCTCACCCCTAAGATTTTGTCTGCTAGAATACCTTGGAATATATTGCTGTTCCATTCAGAACAGCAGGAAAAGTGGTAGTTTATTTCTTAAGACTGGAGTCTCTGATTCCTTTTTTCTGCGGGCAGACTTCGTCACAGGACAGAAATAGGGATTTTCAAACACTGCAGTTCTTGTGCCGTTTTTATTGTTTTGATTTGGTTTTTTTTTCAGGACAGTGGATTGTCCCTTGCCTCAGCTGTTCTGACAACCGAACTTGTGACTGGCGAGCCATAGCATGGCAGCCCTATAGCTGTCAGTATGCCGTTCTGACGAAGCCCCAGCTGCAGCGGTGCGTAGCAGGTCGAAAGGTACGTGCTGCTCCTCATGGCAACATATGGAGGGTATCTTTAAGAGAAACAAGAATCGACCCCTGTGTATAAGAAATGAAAAATATCAATAGCAAAATAATAGCTTAGTAATGTATGTTTATCAAATATTCATTAGATATGTGCACCAAAAATACATGGTAATATATCAAAGAAAATTACAATTCTTTTTCAAAACCATACCCATTGTAGCATGCAGACAGTTCGTATGTTGAATTTGAGTCTTAAAAGTGCCCTCAACCCTGATTTGGAAAGACTGGACTCCATCACTAAGATATGCAATTGCATGCTTGCACGAAAAATCTGCTTCTTCTGTACTCAAAGCATGGCGTTGGCTTTGCACACTGATCTTACTTGTCTTATTTCACGTTCTCGTTCAGGTCTTGCATGATGCTCCCGCAGTGATTTCTTGGATAACCTCTTCTTACTAAGTATGCCGCTTTATGTATGCATAACATATGACTGAAATCTCTGGTGTGTCACTCTGTTGCAGCTGTTTCGGATGCTTTTTATGTAAAGTAAGTAACGCTATTACCATACATAGTGATTAGGAGAAAAAAAAAACATTTGGAGTATGTCAGACCTTATTGATATGCAAAAAACCCCTAACTTTATTGCATACTCAATGGCCACAAAACTGGACTCTTTGCAGATTGTTACATGTTCTAGAGATGTGATTCGGCCGAACCTTTTGGTTCGGCCTTCATCAGCCCGCCGCGGGAAATTTCATTTCCCGTGGTTCGGGCCGATTTTTTTTCAGTTGTCCCGAACTGAAAAAAACCCCAAAACACCCCAACCCTTCAGATTGAATTAATTACAATCCCCCCCCCCTCCTGACCCCCCCCCAAAAACTTGCCTAAAGTCCCTGGTGGTCCAGCAGGGTTTCCAGGAGTGATCTCTCACTCTCGGGCCATCAGCTGCCAGTAAACAAAATGGCGCCAGTGGCCCTTTGCCCTTACCATGTGACAGGGGCTATCAGTGCCATTGGCCAGCCTCTGTCACATGGTAGGAGCAATGTACGGCCGGCGCCATCCACTCACATGCATTTTTCTTTGAATAATTCTTCTATCTGTTAAAAGATATTGCCACCTGCAAAGAATACAGTTGTTTTCTCTAGGACCAATATGTCTACAAGACTAATTGACATCAGCTAGTTCCCTGTTTGTTCTAATACACAATTAATATTACAAAAGAGGCCCGGAAAAGTCACCATTTCAAAGAATAAACACTACAAAAAACAATACACTCATAAAAGAACATATTAAAATTGTAACGTATGAAATGATGACAGAAAAAGGTCCAAGTGATGCACCTAGTCTGCCCAGCATGGTTTTTAAATAAAGGAAGATAATGTATCTTCTGGTGGTATTTTCCTCTACGGCTGCTATTCAGGAGTTAAAGATTGTTCAAAAGTATGAAAATAAACACATTTTCTCCACACTGTTTTCTTATGGTCTCTTTTTTTCTATTTGTTAGCTCCCCATTCAGTTGTGGTCTTGAGTTGGATATTCATCCCTCTGATAAGTTTTGTTACTTGGAATTATTGTTGATGTGTAGTGTGATTTGGAAATGTCCTATTTTACAAGTTTCTTGTCTGATATTTATTTTGGTTCATGAATTGATAAATTCATTCAATAAAAGAAAAATTCCCCAAAGAGTCTCATCCCCTTTCTGCATGCTTTATCTTGCCCTCATTGCCTTAGCAGCAGCACTGCACATCAAGAAGAAACCATTCCTTTATACACAATACATGCCTACTTTTTATTAATTTGAAACTTCGGGCTCCACTCTAATCCTCCTAAGATAGGAGGCCTTAACACTTCAGAACTAACTACACAGAGTAAACTAGCACAGAAAGGACTTGGGGATGGGTAATGGGATATTCTTTTGCTTTACACAACATAGGTTTCCCCACCCTTCAATAAGTTATAACTAAAACACATAACAGAAGAGAGGTATATTGTAAACTGAACAAGTACAACAAACACACAGACACACACACATATACAATCCCTATACCATGATCCAGAGTGTAAACCAGCAACCAAGAGGACAGTATTTTGATTTTCATTTATGTTTAATTTTGTAAATACATTTTTTCTATAGTGTTTGCTTTTATTTCTGTTGTTTGTTAATCTTTGCCATGCGTTGCTTAGTACTTTGTATACTAGAAAAGATATTAGTAATGACCAATGTGTGAGTGAATTATGTGGACAATAGATTGTACGAGAGAGATATGGCTATATGTAGCAGTTTAGTGATATGTATAGTCTGTAGGATTGGATCCTGCTTGCTAATGTATATGAACAGAATGCTAGTTCTGTATAAGGGGGGTCCACTGGAAAATTGTTCATTTTGTTTTGTTTATTCAAAATTAAATAAATAAAACAAAAAAAAGAAAAGGAAAGACAAAGCAAAATGAAAGCATCCCTTGGAGCACTCTCCACTCAAACACACAAAACCTCCTCCTTGCCCACAATTCTTGCCTCTTTTGACTTGCCAACAGACAGACACTCAAAATCAACCTCTTTCTCACACAAACATACAGATACACACACAGGGAGGATAATTTTCAAACATGTATGCACAGCAGCATAAACACTTGTATATGGCCGTGCAAAGTTTTACCATAGTATTTTATAACCCCTGAATGTCATACACATACATATTATAAAATATGCACATTTTTATCCCGCAACATACACGCTTATGCATGTTTACAGCCGAATCATGCATTGAACACGCACACTTTTCCTACCATTTAAAAAATATGCATGTGTACATTTTACACATGAAAGTAACTAGGACTTACTCACATAAGCTGGCCAGTTTTAAAACATCAAGGAAATTAACCAGTTTACCAATTAGTCCACCAGTTCACCCAGTCCTTCTCCAGGTCTTCATGACCCTCCTGGTTCTTCAGTCCACCCAGACCTCCCACTCAGTCAGCACTACACAATAAGCCCGTTTGATATCCCTTACCCCAGATAATTAGCAGGCGTAAAATACTCAAGTAAGTTGTAAAATGTACATGTGTGTTTTTTAAAATAGCAATTTCTGTGTGTAAGTGTTGGCCCCACCCAGGGCCGGTGCAAGGTTATTAGGTGCCCTAGGTGAAACTTACAGCCTGCTGCCCCCTCCCCCCAGGGTCATACCCTTCCTGCATACAAATAAAATTATGCATTTATAATAATTTAACATAAAAAGGCATTCAAAATACAGTCTTCAGAGGTAAAAATATCACTTATAACTTGTATATTATATTTACATGCACTGCTTGTTGCGCTGATGGTGGACCCTTGGCCCGAGATGGGGTTGGCGCTACCCGCAGGGCAAGCCCTACGAGTCTCCACCGTTGGGTGGCGGAGCAGACTAGGAGATGGAGGCCGACTGGAGCTTAGCCAATACCAGCCCACGTTCCCCTTAGGTTGAGCCCTGGGGTGCCGGGGCCGGCTGGACTTAGGCGGGCCTCCGTGAGACGACTCCCAGTTGATGTAGACAAGGGTACGCCAGGGACCAGCAGAGGTATTGGAAGGCCGAGGATGGTCCAGACAAGGCAGGGTTCCAAAGACCCAGACGCCAACAGGAACAAAGGAGAACAGGGGGTGTCCAGGTAAAGATAGGCCAAAGCCTGAGAGGCCAGGTCCGTAGGAGACAAGGAGAGTCCAAGGCAAGCTGGAATCAGGGCAGGTGGCAGGAAGGCACAGTACTGGGAGCAGAGCTAAGGTCAGAGCCAGGAGATGGATCAGACGTAGGCCAGACGAAGCGGAGGTCAATACCAGAGAATCTGTCCAAGCATAGTCCAGGCGATGCAGGGGTCAATCCCGGAGAATCAGTCCAAGCATAGTCCAGGCGATGCAGGGGTCAATACCGGAGAATCAGTCCAAGCATAGTCCAGGTGATGCAGGGATCAATACCGGAGAATCAATCTGAGGACACGAGGAGCAGACAAGGGAACAATGGCAGAAACAGGAGACAGGAACGATGACAGGAACAGGAACCAGGAATGAGCAACGAGTACACGAACAATCGTGGAGACCTGTTGCCAAGGCAGGGAACAAGTGGCTGGGCCCTGCCTTTTATGCAGAGGTTGACGTCATCATCAGGGGCTGCGGGCTACTCTCCCGCCGTGGCCCCTTTAAAAGAGCGCAAGTTGTGCGCGCGCCTAAGCCAGAGCCCAGAGGAAGTAGGGCGGTGGCGTCACTCCGCAACCTGCGCAGGGAGGCCCACCGGGCACCAGGAGGAACCGCGCAGGAGACAGAAGCAGAAGAGGTGGCTGCAGGCGCTTAGGGACAGAGGCAGCTGCCCACCGCCGCAAGTGAAGGTGAACTAGAGCTGGCAGCTGAACTCCCGGGGTGAGTAGGCCCGGGCGTGGGCCTAGCATGGCCGGGATGCGTAACACTGCTAGGGTGCCAACCAGAAAAACCTGCAGAAAAAAAGTAAAAAGGACACATGGAATCAGGGCCGGTGCAAGAGAATTTGGCGCCCTAGGCGAGCCTTCTCCCTTGCGCCCCCCCCCTCCTCCCAAGTCGCGCCGCCACCCCCCCGGTCTCGGCCCCAACTCCTACCTCATTGTCGATCACGCCCGCCGACTGTGTGGTTTTCTGGGTCACAAGCAGGTTGGGCACTGCTTGCGGCCCACCAAATCTCCACTCTTCTTTGCCACCACTTGTGGCCCCATATGGCTCGCACCCAGTGGTGCACCAAGAGTCTCCGGCACCCGGGGGCCAATGCATTTTATGCCTCTTCAGCAGCCCCCCCTTAATCCTTCTTGTACTAATGCTTAAGGTCACAGAAAATCAGTGGCGTTTCTAGACAGAAGAATTGTTGGGGGGGGGGGGGGGCAAAATGACATTTCTTCATCACAGCCACCTCTATAGCATGGATCCTGCTTTAAAATTGGTTATAAAAAAAAAAAAAGTGTTAATAAAAAAGTCCAAAGGGTCTTCTGTGTAATTTTAGAAAGCTGGCCAATTTCACACTATAAAATTATTTGATAGCCTCATTCAACTAATTCTATATGGCTATGAGAGTGAAGTCTGGAATATATAAGAAGGGACAGAATATCAATATAAATCCTGCACCTCCAGTTCTGTAACTCTGTGCATCCACTGAAATTCCCCCCAAACAATGGAGTTTGGATGTTTCCCTTACAGCTCATCATACTAAAAGATATTTTCAAATTTTGGTGTCACCTCACAGTAACAGCAGCACAGACACCTTCTACTGCCAGACACATTGTGAACTAACACAAAACCTCGCAAAAAAGACACTCAAAATCTATACTGCAATCCCATCGTAACATAACAGTAATAACACCAAGGACTCAACAATATAACCCTACCTGTGAAAAAGCAAGGGTAAATATTACACTGGGTCCTAGAATACCAATACACCATCTACTGAGGAAACAAAACAAACCCGATTGCTATAGATCCATATACAAAAACTATATGCTAGCAGAATCTCTCATCATGGTCACACACACAGAGCAGAGACAGACCCTCACCAAATACAGAATAAAGCCACATAAAGTATAAATAGAAATGTGGAGACAAAAACTGAACTGTAAAACGCATCACGCCAGACTCTATACAGTGTAACAATGGAAAAACAAAAATGTCACCATTCCTCCTGAAACAAATCAATAAAATCAAGATATATAAATCATTAATCATAATTATAAAACCATACAAATAAAATAATTTCAAAACAGCTGATGAATAGAATATCCAATAATTAGACTCATGCAAATTTTGAAAGCTTTACCAAACACCAATAAAATATTTCAATCAGCAGACACATTACATACTACCCAATAATTAAAATGGTAGTCAATCAAGAAAAATGAACTTAAAATGCCACCTTTACTTACCCTCTCCAGCAGTTCTCCTACTCCTTTCCCTTGCAGGCCACACCAGAAGCAGCAGTAGCTGCTGAAGATGTCCTCACCGTCCTCTTCCTTAGGGACCACAACCAGTCTCTTCTCCCTCTCTCTCACACACACACACACCAGTCACACCCTCAGGACCAGTTTCTGTCTCTCACACACCAATCATCTCCCCAACCAGTCTCTCTCTCTCTCTCTCACACACACACGCACACACATACCAGTCATCTCCCTGATCAGTCTCCCTCACACATACACACGTCACCTCTCTGGCCAGTCTCTCTCAATCATACAATGCTCTCTCTCTCTCTTACTTACACACAGGCTTTCAATCACACACATGTTCTATCTCACTTACAAACAGGTTCAACCACACACATGCCCTCTCTCACAGCCACAAGTCAGCCAAAAACATGCTCCATCTCTCTCGCACACACACATTGACACACACAAGCACCCTCCCTGACTCACATATACACCACAAACATACAGAAGCACCCTCCCTGTCTCACATACATGAAGCACCCTCCCTGTCTCACATACACATTACACTGTCACAGAAGCACCTTGCTTTCAGACTTGCAGCATTTTTCACTTTTACTAAAAGTGAAAGTGATACTCCCAACCATTAAATAAGAAAACCACATTCCTATCAGAAGGCGAAATGACACCCTTCCTTCAGGTTCTGTCCTCCCAAGGGACAGCCACCCATACGGTACAGCTTCTCTTCTTTTACGCTTTCAGGCAATAAAGCAAGTGTCTTTCTTCAAACTATCAGTCATATGATTATTCATATGGGAGATATGGAACAGAAAGACATCCTTAGTCAGATTCCCTTTTAAATGTGAAGATTTCAGTCTTAGTCATTTAAAAATATACATTTTCTAAAGACTAAAAAAAAAAAAAAAAAGAAACCGTTTCAGATTGGAACTATTCTAGTCTTCATGCTTAAATTATGCTTCAAAAAAGAAAACCAAACCCCACCTGGCATCAGTATCTTAAATTTGTGATTTTGCTGAGATGAACATTTTAAATACTTTAATTTTTTTTTTTTGCTTTAGTATTTGTCTCTACCCACTTTGTTAAATTTTATTTTCCGGAAGAGGGATGCTTAAAATTCAGTAATTTCATCTTTCATCCAACTTTTCAAAAGTTGCACTACCAGCACAAAAGTTGAGGTATATGTTATGTAGAATCACATTTCATTTTTTTAAACTGGCAGATTCCTTTCTCACATACACACCACATACACATACACAGAAAGAAGATTGGCGGAGCCGACCTAACTGATCACGTGGCCGAAGAAAGGAAGATCGGCACAGCCGGAGACCAGGCACCGAGACTTAGAGGGCGCCACGGCAGGCAACCAGGCCCGATTCGCCCTGCCTCCCCCCCCCAGTGCCACCCTCCCGACGCCCCCGGTAGTCCAGCGGAGGGCCCGGGAGTGATCTGCCGCTCCCGGGGCCTCGGCTGCCACTAACCAAAATGGCGCCATTGACCTTTAGCCCCTATCATGTGACAGTGGCCAACCAATGGCACCGGTAGCCCCGTCACATGGTAGAGGGTGGCACTCAGCGGCGGATTCACGATGTCGGACCGGCCCAGGTATTCGCCGCCCAGGCCAGCCCAGGAGACATCATGTGGTCTGCCAAGCGCAGCTCTGTCACGGCCGCGCACGGCAGACCACGTGACTGGAGCGATCGGCCCACCGGGGGATGTCCGATCCCCCGATAGGCCAATCCACCCCTGGTGGCACTGGAGGGGAGGCAGGGCGAGTCGGGGGCTGGCAGAATTTTGAAAGGGCACTTTTTGCCCTTTCAAAATTCTGCTGCCTGCCACGGCGCCCCCTAAGTCTTGGCGCCCTAGGTACAGGCCTAGCTCACCTAGTGGTTCCTCCGGCCCTGCATGGACTTGATATTAGGTCTATTGAAATGTTTGTTTGGTGTGGGCTTGGACCTCAAAGTCATGAATAAACTGTGTTACGATTATTGTGAATCTCCCATACCAAAACAGTACTAATTACAGCACTCAAATAGTAATAACGCTACCTATGAAAAAGCAGCACTGCAAATATTACATCAGGCCCTAAAACACCAATACACCTCCTATTAGGAAACTAGGAGAAGCCAGGTTTCTATAGATTCATATACAGAAGCTACAAGCTACCAAAATACCTCACTTTAGTCATACATACAGAACATCGACAGCTCTTCACCAAATACAGAATAAAACACTATCAGGCCAATATAGTACAATGCGCTCGGCAGGGCCGACGTTATGTATGTATCTAAGCCAGGGGGTTCTTAACCCATTTCCCATTTCTTAACCCCTTCGATGAGCCTCCAGACAATCATTAGTCGTCTTTTCCCTCTCCTGGACGTAGAAGATTGAGGTCCTCTATCCATTCGAACGAAGGACCCTGGCACTCACTGGTTAAAGCATCTTATGCTCTAACCCAAATTCCTTTTGTATTATGTTTTAATTCCTTCTGCCTTTACCTTTCTTCCAGCTTTTAAGCTTCCCAAGTTTTTACTCCTTGTTAAATGTAACTTTGCCTTATTCACCTCTCTTGTTAATTACTTTTATTTATTGTTTCAGTTATACCCTTGTTTTATGTAAACCGATCTGATATGGTTATTACTATGAAGGTCGGTATAAAGTGTTAAATAAATAAATAAATTTCTTGGGTGCACCTAACCAGTCAGGTATTCAGGATATCCACAATGAATATGTATGAGGTAGATTTGCATGCACTGCCTCCAGTGTATGCAAATCTATCTCATGCATATTCTTTGTGGCTAATTGTGTCCCAAGGACTGGGTTGAGAACCGCTGAGCTAAGTGAACTAATCTGGCAAGCACAATCCAAAATAATTTTGAAATAACACCACTTTTTTCCCCTGGAATTTAATTTCCCGCTGTTTCCAGAAAAGAGAAATCATTGAAAAGCTGAGTTTATAGTAATATTTTTCTTGAATGGGCACTTTTGGTGAAACAATGGGCTCCATATATCATCCTTGAAATCATAAATGAGCCAGGCATGCTCAGATCATACAAAAATAATGAATGCCTAACAGTCTTATACTTTACAACCTTGAGAGCCTTGCCAATTATAGCTTTTAAGATCTGGCGTTCTTGCACATAATCTGAGAAATCTGTAAACAGAGACACCGCCCCCAGCCTTTTGGTACAAAGATCAAGTTTGTTGTGAAAAGAAGACATTAAGAACTGTGAAACAGTGGAATTAGCATTGAAACATGACGGCAGAAAAAGATCCTATGGTTACCTCTAGTCTGCCCATCCACCCAATTAATTTAGCTTCATAATTCCCATGACTTGTTGGCCAGACATTATTGTTAGGAATTAACTACACTTCAAGGGATCTTAAACATCTTTAAATCCAAAATACTCTCCTAGTAAAAACCTTACTGCTGTGAATGTGAGTTGCGAGTCCTGTTTAAGCAGCTGAATTTTTATAAATTTCTGCAAATGTTCTCTTTTCATAATTCATACCAGGCTTACCTTATCCAAGTTAATTTGGGCCTCTGGAAAGCAGATAGTAGGGAAACAAGATTGGAAAGATGTAATCCACCTTTACAGTGAGCACAGATTTCTAAAATGTGAGCAAAAGTGAGACTTTAAGTTGAATTTTCAAAACATTACGTGCTCGTGTACTCCGTATTTTATACGTGGAAAATATGTGTGTATTTTCACTTTTGCATGCACGAATGTAGAAAAGGGGCTATCTAGGGGCATTCCAGGGTGGGGCCAGGGCCAGTGGAAGCACTAGGGCATCACCGATCAGGGGAGTGGCATGGGCATGGTCTCTCCTTCTTCCCACACCACGCGGCCGGAAGAGGTAGTGCCCATGGCATGGTCCCGCCCGGGCGGTAAGTAGGAGAGACCATGCCCATGCCAAGGTAGGCAGGAAGAAGGAGAGCGCATCCTCGCCGATACCGGCCTGGGCCACGCTGCAATGAAGAGCAGGAAGAACAGCCAAGCAGCGAGGCCCCGCCCACTCAGGAAGCCATAATGGCGGCCCAGTCCCTGCTCGGCTGTAGGAAACTGTGCAGGTGGCAGAGAAGCGTCAGGCCCTGCAGGCCTGAAGAAAGGAGGACAAGCACCAGAGACTGCGGGAGCTGAAGGCCGAGCCTTGTGCTGCCAGGGGAGGAGAAGTGAGGGAGAGAGCATGTTCGTGTGTGTGTATATGAGAAAGGGCATGTATGAGAGGGCATGTCCATGTGTGCGCATGTATGAGAGAGAGCTCATGTCAGTTTGTGTGTACATGTATGAGGCGGCATGTATGAGAGAGCAAGCATCGGTGTACATGTGAGAGAGAGGATAACGTTTATGAGCAACAATTTCTCTCCTCTCCTCCTGCTAATCCACAGCAATCTCAGGCCAACCAGAATTTTTAAAAATATGATTCTCATCCAATTTGTGTACACTTAATTTAATCCAGCATGATTTAAAATGGTAAACATTACTCTACTGGAAATGCCCAATTATGAGAAAAAAAAGTAATTAACCTAAACCATTACTTGAAACACTGCATTTCAAATCTAAAACAGAAATTGTAGATTATGTATGGTTTTAAAATGGATGCATTTGTGTTTCCAGGTTCTTTTTATTGGTGATTCAACCAACAGAGGGATAATGTATTACCTTATGGAAAGAGTGAACGAGACCCTTCAGGAATGGCACAAGACACATGATACCAAATTCTATCAAAACATAAATGATAACAGGACATTTCTCAGCTATTCTTACTACCCACAGTTTTGGATCACCGTAGATCAGAGACCGACATTTGAGAAAGCACTAGAGCGACTTATTGCAAGGTATTTCTTGTTTTTGTGCAACCTCTGACAGGCACTTGGGTAAGAGGTTATTGTTAGACAAACATCCAATTGCCAACCTCAGGCCTAGATGAGCCACGACAAAAACGGGGCGGGGGTGGGCAATAGTGAGCTGGCGGCCCCAATGCGGCAGTGCGTTTTTGCCCGCCGTGATGGGGGCCGTGCTGCACACTATCGCCCCCGTAGCGCCAATGAAATAGCTGTACCTATTTCCGGCGCTACTGCAGGTGATAATGTGCGATACATTATCGCTCGCAACGCTACAGGCCCCTAATTTCCCTAAACCCCATCCAAACTCCTCCCCTTTCCCTAATTTAAATGTTCAAATTGCACTAATGCCCTAATGCACGTGATAACGGCCCATCGCAGTTTGATAAATGACCCTGTCAGTTAGTGAAAGATCTCTAAGGTAAAATGCTGCAGAAAAGGAAAATGTCTGTGACACCTGCTACAAATGCTGTTATGTTTAGCGAGTCCGTGTTAGAATAAAAGTAAGCAGAGCTGTGAGAACAGCAGTGAGTGTTGCCCATTTACTTATTTTAGACTTCCGGAGCTGAATGGATTTTCTTGGGCCCATTTCATCTGTCATTAGGAACGTAAGATTTTCTATCTTTATATGTATCTTGTAATACTTTTCTAGTTGATATTATTACTATTTGCTTGCTGTTTGCCATTTGTGGTGTTATCCTTTTGCTTAGTAAGTGCTCAAATAAACTTTCCATCTAATACCTGGATATGTGATGTACTGACTCCGTGTACTGAGTACATTTCTTTATGTATCAGAGAAGTCCCGAGGTATAGAAGCCCCTCGGTATCTCCCTCTTTCCTGAGAATTAGCCCTGAGGTAGGGCTATGGGAGTATGGGCAAGCCCCTCGGTATATTCTGTGGTGTGTGTGGACAAAGAGAATGGTTAGAAGATATTATTCATTTGTAGTCATATGTAAAAAGTGTTTGAATCTCAATTAGAACATTGTGGTTGGGGGAAAAAAAGGGACCAACCCCAGGAAGACTGTGCTGATAGCTATAGCACAGGACACCTGAATCTGGGACCCTGTTCAAGGTGGTTAATAGGGCTAGGGTAAGTTTACCTGATGGCTTCAGGTCACCAGGGATAGGGTGAGATGGTTCTGTCTTTGTTTTACTTCATATAAGGGGTTTATAATTCTAATTTCTGTAAGAAGATCTCTATAGTTCATAGATGCAGGGAGGCAAAATTTGTCTTTGATGACCTGGAATCATCTGATAACTCCATATCAGCTGTAATGGTTGAACATTTGGAACTTCAAAATCATAGATGCAACCAGGATTCTTTCAGGCTGTCGAGATGTCATGAATTGAGCTGGTAACCCTATTTCCAGTTTCATCGTCTTATGCTGGTGGACCCTTGGACCGTTGGTAGGCGAGGCTGGTGGGAAGCAGAGGCCCAGCTGGAGCTTCACTACTACCAGTCCACATTCCCCTTAGGTTGAGCCCTCGGGTGCCGGGTCCAGCTGGACTTAGGTGGGGCCTCTGCAGCGATGGTAGTCCTGGTGAAAAAATGTAGCCAGAGCTCAGGCTGAAGTTAGGAACAGGCAGCGAGTTCAAGATCAAGGTACAAGCAATGGTCGAGGCAGGCAGCATAGCTCGTGGTCAAGATCCAGACAACAGTCAAGGCAGGTGGCATTGCTTGTGGTCAAGGACCAGGCAGGCAGCATAGCTCATGGTCAAGGTCCAGGCAAAGGTCGAGGCAGGACGGCATAGCTCGGGGTCAAGGTCCAGTCCAAAGTCAAAGCCAAGATCAGTGTGAAGGAAAGAAGGAGGAAGGCGAGAAATACAGACGGCAAGAACTCAGGAACGGCAATCCAATACTCAGAAGCAAGGAGACCTATTGCCAAGTTAAAGGCTGAAGGCAGGATCCAGCCTTACATAGTCCTGGGTTTCTGATGTTATCAGCATGGTCCACGGGGCTTTTCCCACCTTGGGCCCTTTAAATTTAGAAGAGAGGCATGCACAGGTGCCTAGGGGTCGAGCACAGGAGCAAGACATTGGTGGCATTTCAGCCGCGAAGAATGGCTGCGGTGCCATTGGCGGTCCAGAGCCACGTGGAGCAACAGCAGTGCTCAAGGCCATGAAGAAGAAGAGTTGTGTTGGCAGTGGCTCCCAGCCACTACCACAGAGCCTGGGTCTGTTTCTGCCACAGCGGCGGCATGGCGGGTAAGCAAGGCTGGCCATGGGGCTTCGTAGCCAGCAAGCGTAACAGTACCCCTTCCTCTTAGCCCCCCTCCTAAGGGTTTCGGCTTCCTGGGAATGTGAGGCGTGGAACTGCTTGATCAGGTTTTTATCTAATATATTTGAAACAAGTTCCCAGGTATTCTTCTCCGGGCTGTATCCCTCCCAGGAGAAGAATTACTTTCATCTCTGGTCACGTCTTCTCAGGTCCACAACTTCACGTACCTGGTATGAGATAGCACTCTCTGAGGCAATCTCCTGTGGCTGTAGTGCCCTCCGGGAGGGCCATGAAAGTATCAGGGGTTTCAAGAGAGAGACGTGGAAGGAATTATGTATTTTTAAAGATGCGGGTAGACGGAGTTGATACATCACTAGCCCAAGTTGTCATAGCACCGTAAATGGACCGATATATCGAGGATCCAGCTGCATAGAAGGAACCCTGAGTCGAATATGATGGGTGCTGAGCTATACCTTTTCTCCTTGTTTGAAGCGCGGCATGGGTCTACGGTGGAGGTCAGCGAATTTTTTGGCCTTTAGGCCCGTATTTTTCAGCATCTGGTGCGTAAAGCTCCAGAGTTTTCTCAGTTCTTCCACCCTCATCTGAGCTGCTGGTGAGGGTACTGTCAGAGGAAGTGGTAGAGGAGGTAGTGGCTGCTTGCCATAGATGACTTGAAACGGTGAGGCACCCATGGCAGTACAAGGATGAGAGTTATAGGAAAACTCTGCCCAAGGAAGCAGAGCTGCCCAGTCATCTTGATGGACATTAACATAAACCCAGTGGAAAACTTTTAGCGTCCAATTTGTCCATTTGGACTGACCATTAGCTTGCGGTGATATGCTATCGTGAAATTCAGTGTAATATTGAACTTTTTACATAGGGATTGCCAATATCTTGCAGTGAACCGAGTACCTCGATCAGAGATGATGTATTGGAGAAGTCTGTGGAGATGGAACACGTGCTGAACAAAAGGTTGAGCTAACTATGGAGCCATAGGGAGACCAGACAATGGTGTGAAATGTGCCATTTTTGAGAAACGGTCAACTACCACCCAGATGACCGCATTGCCATTCAAGAGAGGTAAATCCACGACAAAGTCGGTGGAGAGATGAGTCCAAGGTTCCTTGGAGACTAGCAACGGTTGAAACAGCCCCCCAAGGTCATCTCGCCAATGGTTTTTGCTACGCACAGGCAGGACAAGAGTACACATCAGCCTGAACGTCCTTCTGCATGTCAGGCCACCAGTAGAATTGTTGGAGCAATGCAGTTGTCTGGGCTCATCCAGGGTGGCCTGTGATGCATGAAATTGTGGGACCAATTTAACACTTTTTTATGGTGCTTACGAGGAGCAACCGTCTTCCCTGGAGGGATGGTCAATGGTATCCTCGGTCAAAAAGGAACGAGAAAGAGCATCTGCTCGGACGTTTTTGGCTGCGAGCTTGTGTTTGAGTTAAAAGTTGAAGCGGGTGAAGAAAAGTGCCCAGCGGGCCTGACGAGGGTTCATATGCTGGGCATGGTGGAGGTGCTCCAGGTTTTTATGGTCAATATAGATGGTGATACAATGCTGAGCCCCCTCCAAGCACTTCCGCCTTTCTTCCAATGCTAGCTTGATGGCCAGTAACTCCTTGTCTCCAATTCCATAATTATGCTCGGCTGGTGAAAACTTCTTAGAGAAAAAGAAGCAAGGATGCAAGGTTCCAGAGGACGAGTACTAGCTCAAGACAGCACCTACTCCTTCAGACGAGGCATCCACTTCCACAACGCTGTAGGTCTGGGTGATGGAGAAGGGCTCCCAGAGGAAAGCATCCTTTAACTCTTAGAAGGCTGTTACAACCTCAGGCGGCCATAGTTTGGCATTGGCCTACTTGCAGGTCAGGGTGATGAGCAGAGCTGCCAGCTTTGAGTAATTGTTAATAAAGTTATGATAATAATTGGTGAAGCCCAGTAACCTCTGTAAGGCTTGTAATCCACTCAGCTGAGGCCAATCTTGTATGTACTTAAGCTTCTCGGGGTCCATGTGAAATCCTCATTTGGAGACTATGTATCCCAAAAATAGGAGGCTTTCTTTTTCGAATAGGCACTTCTCGAGTTTGGTATAAAGCCGATTATCACAGAGACATTGGAGAACTCGAGAGACATCTTAGTGATGAGTAGCCAGATCTTTCGAGAAGATTACGATGTCATCTAAGTATATGACTACGCACTGATAGAGGAGGTCTCTGAATATCTCATTCATCATGTTTTGAAACACGGCTGGTGCATTGCATAATCCAAATGGCATGACCAGGTATTCATAATGGTCATCTCTGATATTAATAACTGTCTTCCATTCATCTCCCTGTCGAATGCGGATCAAGTTGTATGCCCCCCGGAGGTCCAATTTAGAGAAAATCTTGGCTCCTTGCAGGCAGTCGAATAACTCCAAGATCAGAGGCAAAGGGTAACAGGCCTTTTGGGTACTGGCGTTCAGACCTCGATAATCTATACATGAGCAGAGGGTCCCATCCTTTTTCTCCACAAAGAAAAACCCGGTGCCTGCTGAGGAAATAGAGCGATGAATGAATCCTTTATCCAAGTTCTCTTTTATATATTCAGATATGGCTTTTGTCTCTGGTAGGGGCAAGGGGTAAACCTTTCCCTGAGGAGGTTTGGTATCGGGTAGCAGATCGATGGTGCAATTGAACTCCCTGTGAGGGAGTAAGATGTCATCATTCTTTTTTGAGAACACACAGCGAATTGCGCAATCTGCAGAAGAAGATCAGGGGGACCCTCGGTAGTGATGAGACATGGCCTAGTGGCTACCTTCTCTAAGCAGCTCATATGGCAGTTAGAACCCCACCATGACAGTTGAAGAGCAGTCCAGTCAAACTGCGGAGAATGTTACTGGAGCCAAGGTAATCCCAGAACTACGGGATGTATGGATGCATTGAGAAGATGGAATGCCATGTGTTCCATGTGAAGACATCTGGTGCGGAGCTTCAAGGGTGTGGTAATGTGGGTAACATTCCCTGGGAAAGAATCCCCATGGATAGAGGGGAGAACCAGGTAATCGGGCAGAAATCCGTGAGAATCTGAAAGTGTTCCACAAGAGTTTTCATTAGGAAATTTCCACCTGCCCCTGAATCTATCAAGGCTAGCATGTTGAATTCCTGGGTGCTCACAGAGAGTATCATTGGAATCGTTAATGGGGGAGCTGGAGATGTGAGGTCTAGGATCAGTCCCCCACTGAGTCCTAGGCCCAAGAGTTTACCAGCCTTTCTGGGCAGTAAGCGATTACGTGGCCGGCCTTACCACAGTATAGACAAAGTCTGGCTTGGCGGCGCCAAAGGTATTCTTCCAGATTCAGCTGGCCATGGCCCAGTTGCATCCGTTCCTCTGTCAGGGTTCCGGGAGGAGGAGAGGGATGCCGAGGGTGGTTGGTGATGGCCATGCGTCTCTTAGCGAGTTGTAATTCTCGAGTCCGCTCCTCCCACCCAACTCTATAAGGGAGTCTAGAGAGGCGGGGAGTTCACGAGTCATCAGTTCATCCTTGATTTGGGATGATAATCCATCAGGAAGATGGAGTGAAGGCAATCCTCTCCCCAATGGAGTTCCATGGCCAGGGTCCAAAATTCAATAGTGTAATCGGAGAGAGAATGACTGCCATGGCGGATATGGAGGAGTTCAGAGCCGGAAGCGGCCTGGCGACCCGGGTCATCAAACACAGTCTTGAAAAGTTCCAAAAACCGTGGGAGGTCCCAAAGGATAGGGTTGGAGCGCTCCTACAAAGGAGAGGCCCAGGCGAGTGCCTTACCATCCAAAGGGAAAGAATGTAGGTCGTCTTAGTGGCATCATCTGGAAACAACGCAGCTTGGAGGCAAAAAAGGATGTTGCATTGGATGATGAACCCTCGACAGAGTTGAGGCTCCCTGGAATAGCGGGAAGGCACTGGAAGCAGTATGATAGAGCATTGAGAAGGTACAGGAACAGTAGGCATCGGTGTAGATGGAGTCGACATGCCCACTGGAACAGAGGAGTCTAGGTGGGCACTGAGATGCTCTATAGAGGCTGCTAGAGCTTCAAGAAACCATTGCTGTTCCTAAATTTTCTGGGCCAGGCCTGGAATGGCCTGCAGAGCAGAAGCCTCCACTAGGTCCATGGCCTTGGCAATCTGTTATACTGATTGACCCTTGGACTAAGGGGGAGTTAAATCTACCTGTGGGGAGGAGCTCCACAGATCCCCACCATCAGTAGGTGAGGCTGGTGGGAAGCAGAGGCCCAACTGAAGCTTCACCACTACCAGCCCATGTTCCCCTTAGGTTGAACCCTCGGGTGTCAGGGCTGGCTGGATTTAGGTAGGGCCCCTGAAACAATGGAAGTCCTGGTGAAGAAATGTAGCCGGAGCTCAGGCTGATGTCAGGAACAGGCAGCAAGCTAAAGGTCAAGGTACAGGCAACGGGCAAGGCAGGCAGCGTAGCTCATGGTCAAGGTCCAGGCAAAGATTGAGGCAGGTGGCGTAGCTCACGGTCAAGGTCCAGGCAAAGGTCGAGGCAGATGGCATAGCTCATGGTCAAGGTCCGGTCCGAAGTCAAAGCCAAGATCAGTCTGAAGGAATGAAGGAGGAAGGCAAGGAACACAGGAGGCAGGAACTCAGGAACGGTAATGCACTACTCAGAAGTGAGGAGACCTATTGCCAAGGCAAAGGCTGAAGGCAGGATCCAGCCTTATATAGTCCTGGGTTTCTAATCTCATCAATAAGGTCCGCGAGGCTTTTCTCATCACGGGCCCTTTAAATTTAGAAGAGAGCCATGCGCGTGCGCCTAGGGGTTGGGCACAGGAGCATATGACGTCGGCGGCGTTCCAGCCACAAAGAATGGCTGCAGTGGTGTCGGTGGCCCCGAGCCACATGGAGCAACAGCGGCACTCAGGGCCGCGAAGAAGAAGAGTTGTGTCGACAGCGGCTCCCCGCCGCTACCAGGGAGCCTGGGCCTGCTTCCACCGCCATGGTGCAGCGTCGAGTAAGCAAGGCCGGCCACGGGGCTCCACGACCGGCAAGTGTAACACAGCGGCAAAGCTCAGAGGCAATGTATTCTACTTCCGTGTCCCAGTTGGCTGAAAGGCTGCGTTGCTGTTTGTTTTGATGAAGGCTTCCATCTTAGTGTTACGAGCGCGCGCGGGCGCGGTCGTCTCGGGCAGGTGGTGAGCCCTTGGGCCACGGCAGGACCCCAGGAGGAGCCCAAGGCCACACCGTGGGAGGTGAGCTGAGCAGGCATGGTGAGCCAGGCAGGCAGGAACAGAAGCAGGGAGTCCGGCCCTCAGCCGGACCTGCATGCCCATGGTAGCCAACACGGGGAAGTTGACTAATGAACGGTCCTCCGACTGTTCCCGGCCCTTTCGGACCTGCCGCAGGGAACGGCAATGGGCAGCAGGCCGGACAGAGGCGAGGGCAGACAGAGTCCTTAAACAGAAGACATCAAACGGGGCAGAAGCAGGCTGAAGCAAGACGGAGACATCAGGTCAAGGGCTGAAGCGAGACACAGGAAAGGTCCAGGCGAGCAGGAACTCCGATGCTGGGATACTCACATCCGAAGCCCCCTCGGCTGGCAGAAGCTCAAGAGCCCGTGGGACGAATCCCTCCTGTTGGCCACTCCAGGGCCCAACAGGACAGAAGACTCAGGAACCAGGTCAAGGCAGAGACAGGTAGACATCCGGACAAGGGCTGAAGCAGACACTGAAGACAAGGCTGGACAGGAACATTGCACTGTCCATCAGGGCGCCCTACTCAGCCCACCCGTGGGACTGAGTCGCGGACCACCCTGTCCCAGACGCGCCCTACACAGCCTAGGAAGGCTGGTCGCGGACCACGCTGAGAAGGAGGGCGCGGGGAAGACCCAGGCGAACAGGACTCCGATGCTGGGAAACTCACATCCGAAGCCCTTACGGCTGGCAGGCACAGGAACAAACATCTAGGCAGGGTCAGAGACCGACATCAAGGCAGAGACACTGGATATCAGGAACAGCAAGCAGCAGGAAACATGGAGGACCTGGACTGGCAAGGTTACAGACAACTGTAATGCACAATCTGCAGGCCGAAGACAAGCAGGAGTCGGAGTCACGGACCAGAGTCAAGGCAGGCTGAAGACAAGCAGGAGTCGGAGTCACGGACCGGAGTCAAGGCAGGCTGACGACAAGCAGGAGTTGGAGTCACAGACCGGAGTCAAGGCAGGCTGACGACAAGCAGGAGTCGGAGTCACGGACCGGAGTCAAGGCAGGCTGACGACAAGCAGGAGTCGTAGTCACGGAGGACCTGGATCGGGAGAGGCCACAGGCAACTGTGTAACCCAATCCGAAGGCTGAAGACAAACAGGAGTCGGAGTCACGGACCGGAGTCAAGGCAGGCTGAAGACAAGCAGGAGTCGGAGTCACGGACCGGAGTCAAGGCAGGCTGAAGACAAGCAGGAGTCGGAGTCACGGACCGGAGTCAAGGCAGGCTGAAGACAAGCAGGAGTCGGAGTCACGGACCGGAGTCAAGGCAGGCTGACGACAAGCAGGAGTCGGCGCCACGGAGGACCTGGATCAGCAGGGTTACAGACTACTGTAGAGCCCGATCCAAAGGCAAAGACACAGTGAACAGAAAGTCCTTAAATACTGGAGGTAGAAGGCAACTCCCTAGGAGGAGCTTGCCAGGACCGCCCACCGCTGGTCCTATAACTAGGGTAGAGAGCTGCGGGCCAGCCCCTAGGGAAGGGCGTCGCCCAACAGGAAGTCCAAACACTGAGGCTGCAAGCCACAGGCACAGCTAGGCCTCTCAGGCCCTGGAACAAGTCCCGGATGGAACACAGGCGAGGCCCTAGCTTCAAGGCGGCCTCTGGAAGAAGGTAAGAGACCTCCTGCAGCGCAGCAGCAGGGGGGATCGCAACACTTAGCCTCTCTTCTGGTGTCTCTGCTCTAGTTGAAAGTGGCCTAGAACAATGGTTAGTGCGTAAATTTCATGCTGGGTTGTGGGGGGAGGAGGGAGGGAGGGAGAAGGAGAAGAGAAGCAAAGGATTAAAGCCCCTCCCAAAAGACAATCAACTTTTCTGTTAGGATACCAAAAAAGCACAGTCCATTTAAATTTTAGGAAAAATTGTTAAAGATCAAAGCAGATTTCTATTCATAGGTCTTGATACCTCATTATATACGTGGATGTCAATGTTTAAAATGTCTGAGAAGCCTCCTCCTCCCCCCAAAAAAGAAAAATACATCTTGCTTCCAGGCCCCTTCCCTCAGGCCTACCGTCCCATCTCTCACTCCCTCTAACCCCAACCTGAACTCTCCCACCCTACCCTGCACCCCTTCAAAGCCCCACGGCTGCCAGAAGTATAATTCTGACGGCAATGCTGGACACGGCTGGGAGCTTGGGAGAGTGCCGGGTGAGGCAGGAGGGGGAACGTTGGGATGGGGGGGGGGGGAGGGCAGGCCTGAACAGGGGGCCTAGATACAATATTTATTTTGTGAATTTGGAAGGTGGAGGATGAGGGGAGACTTCTCTGGTCTACAATGTTGTTTTAATCTTTTGGGGGGGCTTGGGTTAAGGGGAGGGGGGTTTGAGCGCTATGGTCCTCATTAGCTTTACTTTTTAAGCGAGGTGAAAGGTAGAGGCCTGCAGGCCTGCATGGATATTTTTTTTTCTATTGCAGCCACTTAGCCAGCTATAAAATTTGAATATAGCCGGTGAAGGTAAATGTTATCCGGGTACCTAGACCTGGATAACTGTAAGCCTAACTATCTACATTCAAGCATAGCTGATTAGGTTTGAAAGTTATCTGGGAAACCTTTATTGGAGAATATTCAGCGGGACATTTTCTCTCGCTGAATATCCCTGACAACATAACCAGCTTACCTTAGCCAGGTGAGTCAGTTGTTTTCTGCTTTTCTAAATATTGGCCTCATGATGTCTGCACGTTGGAATCACCTTTTTGTGCTTGATATGATGTCAAAGTCTCATTCTGCGCATCCAGCAAGGCAATAAAAAAAAATATTTCCAAAGCGTTTTCAAGGCCACTTTCTGCACGCCTTCCTAGCACTGGAAGGGGAGCCCCGGAATAAGTGGTAATGACATCAAAGGGAAAAGGGCAGGCTCGGGAGTAACTTGAGAAAATGTTTCTTCTCAGAGAGGATTCATGGAACAGCTTCCCAGAGCCTGTGGTGGAAGCAGAAACAAGAACAGAATTCAAGAAGGCCTGGGAGAAGCAGAGGGGGTTAGCAGGGATGTGAGGGTAAAGCCAGAGATGAGATGGGAACTGCGGTATTGAAGCAGGAGGGGTAAACGGTAAGACTAGATGGGCCTTGCAGACTTTATCTGCTGCCATTGTCTGCATTTCTTTTTATTATTATTATGACTACTATTATAATTTTTACTTTGGTTTCAGATCTCGGCCTCTGAAGAACACAGACCAGACTATATTAGTTGTAGGTGGTGTTCAGTGGCTTAATTCCAACCATGTGCATATTATTCACAAAGTGCTGCACAGGTAAGGGTTTTGTATATGGCGTTTTCAGAAAAGAAAGATCATAGTAACATAGTGAATGATGGTAGATAGAGATCAAAATGGTCCGTCGAGTCTGCCCAGCAAGTTGCTTACAGTAATAATGCCACTCTGTGCAATTATCCCCATGCCGCTCTATGCAGGTTACCTCAGGACCTTCGCTAAAGGGCGGTAAGTGCTGTTTTGTGCAGATTGCCCCATGCCTTCTCTTAAGGGTAGTAACTGCCACTCCATACAACTTATACTCCTGGGGGAATTCTGCACAAAAATGTTTACAGTTCTGCACACAAAATTTTAAATTTCTGCGCACAAAAATTGAAAATTCTGCAAAATTCTGCACACTTTATATTGGTCAAAATACGCAATGTCCATGACAGTTAATTTAAAATGTAATACAGAAAAAAGTTATTACTTAAAGATGCAGAGTTTTAAATATTTTAGCAGAATTTCCCTAAAAGTCCCCTGGCCAGTCTCCTTTCACTTTGCCTTCTCAGGCCTCTCCAACTCCTCCACACTCCACTTTCTCTCCCCTTCCCCACTAGGCTCAACCCCTTCCACTCTATCTCCACTCCCAGACGTTTACCCTTCTCTCAGTACTGCCCCTAACACAGGCTCCCTCTGTCTCTCTCTCTCTCTCTCTCTCTCACCCACAGACTCCCTCTCTCTCCTGCACACTCCCTCATACAGGCTCCCTCTCTTTCTCGCACACACACACACACACACACACCCCCCTTCACACAGGCTCCTTCTCACAAACAAGCACCCTCACTACCTCACATACACACAATCCCTTTTTTCATGCACATGAGCTCCCAATCTCTCGCACATATACACATTCCTTCACAATCTCCTCACAAAGACTCCCTCTCTCTGGCACACACACAAACCCACACTCATGTTATCTCTCTCTCACACACACACACACCCTTACACACAACCTCGCAGTCTTACACACACACACCCCTCTATACACAGCCTCGCAGTCTCTCACACAAGCAACCTCTACACACAGACGCACTCTCACAGGGGCCTGCTCCGCTTGGCTGCACACCAGGACTTGCATCTTCATCTTTGCCGTGAGTGAGATGGGCTCCGCTCGGGGCATGCTGGGGTCTGCTCCATCTTTGCCACAGTGAAATGGGGTCCGCTCGCAGCACACAAGGGCATGCTCCAAATTCTGTGCAGAAACTGGAAATTCTGCATAGGAGGGGAATTCTATGCAAATTCTGTGCTCCGGAGTAGGGTAGAATTCCCCCAGGAGTAAACTTATCCCCATGCCTTCTGTTAAGGGTAGTAACTGCTGCTCTGTGCATGTTTCCTCCATGCCTTCTCTTAAGGGTAGTAACTGCCACTCGGCACAGGTTACCTAAGTGCCTTTGGTTAAGGATAATAATTGCCGCTTTGTGCTAGTTACTCCCATGCATTCTGTTAAGGGTAGCAACTGCCACTCCGTACACATTGCCCTCATGCCTTCTGCTAAAGGAAGTAATTGGTGTTCCATAAAGTTTACCACAAGCCTTCTGTTAAGAGTAATAATTGCCGCACTGTGCAGGTTACTCTCATGCCTTCTGTTAAGGGTGGTAACTGGTCCTCCATAGAGGTTACCCCCATAACTTCTGTTAAAGGTAATAACTGCTGCTCCATGCAGGTTAACCCGCTGCCTTCTGTTAAGGGTAATAACTGCCTCTTTGTGCAGCTTATTCCCATACCTTCTGTTAAGGGCAGTAACTGCCGCACTGTGCAGATTACCCCCATACCTTGTATTAAGGGCAGTAACTGCTACACCTTGCAGATTACCTCCATGCTTTGTGTTAAGGATAGTAACTGCTGCTCCGTGCAGGTTACTCTCATGCCTTGTGTTAAGGATAGTAACTGCTGCTTTGTGCAGGTTACTCCCATGCCTTGTGTTAAGGATAGTAACTGCAGCTCCGTGCAGGTTACTCCCATGCCTTGTGTTAAGGATAGTAACTGCTGCTCCGTGCAGGTTACTCCCATGCCTTGTGTTAAGGATAGTAACTGCTGCTCCGTGCAGGTTACTCTCATGCCTTGTGTTAAGGATAGTAACTGCTGCTCCGTGCAGGTTACTCCCATGCCTTGTGTTAAGGATAGTAACTGCAGCTCCGTGCAGGTTACTCCCATGCCTTGTGTTAAGGATAGTAACTGCTGCTCCATGCAGGTTACTCCCATGCCTTGTGTTAAGGATAGTAACTGCAGCTCCGTGCAGGTTAACCCGCTGCCTTCTGTTAAGGGTAATAACTGCCTCTTTGTGCAGCTTATTCCCACACCTTCTGTTAAGGGCAGTAACTGCCGCACTGTGCAGATTACCCCCATACCTTGTATTAAGGGCAGTAACTGCTACACCTTGCAGATTACCTCCATGCTTTGTGTTAAGGATAGTAACTGCTGCTCCGTGCAGGTTACTCCCATGCCTTGTGTTAAGGATAGGAACTGCTGCTCCGTGCAGGTTACTCCCATGCCTTGTGTTAAGGATAGTAACTGCTGCTCCGTGCAGGTTACTCCCATGCCTTGTGTTAAGGATAGTAACTGCTGCTCCGTGCAGGTTACTCTCATGCCTTGTGTTAAGGATAGTAACTGCAGCTCCGTGCAGGTTACTCCCATGCCTTGTGTTAAGGATAGTAACTGCTGCTCCGTGCAGGTTACTCCCATGCCTTGTGTTAAGGATAGTAACTGCTGCTCCGTGCAGGTTACTCCCATGCCTTGTGTTAAGGATAGTAACTGCTGCTCCGTGCAGGTTACTCCCATGCCTTGTGTTAAGGATAGTAACTGCTGCTCCGTGCAGGTTACTCCCATGCCTTGTGTTAAGGATAGTAACTGCTGCTCCGTGCAGGTTACTCCCATGCCTTGTGTTAAGGATAGTAACTGCTGCTCCGTGCAGGTTACTCCAATGCCTTGTGTTAAGGATAGGAACTGCTGCTCCGTGCAGGTTACTCCCATGCCTTGTGTTAAGGATAGTAACTGCTGCTCCGTGCAGGTTACTCCAATGCCTTGTGTTAAGGATAGTAACTGCTGCTCCGTGCAGGTTACTCCCATGCCTTGTGTTAAGGGTAGTAAATGCCATCTGTGCAGGTTATCCTCATGTCTTCTTTTAAAGGTAGTAACTGCTGCTCCATGAAGCTTACCCCCCATGCTTTCTGTTAAGGCTAATAACTGCTGCTCTGTGTGGGTTACCTAAGTTACATTTAAGAGTAGTAACTGCTATTCCATTCAGGCTAACTCCATGCCTTCTGTTAAAGATAATAATTGCTGCTCTGTGCAGATTACTCCCAAGCCTTCTCTTAAGGGCAGAAACTGCAACTCTGTGCAGGTTACCTCAGTGCCTTCTGTTAAGGGAGGTAACTGCTGCTCTGTGCATGTTAGCTCAAAACAGCATTGTCAAGGTGCATTTTGCAAATTAACTTAAAGAATAAAAGCATGCTAAATTTTTAAGCTAAATTGACTTGTAACCGCTTAATTTAAATCAACCTATAGTTGTATTTTGTGCTTTGAAAACACCGATTTTTAGTGCCCTCTAAAACGGGTGGGCAATTCCGGTCCTCGAGGGCCACAACCCAGTCGGGTTTTCAGGATATCCCTAATGAATATGTACGAAATAGATTTGCATACAACCGAGGCAGAGTGCATGCAAATCTGTCATGCATATTCATTAGGGATATCCTTGAAACCCGACTGGTTTGCGGCCCACGAGGACTGGAAATGCCCACTCCTGCTCTAAGAAACACTTAATTACCTGAAAAATAAGCACCTAAGGGCCAGATTCATGAAGACTTTTCTCCCATTTTGTGTCTATGGGAAAAGCTTTTAGTGAATCAGGTACTAAGTTTACCATTTATAAACACCTAGGATCCGAAGCCCTCATTAGAATCTATCTGGCAGGATAGGAGTTCACATAATCTGAAATGAAAGGCACAAGCACTCTGTGATACAGTCTGCAAGCACCCAAATGTGTCTGTGGGTGGAGAAAAGAGGATGTATGGATACAGTCCATCAAATCACCTGAGTAGCTGACCCACCTTTGTCTAGGGTGGCTTGGGGGTGTTGGCAGTTGACCTCTTGGCAGTGGCACCACACCTTGGGGTAAAGGGGAGGGGGTATGGTCTATTCCGTCTCGTTTTTTGACTTTTTTTGTAACATACGAGCGGATCGCCTTGGCTCATACCCAGGCCCAACACCGCGGCTCAGCTTCTCCTCCTCAAGGAAAACTTGAACTGCTCTGGGAAAGGGTGGTAGGAAAATGGGGGTAAAACCTTTTTGATAAGCTCTTTATAGAATTATTGCATTGTGTTAGTACTTTTGCTGTTGGAATTTAACAAAGCATTTACTTGGAAAGTATCCATGGACATCTTTTCTTTGGCACGCTGTGGAATCAGAACGCATTTCTTTCTTATATTTAAAGAATAAACTCTGTGCAAACCTGTACAATTTATAGGCATGCTGTGTTCCATTTAATGTCGCTTATTTTTAACAGGGAAAATCTGTTAAACATACTGGTGGTTGTAAAATCCCTAGGACTAGGCTTTCATCTGCCAGTGGATGGAATACATTCTTTATCTCAGGTAGGTTTGACGTTTTCACATCAATTGCGAAATAGACAAAAGAAAACCCGCCTTGATCTTCAGTCCGTACTGCATGGGAGATCCCAGTCTGACATCAGGCACCGGGAAACCTCACCTTCTGCCACCTGAGTGTGGGAATGGGCAGTGGAGTGATAATTTTATCTTGGGGGGGGGGGGGGGAGGAATGATGCAAGAGAGGGGAGGGTGCATTACACAGGGAAGAATGAAGAGAGGTCAAGTGTTCAGTCCTCATCTGATGCTGACCAGCTGTATCAGTGCAGTTGGTGCTGGAAGCTGACTGCCCTTCTCTTACTGTCAAGGAGGCTGAAGGCTTTTGCAAGGGGTAATGCAAGCTGAAAGAGCTGTTAGTGAGTAGAAACAGGTTTGCATGTATCAAAATTGCTTTTCACATGTTAATTAGTTTATGGAGTTTGAAAGTAAAAACCTCAAGGAAGTGTAGTTAAGCTTTTGGAATAATTAGTATGTTATACGATGAAAGTAAATTAATACAAAACTCCTTTGCATTTCATGGGTTATTAGTGCAAGCTAATTAGTACACATTAACGGCCAATGTTAACGCACTTTAGTGCACTGGCTTCATAGTGTGTGTGCTGGTGCAGACTTTTCATGTTGCTCGAAAGAATGGAGGTGATGTAGTGAAAAGGGGAAAACAGGTGGCCCTGGACAGTGCATGACTAAGTGCTCACTCTTTTAGGGATGACCAGCTCTGGTCCTGGAGGGCCGCAAACAGCATAGACATAGTGTAGGTAATTTTCAAAGAGTTACACAGGGGTTGTGTGCATAAAATTGGCATCTACATGCGTAAGCAGCGTGTATGCCCGCATATTCTGATTTATAAATCTCAAGAGTACGCGCCTACATGGAGTAGCACTCGTAAATGCTAACAGGGAAAATAAGAGGTGGTCTGGGGCATTCTGGGACGGGATTCAGAGTCTTGCATGCGAAGTTGCTATTTTGTAAGTGGACTACGCGCCAAACATTACTGACCTTCTCTGAACACTTTTAGAACTATCCATTGATTTGCACAATTGAAATCTGATTTCTTTTGCCTGCAGTTTTTGGGTTGGAGAACTAAGCGAACCAGTAGGGGTTCACGCTGTAGAGCTGGAGGGTCTGGGTGAACTGATGATTCCAAGTGTGTGTGCAAGTGTTTTCTGAAGTGGAATACATGCAATCTTTAGTACCTGTCTCCGCATTTAATTCTGGAATAACACATCTGAATTGTTACAATTGTTCTGCGTGTAAAATGTATGCACATATATTTATAAAATGATTGGAGGAAGTATGTGTGTTCCTCTATTACAAATATATATGCACACTGACATATATTTTTCGGGGCTCCCCCCATAGTTTATAAAACACTAGCCTAAATCCTACACGCCCACATATGCATGCAAATAGTGTGCCATGGACAGTTTGAGAATCATTTGCATGCATTTGATCTGAAAAGGCTAATTCAAATATTTTGGCTACCCAGAAAAACAGACCTGTTAGCAGCCCCTGAGGTCTAGAGCTGGTCAACCCAATGTTGTTAACAGCACTCTAAAAATATTTATTTATTTAAAAGTTTTTATATACTGCACAGTGGGGTAGGAGTCTATCCGTCTAGGGGGTTTACAAGATAAAAACATACACAAAATTGTACATCTGTGCTGCGTACGTACCTTGCCTGTGACTGTGGATTGCTCACCATAATTTGATTTATTTGCTTATTTTTTTTCAAATTTATCTACTGCCTCTCCCAAAAGGCCACAAAGCAGCATACAATACAGTCACAAATAAAATGTAATCAGAAGCTCTGCTAAATAAAGCTTAGCAGTGTTTATGGAAAGCGGAAAAATCATCTGGTGATCTGAGTGCTTAAGGGAGGTTATTCCATGCAGGAAAATGTTCTTTGTGTAGATTCTAGCTTAACACCATCCGGAATTTAAGGCAGGAGAAAAGTAGCAGACCCTTCATGGTTCAAGAGCTCCAGCTCCTGAAGACAAAAGCTTTGCTTTTTAAGTCTTCTCAGCTGTATGTGGAGCAGACAGAGCTTAATTTGTGACGGAATTCTCCTCCAGAACAGTGTTCTGGTGCATTTTTTTTAAAGCAGAAAACGGAGCACATGACCAAGGGTTGCCTGCCAAAGAGGCAGATCCCATCCCACCAGGCACCACAGCCAATGACTGTCTAAGCCTGCAGGCGCCATGCAAGCAACTTCACGACTCACGGCCCAGCTGTGCTAATCTTGTGCATCACAAAATTAGCACAGCCGGGCCACACGTTTTGAAAGTTGCTTGCGCGGTGCCAGCAGACTAAAGAGTCTTCCGCTGCAGCGCCTGGTGGGATGGGCTCCGCCTGTTGCCCCAGCTCACTCTTCAGCAATTCCCTTAGGCCCCAATGCTTCCTCCTGATCCAGAAGACTAGAGTCTCCCCCCGGAGGGCAACTCACATGCCGCTTATGCCTGTGCCTCCTCTCCTCCCCACCAGGGCCTTCCATGTACACAGGGTATGGCTGAATCATCTCCTTCACGGTTCCTGTATGTCTGTCTTGAAGCAGCAGTTGGCTGGAGCCGGAGATGCATCCCTTTTTCTTTGTATCTACATTTAAAGCCCTGGGAGAATGCCAGGATGCTACAGCCTGTCTCACCTGATAATATTTGTGCCTGGGAATCCTGTGAGTCCTAGGCGTACCTGAAGTCACACCGTATTTATGGTGATATAGCCAACTTTAAGATCCAACATGGCGAATCCACTTTTCTCTTATTCTGACTGAAATGCAAAAATCTTTGGTGAAAGGGACCCTATTCTGCTTATTAGTATGAAATATTATTGCATTTGATAGGCCATTTATTTAATTTGATAATGTGGTATGGCATTTCTTAAGGCAAAACCTACCAATTTAATTTGATGTACACAGGAAAACCCGTTTATGGGTTTCTCTCCAGTAGCGATGTCAGACTCAGACAAGAAGAACCCCCTATAAAGGTCATGAACAGTCATCTCTGCAAAACTGAAAACCAGACCCGTTGAGTGGTCAAGGAAGACCGGAGTCCTACCCTTGCTTTATAGTTGGTTTCTGATGCCGTTTTCCCTTCTGTATGCAGGCAGAGGTGCAGCATTTATGGCATAAGAACACAGCCATTCTAGAGACGGCAAAAGCCTATGGCTATGAGGTGGTCGACACTTTCAGCATCACCATGGGACGATACAAGGAGTTCCTGCAAGGGAAGTGCGGGTGTCATTTTCACGAGGTAAAGCTTTTGCGTAGATGAACCCATTGCGGTGGGGGGGGGGGGGGGGCTGAAAAAGCTTAATGCAAATGTGTGCAGCATGAGGCCATTGCGTGTAATAACAGTACATGTGCCCAGAACGGGCAATGCCGTCCTGCCGTAGACGGGTGGCTATCAGCGGAATTGGCGCGGCTGGTGGCCAAACCAGTCAGACCAATGGACGTGCAGTGGAAATACACCGATGGCTGCTTCAGATTTGTCCATTCTAGCCCTTTACTGCTAACAATGAATGCCAGTCAGTGGCATCAGCAGCTGTATTTCTTATCAAGGGACACCTACAGTCCTGTTGGTTTAGTGTGTGGTTTATACTCCAAACAAAGCACTGTTGCTCTTCAAGTGCCTCGTTTCCATGACAGTAGACAGCAGTTGTTGTTGTGCTAAATTTAGGGTAAGAAAAAGCACTTTCTGAATCTTCCACTTGACCTTCCTTAACTGAGGAAGGCAAGTTTCAAAGCCATTGATGTGGGTAAATAGCTATTTCTTTGCATAAATTGGCCATCTGAAAATTGTCTTCTGTCAGTGTGGTTATAACACACACAATTTTTCCAGCATTCAAAGCAGGCATTCCCGGCGGCCCCTTTATGGTCAGGGGAAGCAAATAATATCCACAGATTGCATTTTCAACTTGAACTTGCGTTATTTTCCTATACCCCTAGAAAAAGCAGGGGCAAGCTTCCAGAGGTAAAAGGTACCCACAGATCTGGTCCCAAAAGACAGTCTGAAAATTGAACCCCACTTAAAGTACATATTTCAAGAGATTTGGGGAAGCAGAGAGGTGGAAATATTACAGCAAAGGGAAGATTACTCGCCTAGTGGTGAGGGCAGCAGGCTGGAAACCAACCAAGTCAGGTTTCAAATCCTGCTGCCTCCCTGTGACCATGGGCAAGTCACTTTACCCTCCATTACCTCAGGTACATTCTTAGATTTTAGGACAAAAAAATATCTAGAGTAATCCACTTAAAGGGGCTGAGCAATCATGAAAGGCAGAATATCCATCAAATATTACATTCAACTTCATATCAGATATATTCTGCATATTATATAATAGATGCAGACTGTATCTGACAGAATAGCTCTCAGCTATTGGTGTGAAAGTGAAAATGTGACCTCCAGGAGCGCAGAGATAATCCCCGACAAGCATGTGTTCGTTAACAGAGGTGCACTACAGGATCCTTATCTAGGAGTCATGGGTCTGATACTAGAGGCATGCTACAGGATCCTTTTCCGGCATTCATGTTCAATATCCAAGGTGCTCTACCAGATCCGTATTTGGCTATCATGTTCAACAACAGAAGCGCACTAGGAGAGCATTATCTGGCAGTCACTTAGTAACAGAGGTGCACTGGAGGATACTTTTCTGGTAGTCATGTGTTTAGTAGTAAAGGTGCATTTCAGAATCATTATCTGGTAGCCAAAAAGAGAACAAAATAAATTGTTAGTAGTAGGCTAAGGAGTTTGAACAGATAATTTAAAAAGATATTCTCAAAGTTTTATATTTATTTTACTTTTACTAACCAAAGAGCACTACTGTTTCTGATATTGGTAATTATATAAGAGCATAAGAAATGCCATGCTGGGTTAGACCAAAGGTCCATAGAGTCCCTCATCTTGTCTCTGACAGTGGCCGATCCCAGTTGTTAGACCGTACGGGGCAGATCCCAATGAGGAGATCAAATTCCTTGTTGCTCACTCCCAGGACTTCCCCCGAGTCTACCTACCTGGCTAAAAATTGCTTATGGACTTTTCCTCCAGGACTCTGTCCAAATCCCCATATCCTACAGCAACAAATTCCACAGCTTAATTTTGCATTGAGTGAAAAAATACTTTCTCCAATATGTTTTAAATCTGCTACCTGCTAGTCCTAGGAGTATTTGAAAAAGTAAATAATTGTTCCAGGTTTCCCTCACGCCACTCATGATTTATAAACCTTTATCATATCTCCTCCAGGGGGGGTGGGAGCTAAAATGGCACTAGCGGGAGTTTGCAGGTTAAGTTATCTGCTGTGATTCCCCATTTTCTAATACAGACCTGAGGACTGTAAATTATAACTAGGGCTTCTGATTTTCTGTTAGAACTGAAACACCCACCCCCCACCCCCCAATGGGTTTTCCGATTCTAATTTAAAAAACAAAACAAAAATAGGCTTACTTTGGGGAGCTCATCCAGCTTCTCCAAGTCAAAAAGAGGCATGAGGGCTGTGAGCAGATGATGACTGGTAGAGAGCCGAAGCGGTGCTGCGGGAGGGGCAGACCTGCAAGGAGCCCAAGAGAAAAAGAAGCCGTGGGATGAATAAGCTGATGGGTGCCCAAGCCATGCCAGTCCAAGAAGAGGCTTCGCAGGAGGAATGGTGCAGCGGGGAGTCCAAGCCACGCCCACCCCGCGGGAGGAACTGACAGCTGAAATAAGTGATAGGGAGAGGGATGGGGAACGCAGTGGGGAGGAGAGGGAAAGGGGGTTGTAATGAGGAGAAAGCAAAGCGGGAACAGGTAAGGGGAGTTCAATGAGGAGGGACCCCATCCAGCCCACCAGCCAGACGCACACACACACACCATCCCCCTAACCACGCACACCTACTCCGCAACACAGCATTGTCAAGATGCATTTTGCAAATTAACTTAAAGAATAAAAGCATGCTAAATTTTTAAGCTAAATTGACTTGTAACCGCTTAAATTAAATCAACCTAAAGTTGTATTTTGTGTTTGGAAAACACCGATTTTTAGTGCCCTCTAAAACGGGTGGGCAATTCCGGTCCTCGAGGGCCACAACCCAGTCGGGTTTTCAGGATATCCCTAATGAATATGTACGAAATAGATTTGCATACAACCGAGGCAGAGTGCATGCAAATCTGTCATGCATATTCATTAGGGATATCCTTGAAACCCGACTGCGGCCCACGAGGACTAGAAATGCCCACTCCTGCTCTAAGAAACACTTAATTACCTGAAAAATAAGCACCTAAGGGCCAGATTCATGAAGACTTTTCTCCCATTTTGTGTCTATGGGAAAAGCTTTTAGTGAATCAGGTACTAAGTTTACAATTTATAAACACCTAGGATCCGAAGCCCTCATTAGAATCTATCTGGCAGGATGGGAGTTCACAGAATCTGAAATGAAAGGCACAAGCACCCAAATGTGTCTATGGATACAGTCCATCAAAGCACCTGAGTAGCTGACCCACCTTTGTCTAGGGTGGCTTGGGGGTGTTGGCAGTTGAACTCTTGGCAGTGGCACCACACCTTGGGGTAAAGGGGAGGGGGTATGGTCTGTTCCGTCTCGTTTTTTGACTTTTTTTGTAACATACGAGGGGATCACAGATATGCCCTAATAAATTACATATGAAGCAGACTACACATGTAGGGGCCAGTGCAATTCCGTGTGCAGCAGCTAGCACACGGCTTAACACGCGACTGGGCACGCATTTTGGACGCGCGTCCATAACCCCCCCCCCATGCAGTACGGGGATTAGCGCGTCCAAAACGTGCATCCAGATCACCGCGTAGCTAATAGTGCTTGTAGACCGAGTGCCCGTTTTTCCAATCCGCACTGATGGCCACCTCTCCTGTGCACACAATTTTCCCCAGCGCCTCCCTTTTAGCGCGACCCCTAGTTTAAATATCACATCGCACGCACTGGAGGGGGTGGCTGGGCGCCCATTTTCTGTGCACAGATATTATATCAACCCCCACCCTGATTAAAAACCCTCAGTAAGGTGGCTATGTTTAGCCTTAAACTGACACCGTAATTAAATAACGATGACGGACTAGTGCAAGCGTAATAGGCTTTGACAGCCATTTTGACTTCCTGTCTTTGTTGGCCCTTAGACAGCGGCTAACTGCAGTCGGATACTGAATTACAGTCCCTTGGGTTTACTTCCCAGCAAAAACATGAGGGCTAATGTGGAGTCATTTGTCTGATGTGGCATTTCTGACCAGTTACCTGATCTAAGTGACTCATCTGGTAACTTGATCGTCAGTGATTGCCTCAAGACATTGTTTCATCTCTCTCTCTCTCTCTTCTGTACAGCTAGCTTGTCTAAGATAACGTTACTGATCTAAATCGTAAGCTAATGTGTGCGTACAGGAATTTCTAAAAATAGCTTCTTCCAGTTGCCTATATCCTCAGGGTTAGTACAATAGTATTTCCATTTATGTCATGTTTGACATTTTCAGTAATCCTATATACATTCTATATATATAGATATATATATATATATATATATATATATGCACATTCACACACACCATTACTAATCTACTTTAGTTTCTGTAGCTGGGTGCTTTACTGTATCAATAAAATACAGTCCAAGAAAACAAAGAGGTAGGTGATCTATGATCCAGGAATAGATGCCTGGATCTTTTTCAACGCTTTATTGGTGCAGAGACGTGTCAAGTAAAATCGCCCGACTCAGGCCGAGTTTCGCAGCTTTGCAGCCGCTGCCTCAGGGGCTCCACTATTCCAATCAATGATGTTGTTTCATCCAATCAATTGTACTAGTATGCCAGCAGTACAAGAACAACTTATGCACGAAGGTTCAAAACACAAGCCAGCATAACAGACCGCAGTCTCCGCTTACATCTAACAAAACAAATCTGCATTAAGCTAAAAATATTAGAGGGCAATTTTCGGAAGCATTTCCCTGGGTGAAAGCGCCTGACTGAATATTCCCCTCCTCGAATGTAGCTAAATTAAATGAGGTGTCCCTGTGGGCATATTTCGCTTGGGGAGGGGGAGTAAAATAACGCACATTCGGGTGGTTTTTCCCCTATTTCTTTGTTTGTTTATAAAATTTATTTATTTATTTAGAATTTTTATATACCGACATTCTTGATAAAATATCAAATCATATCGGTTTCCATTGAACTGAACAGTCGCAGCTATGGCGTTACATTGAAACAAGTCGACAAATCATTAAATAACAGGTGAATATAGAAAAAAATAATAATAATTGTAACTAAGCAATTATAAATAAAACAGGTGAATATAGAAAAAAAAATAATTATAGATAAGCAATTATAAATAAAACCATTACAGATAACAATTGATTATAAATAAACAGGTCGTCAAAAAAGACGAATGACAACGAATGACAAATATAATGGGGCAGCAAAAACAGTGGAAAACAAGCGATATAATCGCTTGTAATCGCTTGTAATCACTTGTAATCGATGTAAAATGTATGAATCGCTCTGTGGGTTTTACAATAAAATCTTCCAAAGCCTCGCTCTTTTGCCCTTGCACTCGGCCGCCCGCACAAACAGCAGTGTCCAGCTTGCAGGCTCTTTCCGCGCGCGCACACACACACACACACACACACACACACACACACACACACACACACACACACACACACACACACACACACACACACACACACACACACACACACACACACACACACACACACACTGGATGGCTTCAAATCTTCAAAAGGAAATGACCAGGGCTGTAAATGTGCTACATGGGCGCACACAGCTGGCAGCAGTGCAGGCTGTTTGAGAATTGACCCATAATGGAATAAATAACACTGTTTTCTGAAATAATGAAGAATACAGAGGTCCAGATTCAGACACAGTCCCGCTAGCAAAGTTAGCCAGATAAACCCATCCGCACTGCAATTGCACCATTGACTGTAGCCGGCTATCTTAAAGTTATCCGGATAACTTTAGGACAGCTTTATGGCAGGACCGGACTTAGCTGGATAAGTTATCTGGCCAACTCTATTTCTCTCTCGCAAGGCCTCAGAATGCCCCCTTCTTAATCTGGCTAAGTTTAGCTGGATAATAAGATATCCAGCTAAACTTTAACCAGATAAGTGCCCAAATCTTCATGTAGCTGGATAACTAATGAGTTACTCAGAGGCACACTCTGAGTATGGGCCTCACGGTGCCCACTTCAAACATTTCCTTCAGAATCATGGCCTCAATATTCAAAGCAATCCATCCTGCTCTCTTTCCTCGTTGAAGGATGAAATTAAGCAATGCAACGTTTTGAATTCAAATCAGTTTCTAGCTCTCACCTCGGAAACCACAATTCATATCCCTGCAGCCAAGCAGCTTTCTTCAAAAAGACAGATTCCCTGCAGTCAATGTTTAACCAAAGGTTTGTGGATGTGGGCTGTTGTAGTGAGGCTGAGAGACTCTCCAAGGCTGATTGCGTTTGCAGCAGATGAAAAACACACTGCCCCCAGGCTCTCTTAAAGCAGCAGTGCCCCCAACTCAGAGCAAGATTAGAAAGTAGTTCCAAGTAGGAGAATGTTACTGTAATAAAGCAAAAGGATCAGGTGCCATCATTAAATAACTATTGTCAGATCGTTGTCACCCGTTTTCCTTCATCTCTTCTTCTTATCTTCCCTCAAACCACTGACTGCCACTAAAACATGCAAACTGTGCCCGGGACACGTGCTGAGACCAAAAGGTGGAAGAAAATGGGAGATCCAAGATCTGCTACTCCTGGTTTATTCACAATTACCTGCAGTCATTGCTGGTATTCTCATTTCTCCTTCTAGCAGAAGATGGGTAATAATTGTATCATGGACAGGAGATGGTGCTTCTGCTTTAAAGGATGTAATGCTGGAAATATGGGGCTTGTAACTATCATGAGATTTGTAAGTAATCTATAGTTTCTCAGAGGTTAATACTCCAGTGACAATATATATTGTGGTCCATTAGCTTTTCAGAACACACAAGCTGTTCTCAAAGATGCTTCAGCAATTATAAATGAGACGAGATGTGATGATTTTAGACATTAATGTTTCCTTATATTTCAGTGAGGAAAAGTGTGACTAGCAGGAATTTCCAAGATGGTAAGCTAGGATTGCCTTTGAATTTAAAAACGGTTATTTAGCATCTAGCCTTTTTTTGCTCCTCTACAGTTTTTTTAAATGAATGAAATTTAGTATGCGCATAAGTTTATATATTAACAATGCTGGAAATAGACGTCCCCCTTTCATCCACTTCGGCAGTATGAAACTGTCTCCCAAAGCTCCTAGAGTTTGCCTGGACATCTGCTGACTTTGCTGGAGCCAGGGATAGTCTGGGTGGATCTGCATGCGTTGCTGACATTGCTGGAGACCCTTGCATAATGTGCAGTGCAAAGGCAAAAAAAAAAAACCAACCTGCTCCTGAGATTTGTGGGGTATAAGATACAAGCTTTCCCATACTGCCTTGTCCCTACACCACAACTTTGTTCTGAAGGAGTTCTTCTAAGGATGAATCTCCATAATCGATTCCATCTCCTCCTATCTGTTGAATCTGCCAACAAAGGATGGTGATTGGTGACCATTGCTATGGACATTTCAGTGATGTGGACAACTTTCTATGTCCACTAAAACTGATCAGAGACCATCACTCATATAACACCAAAGAGCTTCTGAATGCAAATGACTTTTGCTAAGATGTGCAGCTTATACTTCTTGCGTATGGATCATTGGCTTCCCCGGCCAACTGGGTGCCTGCCTGGTATTCCCTAATCCAGATTCTAGCCAGATCTAACCTTGCTTTGACAAATACTCACAAGGAACATAAAGAGAACACTGATCCAAATGCTACCCAACCAGTTTAAGATAGATTTGGCTCGCAGAAGGCCAGGTGGAAACAATTTACTGTTCTAAGCCAGCAAAATTAAACCCACTGTTTGATGCAAGAATGTATTTCATGGTTACAATCTACTTGAAGGTTGCAGAAAATAGTTTTTAAAAAAGTAAATCTCTATGAATGTATTCAGCTATAGAAGTAACCATCAATGTTTTGTGCTTCCATTTCAGGTAGTAAAATCCAGTATTTCCCATGAACATCAGCATGTGAAAATGAAATTGTCAAGGCATTATAATTTTGGAAAATACTTCACCAGTGAAAACAGACTGTCATGGCTACAAGACTATTCATCTAATCGGGAGTCCCCATATCATGTCCAAGGTCCAATCAATCAGATTTATTCAGAAATCCTTCTCGGTAGGATGTGCAGAAGTGAAAAGAGCAATGCCAGAGTATGACCCGAGCTCTTCAAAATATCCAGTTCCTGGCGCTTGAGGTTTGAGAAATGGTCTAAGTACCAAACAGAAGCTGTTGGTTTCTGCAGTGCAAGCACATGACTAAAGGCAGCTGGACGTCTTCTGCCATTTGTATGCTATTGAGATATTCTCCTTTAGACCAAGGTTTTCAGAACAGAAGATCGAGAAATAATAAACAAACAAATTACTTGAAGTACTATTGCGTTGCATATTTAGACTATCTGGCTGAATTTACAGTTGGTATGTTTTAAAGAAGGCTGCTTTAACTATGGTGCGACCAACCCGTACTGTGCAGTGGTATCTGTATGTACAGTGCTGATCACTAGCATGCATTTCCGAGCGACATCTGTGTGGCCAGCGATGGCGAGCTATGAAGAACCTACCTGCTTTCATATTACGCCACTGACGGCAAAGAGCACAATTACATTCCTTTGCTGGCTGACAGATTGCACTCTGACAGTTCTTCTCTGTTAGCCAACACCGTGCTGGCATTTTATTCCCTCTGTTCCAATTGCTTTTAATTTTAGTGTTGAGTAGCGAAAACTTCCCCTCATCTCCCTTCCTATAAGACATTTTTATAACTTGCAGTACGGCATCGTTTTTAATGTTCTTCCTCTCTGGTAATGTGCAGCCATAGTGGGCCAAGCTGTGAAGGATGATGGCCCTGTGATAGCATTCACCAAGAGAGACTTTTTCCCCTAGGAGGATCTTGTATTGCTGTTCCAAATCTACGGCGATAAGGAGAAGCATTTTCTGTGAACAGATCTTTGCGTGCTATGGTCTTGCAAATGAGGACTGCTGTTCATTTCCTTCTTTCACTATTGGTTAAGTTATCTTTGTATAATTAGTTGTTCTTACCTTGGCGCTTCGGTTAGCAGCAGTGCTGCTGATAGGCCATACATTTTCCTACAATTCGTTCTATCCAATTTTTCTTTTCTGCATAAATTTGTATCTGGAGGGAGAGGGGGTTAGGCTTTCATGTGTGAATCTGATCTACTTTGGGTGGATGCATAGAAAGTTGCTGCTGGGCAGACTAGATAGGCTTGTTTGGTCTTTCTCTGCTATCATTTACTATGTCACTATGGGGTAGATTTTTAAAGCCCTGCGCGCATAAAACCTGCTGGATTTACGTGCGCAGGGCACTCGTGCGCCGGCGCGCAAAGCCCCGGAACGTGCGTAAGTCCCGGGGCTTGCTAAAATGGGCGGTCTGGGGGCATGTCCGGGGGCGTGTCTGCGGTCTGGGGTGGTCCGGGGGCATGGCTGAGTGCCCCGACACAATGGCCTGTGTCGGGGCCTGGCCAGCCGACACGCGCAAGTTACGCCTGTCAGAGGCAGGATTAACTCCATTGAACAAGGTGGGGGGGGATTTAGGTAGGGCCAGGGGGGGTGGGTTAGATAGGGGAAGGGAGGGAAAGATGGGGGGGGACAAAAAAAAGGTTCCCTCCGAGGCCGCTCCAATTTCGGACCAGCCTCAGAGGGAACGGAGGCAGGCTGCACAGCTCAGCGCGCGCAGGCTGCCGATTTTGCGCAGCTTTGCGCGCGCCAACTCCGGATTTTAAAATCCTGCGTACTTTTGTTCGCGTCGGTTGCGCGAACAAATGTACGCGTGCGCGCTGTTTTTTAAAATGTACCCCTATGTCACTATCTAGGTGTGGCATCTCCTTCCCATACAGGCAGCAGTTATAGCACTAACTCAAAGTTATTTCCTTGAAAAATCATCAGTTGGACTAGAGAGAGCCAATTTCAGTCATCAAAGACACATCTGGTTTTCAGGAAAACCTCAGTATGCAAGATAGCCTGTTTTTTTTCTACAACCGTAGGCCAAGGCATTTTTTAAATATGCATTCTGGACAACCCGGCAACCACACTCACTTGTGGGCCTCGAGGACCAGCATTGGTCATTTTGAGGTAAAAAATTAAAGCACAGGGGTAGCCACTTGTATTAAACAGTGTGATAAAATTGTCTAGGGGGGTGCATGGAAAAAACATTAGTTTCCTGTTATGTCATTTTATATAGTATTTATGATGTTTCTATTATTTCATTTTCCTGTATATATCATTTTGTTCGATAGTTTCATTTTAGTGTGTGTTAAAGTGTTTGGTGTACACTAAAACAACATTATACCATGCAATGAAATTGTATTACGGTAGTTATTTTGTATAGTTTTGGATGGTAAATGACACAAAACAACATAAGTAATATCATATGTGTTTAAAAATAAGATCACACCCTTTAAAATTGGCCAGTTTTAAATATTTGTCCCCATGCTCAATACATCAGGTTCTAGCGCCCGATATATACAGAACCTATGTGCACTGATAGGACTGGTTAAAGGGGGCACAATCTTTAGAGCACATGTGCTTTGCATATACATTTGGTTCCTCTCACACTGACCAGCCCAAAGCTAAAAGGCCAATTAGTATGGTGGATCTATCCCCCAACACCCCTGTTCTGATTCCCCTGCTCCCACCCCATGGCATCCAAAATAGACTCCCCCCCCCCCAAGATCCCATTTTGATCTCCCCTCCACCACTGCTACAGACACCTCAGGCCTTTCTACCCACCTTAAACTGCATGCTGGAGGCCGAGCGAGTGGGAGATAGGGTTCTTTTCCTGCCGGCGTGGCCTGGGGATGCAATGGGGTCCAGGGATGGTATGGATCCACAGAAGGGTTCTAGGGATGACGTTTTTGAGTTTGCGGGGGAGGGGGGGGGGAAGAATAGGATGGGGGAAGAGAATGAATATCATAGGGGATCACAACTTTCCAGTGAGGAGGGCATGAACCTATGTTTTGTAGGAACAGGAGACGCTGGAGGTTTGTTTGAGAGGAAGATTAGAAGGATCATGTTGTGGAGGGACATTGCCTGTACCCATTTGTAAACCATGAGCATGACAAATAGGAATATTAGCAGCTAATTACAACCCCTGGATCAGCAGCTAAATTTAGCACAGCAAAGCGTCATGATAAAATTTAATATCTGGTTCTGGGTTATTAGTAAATAACACAATAATGGCAAATGAAGTCATTACCTTATATGTACATTCTTTGAAAATATGAGTATATTAGCTTTTAACCAGAGGCGTACCTAGAGTATTTGGCACCTGGGGCGAATACTTCTTTGGCACCTCTCCCAATATATCATTTTAAAATTTCCTAAACATTGATAAAATATTTCAAAACAGGAGACATGTCAAATACCACTCAATAATTAAAACTAATAAGGACTTTAAAAATCTCCCACTCTCCATATCTGTCATCCTAAGATTGTTGTAGACTGGGGACACGTGCACACACACACACACACACGCACACAATATGCTCCCTCTCTCTCACATACATGCTTAGTGAGAGACAGAGGGAGTATATGTGTGTGTTTAGGAGAGAAAGACACACACACACACACACACACTTCCTCTTTCTCTCTCTCTCACACACACACACACACACACACACACACACACAGACAAAAACTGAACTGGAAACCACAAGCCAGATTCTGTATGCAATGCAACAATGGAAAAGCAGAAAATCACTATTCCTCAAAACACTACAGTCAAGAAATGTAAATCAATCAGAATAGCAAAGCCATACTAAAAAGTATACATTTCAAAACAACTGATGAATAGAATAATATTGAATAATTAGAAGCTCTTGTACACATTTTTTAAAATTTCCTAAACATCGATAAAATATTTCAAAACAGGAGATATCAAACTGGGCACTGTTTAACGTGCATGTTAAACCCTCCGTTAAAACATGCATTAAGCATAGCGTACAGTTAGTCCATAGGCCCCAGATTTACTCCTGATTAGAAAAAAACAATCAGATCCATGGCCCCCAGATAAGGACTGCTGGTGCCAGCTCATATGTAGCTCCAAGATAAACAGTTCATCCAAATGCACTTAGGCTCATTAAAGCCATATTTAAAACCGTAGAGACCCGAATGTCTCTCTCTAAATGTAACCGATGCATCTGTACGTGCATAGATTTCCCAATCGTGAAACTGCAGGAGTCTACGTGACCAAACAGCTAACAAGCAACCTGTGTAAATGGCATGAGTATTTGTTCATGCCACAAAATTTACTGGCCGCACAATTTGCCCGCTATAAGTTGGGTGGGGATGGGGGTGGGGCAATTCTCCACAAAACCATCTAGCAGCAAAGTACACAGATACAAAAGTAGCCACAAACTCTAATGCTATTTGTGCAACTGGGGCATGGGAGAGAAACTACATGCATATAATTTAAAATGCATGTGTGTGTGCTAGCTTACTCCCCCAGCCTAAACACATCCATGGGAACACCTCGATTTTTAATGCGTGTGTATTTTTTACCCCTAAGCAGGGGGTACTTTTTCAGAGAACCAGAACTCCCTCAGCTACCCGAGCAGATTCTTTGAAAATTGATCTCTAAGAGTCAAGGACATTCTTCAGCTGCTGGGGGGAATTCAAGTTCTTAAACACCCCCCCCCCAATAAGAAAACCTTTCAGAGAAAAAAATAATGGTAATAGGGAGAGGTCTGGACTTTGGTTGGATGCGACACCATCCAACCAAAGGCAATAAAAATGTGACAGAATAGCATTTATTTTCTCTGTGACATGCCCTAATCTAGGATGGGTAAAGGGCTTTCATTAGCCCGCCCAGTACCCAAAATTAAGAAATATTGCAGTGCCAAAGCATTTTTTTTACTGAAGTGGATCAGGGTAAGTGTGGCTAGGTTGTTCACTTCTGCTTACCTCTACACAAACCTGCAGTACCTCAGCTAATAAGCTCATTTCTTTGGATTTATTTCCAGAAGTCTTAATGTATTCTCAAAGTACTCTATTTTTATATGCAGTTGTCTATAATGTTGGCGTAAAACCTCTTGGTATAGATTCTCTTTGTTCAGGTACTTCATTTAGGTGTGAAGGAGACATACAGGACAATGCACTTTTGTCACCCTATGGTACTCATAATACTTTGTCACACAGAGGTAAAGGAAGGAAAATGGTCATGAAGGATGTTTGAATTCACATTTATATAAGAGGATCTTATTTTTGTATTTCACGACTGAATGGAATCAGTAGAATTCTTTACTATGAAATGTACCTATAGACCACTGACAATGTATCCTTAATCTTCTGATATTTCACAATAAAGACATTGTTTCTTTATCTGTCAAAAACAATTATTAAATGATTCGGGCTAATTCTTGTTGCAGTAGCTAGAAGATTTTGCATGAAGGGGCTCTGTTTTGCAGTGTTCGGCGATGGTGCAGGGAAACTTTTGTATTTCTTTTTTTTGTTTTGTTTTTGATATTCGTGTTTTTGTTTATTTTGTTGTTTATTTCATTTTGTTTTCTGACCCAAAATCAGTATTAAATTTTAAAAAACCAAACAAAAAAGAAACTACCCTCCAGCTCCTCCAAGTGTCAAAATTACCCCCTCCCACACCCTCACTCACTCACTCTCACTCACTCTCACTCACACACACCCACACACACAGCGTTCCTCATAAGCCCTGCTACTTGCAGAGGTCTCTTACCTTCTTTCTGGGTTCTGTGAAACAGGAAAGGGCAGGAATGAATGTTCCCCAGTTGCTCCTGCTCCACCAGGTCCTGGTTTGAAAATGGCACCATCCTCAGGGCCAGCAGGCACCAATACTGAACCAGGAGCGATTTGGGATTGCTGCTGCCCCTTTCTACTTCGCAGACCCCAGGAATGGGGTAAGAGGCTTAGAGGGAAGGCCCAGGAGAGAGGCTAATTTTGCTCTTTTTTTGATTTTCAGGCGGAAGTTTGGTTTTTAAACAGAATGAAATGTGGGTGTTTTGTAGCATTTTTTCATTTTGTTTAAAAACAAGTACGCATCCTTAGAAATGATACACAAGACGAAATCTCCATGGTACAGAGCTGGCTTACAAATCTTCTGAACAACAATAAAATAAAAAGGTGAAGGTTGCATACCTTCAGATATTTCATCATTTACATAGCTTAGGACTTTTAGAGAAAGGAGGCCAAACAAGAGAAATGGAAATATAGTCTCTCGATTGATTTAAATTTCGCTAGGGCAAAAAAGCTATTTTGATAACAGTGTCAACCAAAAGTGCCTAAAAACGTTTTCATCTGTGCTTCTGATACCATTTTTCCGGTTGTAATCAGAATTACACAACTCATTCAATCATGAGAGCATGATTTTCCAAATTTGTTTTAGATGGAAAGCAGCAGTGCCAAATAATTCTGTCTCTTTTGAGGTATTGCTGCGTTAGGTTTCCAAGAAGGCTGGGGATGACCCGTATAGAACAGCCTTGGTTACAGCCCTGGGGTTAATGAGCATTCCTGGGACAGAGAGCGAGAGAGAGAATGCAGTTTTCAGAGGCATTTCCCCAGGTAAAGAAGTGACTAACGGTGTGCGCGTAATGCCAGCACACCTATACTTTCATATGCAGCGAGAGCATGCATTCCTGGCAGGCCGCGTGGGGAAGAACTTAGCATTTACACAGGTACACGCACAGCTATGTGTGCACGCGTAATGCCAGCACGCCCATACTTTAATACGCAGCGAGAGCGTGCATTCCTGGCAGGCCGCGTAGGGAAGGACTTAGCATTTACACAGGTACACGCACAGCTATGTGTGCACGCGTAATGCCAGCACAGCCATACTTTAATACGCAGCGAGAGCGTGCATTCCTGGCAGGCCGCGTAGGGAAGGACTTAGCATTTACACAGGTACACGCACAGCTATGTGTGCACGCATAATGCCAGCACAGCCATACTTTAATACGCAGCGAGAGCGTGCATTCCTGGCAGGCCGCGTAGGGAAGGACTTAGCATTTACACAGGTACACGCACAGCTATGTGTGCACGCGTAATGCCAGCACACCCATACTTTAATACGCAGCGAGAGCGTGCATTCCTGGCAGGCCGCGTAGGGAAGGACTTAGCATTTACACAGGTACACGCACAGCTATGTTTGCACGCGAAATGCCAGCACACCAATACTTTAATACGCAGCGAGAGCGTGCATTCCTGGCAGGCCGCGTAGGGAAGGACTTAGCATTTACACAGGTACACGCACAGCTATGTGTGCACGCGTAATGCCAGCACACCCATACTTTAATACGCAGCGAGAGCGTGCATTCCTGGCAGGCCGCGTGGGGAAGGACTTAGCATTTACACAGGTACACGCACAGCTATGTGTGCACGCGTAATGCCAGCACAGCCATACTTTAATACGCAGCGAGAGCGTGCATTCCTGGCAGGCCGCATAGGGAAGGACTTAGCATTTACACAGGTACACACATAGCTGTGTGTGCACGCGTAATGCTACTGGAGGAAGGTCCCGTGGGTCTGAGCGAGTACTTTTTCTGACTCCGCTTTCAAAGAGAACGTTTTCCCTTTGGAGTCTGGCATAAAGCTTGTAGATAAAAAGTAGTTTACACTTCCGCGTGCAGTTTGAAAGGTTGCCCTCAGAGTTGTGGTGAGATTGAGAGCGAGCGGTTGGGTGAAAGGCACGGTGGAAAGAGAAAGCTGCTGTCAACTTATATAATAATCGGACATGATGGGGTAAAGAGCCCACGTAAATTAGGTGGCAAAAAATGGGTGTAAGTTTCACCAGTTTACACGCACATAGGCCCACTTTGAAAATGATGCTACTAAATCTACCCGCACATGATTTTACCTGCTATCGTGTCTGGGGGTATTTTTCAGGAAGATTTATGGGCATATTTTTCAGACTCCAAAAGCATGGCCTCTGCTCCTCCTGGGTACAGGACCTACGTGCATATCGGGCAGGCAAGTTTATTTTGCCATATCTGTGGATAAAACAGTTTTACTCGCAGAAAAGCCTTTGAAAATTGCTCTTTTTATGCTCATCTACCCATAGTAGAAGGAATATAACTGGGCCTATTGGACGGGCTAGTTAGTGTTTATCTGCAGTTGTTGCTTGGCTGATTCCATCTATCCTAGCTCTTTGGAGGATGGAGCACAAAGCTACACCTCTTTCAAAGACCTGTAGACTCTGATCCAACACTCTGGGCCTTAAAAGTCAGCATTAACTCATTAGGTCCCAGTGTCTTATTTAGAGGATAGATTCTTAAAACATTTGGGACATAATGGGTTAAGATTTTAAATTTGACTCACCACACAATGGGGAGACAGTGCAATTCTTTTAGCACCAAGCTTATTTGCTCACAGTATTTGTACCCCAAAATTATTCTAGCCACTATATTGTGATTTAGTTGAAGTTCATGAGTGGATGTAGACAGCAAACCTATTTACAGGAAGTTGCAGTAATTTAAACTAGATAAACCAAGGCTGGCAAGACCATTTGTAAGCCTGAAGATTGCAAGAAAGGTCTCAACAGATGTTTTGAGCAAAGTTGCAAGAACACATTACTAGGTTCTGCAGTTATATGTGCCTCCATATTTCATTTTGCATCCATCAGAACTCACAGATTTCTCATCTCAGTCTTTTTATTTTTTATTTATTCATATTTTCAAATATATTTCAAGAAACACTTGAATTGCAATCCTTTAGAGACAAAAAAAAATGTCTCGCATAATACAAGTCCTCAATAATGGGAATTCCAATATCACAACTTCAGGAAATAACGTATAACACCATTATAAGGGGAAAAAAACCTAGCAAAAAGAAACTGAGAGGCCAATAATTATGAACGAACATCATTAAATAGACATTCAAGTCCTAACTAAGCATTAGGAGAAGAACAAGAAACAGAGAAAAATGTATTACTCAGAAAAGCAGACAATTGTGATGGTAAAAAAAAAAGTATAGGAGTCATTCTGATGTTTAATTAATACATTTACAAGGGAACTTTAAAATAAAAAAAACTTCCCAACTCCAAAACCTTAGGTCTTAATAATAGAAACTGCCTCCTCCTTTTCTGAGTCTGCTTTGCCAAGTCTGGATAAGGACGAACTTTCAAATTCAAAAAAGGTTCCAAACAATGGCAAAAAAACATTTTAAGAATCCAATCTCTGTCCGACTCCATAAGGAAGGAAACAATCAAAGTTGCTGGTTTAACCAAATCCTTCTGAGAGGTTTCCAAAATAGCAGAAATATCTAGATGGGACTTTTCAATTGGAGAAAGAACCTGTACATGATTTTGATCCGCAGTTCCTTTCTTAAAAGGTGATATGTAATAGACTCTTGAAACAAGTGGAAATGCTTGATCTGGAATTTTTAGAATATCTACCAAATATGTCTTCCATATTTCTTTAGGAGCAATCAGTGGATCTTTGGGGAAATTAATAAATTGTAGGTTCCTCCCCGATACTTGATTTTCCAAATGTTTCAATTTAGAAGTAAGCAGTTGATTTTCCTTTAACATAGTCTGTTGTAAATCTATTATATTGCCATGATCTTTTTTTAGAGTAACATACGTATTTTTATTAGCAAAAATCTCAGTTTCCACAATTTTTAAATGCCTATACAAGACACCCAGATAACTAATCACTGGCTTTATCTAGTTAGAAATATTATTATTCAAGGCCTGGACAGCGTCCCATATTACATCTAAAGTGATTATGGCAGGTCTTACCAACACTGTTGTCTGAACAGTGGGTAACTCAAATGTATCTTCTCCCAATCGCCTGAAAGCAGTGCTGCCTATAATATCCCCCTGCATGTCCGAGGTCTTTGGTCAGCTCTGGGGCACTTTTCGTTTGATCCGCGATCGCAATACAGTTCCTGGCATCTTCAGCGACTTTTGCCAGTGTCAATCCCCGCAGCAAGGTCCAATGCACGCGCCTCCGCTGGATTTGCAGGGGCAGATCGTTCCTCCCAACTGACCTCCAGCGAGTCAAGTCCCGGAGCTAAGCCTCCCCGGCTTACATGGGCGTCCATCGGGCCCGGCACAACAGTCAAAGGAGAAGCGGATTCTGCCTCTCACTGTCTGGCTCTTCTTTTCCTGCCAGAGTGAGGCATAATAAAACCAATTCAGAGAAACAACGGAGCAAGCTCAGGTACATCTAGCTAGTTCGGCCATCTTGGAATCCCCCCTCAGTCTTTATTAACAAAACATTATCTGGTAGCATATGTAAATGTAAGTTGGAGGCTTCTCTTCCATTTACCCATAAAGACTCAGTCTTTTTAGGGTTTAGACTTAACTAATTTGCTTTCAGCCAAGAGCTCACAGCCTGCAGACAGACACTCAGTCAGGATCCTGACTGTATTTACCTTATCAGAGGTCAAAGGTGAGAACAGCTGAACATCAGGTATCCTTAGGTTCTCATCAATCTGTATGGCATGCTCTCCCTTCTGGTGTACCTCAAGGCTCTGCCCTATCTGCCACTTTGTTCAACATCTGTCTTAGTCCTCTTTGTCACCTTTTGGCAGGCCTTGGGTGTGGATATCATCGGCGTATAGTCTGAGGTGTACCCTCAGACTATACGCCGATGATATCCAGTTCTTTTTTCCCCTTAAAACCAAATGGGATCAATCTGTAAAATTTCCATCAATCCGTCTTTCTGCAGTTCAACAATGGCTGTGTTCCAATAAACTCTCACTTAATCAAAACGAAATTCTTGTTCTTTCTAGGTTCCCAGTCACTGCTTTATCTTCTCATATTGTGATTAACGATGGTCAGTTACCAATCTGGCATCATTATTGATTCTTCTCTCTCTGTGCAGCCACATATCACCTCACTTTCACACTTACTTTTGTTTAAGCTACATCTCCTCAAACATCGCAAACCTTTACTTGAGCCCTTTGATTTTTGCACAGTTTTGCAATCATTTCTCTTCTCTAGCTTAGATTACTGCAACTCTCTCTTCACTGGCCTTTCTGTTCATACCATTCGACCACTTCAGATACTTCAAAATGCTGCAGCCCATCTCTTATCAAACATTCCGATTTGTGAACTCAATACTCCAGTTCTCCAATCTCTACTTGGCTACCTATTCCTTACCGAATTCAATATAAACTTGCAATGACCATTCATAATATGTTAAACAATATATCATCTCCTTGGATTTCCTCCACATTGAAGCTCTACACTCCCTCTCGTTCTCTGCTTTCCTCTAGTCAAGACGTCCTAGATATTCCGTCGGCAAGGCTTGCTCACCTTGAGGAAACCAGGGAATGGGCCTTCTCTACTGCTGCTCCCACCTTTTAGAATTCTCTTCCTCCAGACTTGAGAAGGCTCAAAGCTCCAAACATTTTTTAAAAATCCCTCAAGCCGTACCTTTTAAGCTGACATTTAACATCACATAGCCTTTTGGGGTTTTTTTTTAATGATTTTATATGATTTTTATATAAGTTTGTGACTGATATTTGTGTATGTTTTTATTGTACCCCACCCTGAACTATGGATGGGTGGGTTATAAATATTTAAAATAAATAATAAATAAACAGAATAAGAAACGTTGAACTGCCTCACAGTTTTGTTCAGCGAATAAAGATATGTTGACATGTCCTTCCCTGTTGCGGAAATGTTGCTTCACGTCTCCGGAGTTCTGTCCCACTGCAAAGAGTTTCCTGTTAACCAAAGAGAATAACAATCATGACTAAGACAGCAATAACTGATTCACATTTACCCATTCTGTTCCATTCATTAGTTCACAGACCTCTATCATATCCCCCCAGCCATCTCTTCTTCAAGCTGTACTGCTGTAACCTCTTTATCTTTTCCGGTTATTTTTATTGCCTTTCTCTGTATCTCTTCCAGCTCAGCTATATCTTTTTTGATATGGGGTGACAAGAGTTAGGGTTCGACAAATTATGGAATTTCAATTTTTATATAGACGCACAGTGTGAGAAAGATGGTATTTCCTACCCCTTCCATGATGACAAAATAGCCGTCTTTGCAATTGACAAAGCTATAGAAATAATGCGCTTCCCCCCTCTCAGTAGCATATTTCCTCTGTCTAACAACCCATGATAAATAAGTTTAGCAGGCCAGGACACAGAGCAGTTCAACACTTTGCCTACAAAACAAAATATTTTGTTTCAAAAAAAATCTCACTAATGATGTCTTGAGCCCAGTGTTGATCTGTTGGCTTAGTTAGAAGAAAAAAAAACCATTTTGAAACTGAAAGATAATTTTTGTATTCCTTTTTAGGCTACAGCACTACCTTATGGTTCCTCGGTCACACAGGGTACAGAATGATTACAGCAGCACAAGCCTCTTGATAGCAAGCATGGGAGATCTTTCTCTACAATTCTGTCCAAGCTCTCTCCTTCGCTTCTTGTTGGAGAAATTCCTCTCTGCACCTGTCCTTCATAGACATAAGTGATTCTGTATTCCATGAAACAATATCCCTCTAGCTCTGCTGCACTATCATCCCCGCAGGAAGCCCTGTCAACAAAATGGTGCTGAGCTGCAAATGAAAGTGTACCATGCAAGATTGTCCCAAAAAGAAGCTGAGAATCAAAAGCAACCCGGAGGAGGGTTTGGTTTTCTTATTACTGAAGCCGCCACCCATCCTACAATGACTTAAGATTAGTCCTACTGCCACAAAAACGTGTGAGCTCTCAGTGTAAGAACTGAGAAATATAGAAAGCTAGTGAAAAATAATTTGGGATTTTCACTGTTTGTATGCTAAATCAAAGTTGCATGAAGTGAATGGAAAAGGTGAGTTCCAAGTGGTAAAGATATTTATAAAATATGCAAAAAAAAAAAGAAAGAAAGAAAAAATACTGCACGGAATAATATGAAGAAACCCCCTAGGTCTCCACTAGCTCAGTGTTGTGACCCGGAGGGAGTCGCCACAGTGGTAAAGAGGAGCGACGGACGCAACACTCAGACTTTGTAGTTTGTAAATTGTTGCTCATCCGGTGCCCGATTAGTTCTCTGAGAACCGTCAGATTGGGCATGGGGAGGAGGCTTTCGGGCACCGGATGAGCAACAATAACAGATTTGCTTGAAATAGAGTTTTTAAAAAAAGTTTAAAAGAAATAATTCCTAGCGCCTCTTTTTTGATGGAAGCGGCGGCTGTCAGCGAGTTTGACAGCCGACACTCAATTTTGCCGGCGTCGCTTCTCAAACCCGCTGACAGCCACAGGTTCGGAAACCGGACGCCGGCAAAATTGAGCGTCCGGTTTTCAAGCCTCGGGCCCATTTTAAATTTTTTTTTTTAACTTTTGGGGCCTCTGACTTAATATCGCCATGATATTAAGATGGAGGGTGCACAGAAAAGCAGTTTTTACTGCTTTTCTGTGCACTTCCCCGGTGCCGGCAGAAATTAACGCCTACCTTTGGGTAAGCGCTAATTTCTTAAAGTAAAATGTGCGGCTTAGCTGCACATTTTACTTACTGTATCGCGCGGGAATGACTAATAGGGCCATCAACATGCATTTGCATGTTGCGGGCGCTATTACTTTCGGGGGGGGGGGGGGGGGTGTTTGGACACGTGTTTTCGACGCGCTATTACCCCTTACTGAATAAGTGCACTCCACCGGAGCACACTGTATTGTATCGGCCTGAATGTTACTAAATGGAGGTAGGGGGAGGTGAGTTAATGATTAAAAAAATCGAAGTTGCTAAGAGGCAACATGGAGAGTGTCTGATTAGTAAAATATGAAACCACCACCCTTCCTCACAATAATTAAGTGGTTACAAACATTTGGTAGTAAACAAATATATAAAATAGAGAATACGGCAATAACATTTGATTAAGGAGATCTATATATACCAGATGATTTCTTGGGGTTACCTGAATTGCGTTGGACATTAATTAAAGAGTACCGGATGATTGATTTTGGAGGTTTATGTTACAGTAAAGATTGATGTGGAACACCTCACTTGAATATCCAGTGCAGAGATGGTATAGAAAAGGCAGAGATGGTATAGAGAAAGCAGTAACTCTGAATACACCTTGAGAGACAGAGAGCGAGAGAGAGAGCAAGAGACTTTTCCCCTGCTATGCTTTCGGCCCTGGAGGTTCATTCTTCAATCTCCACTGAAAGAATTCATGCCGCAGGGTGAAAGGACTGGTGACCATGAACTGGGACCCTTGTACCCAATTTGGCTATAAAACCTGAAGCAGGAGTCTCCAGATTTACAGTAAATAGGTTGTATACAGTTAAATGTGACATGGCTAAAATGCTTTGCGGGCTAAATTTGAACCAGCTTGTACTCACAATGAATTGTCAAATTTATTTTATTCTGAAGTAACTGAGAATTGTCAAGAAAAGATTTTAGCATATGATGAGAGTGGAGCTCTTTGTTCTTGTGGCATTTTTATGGACTGGTTCACACCATGCAATGCTTTGCTCGTCAATGTGTCCATTGGTTGTTTTCATACATGCAGAAAATATTTCCTTTAGAAGGGTGAGGGGAGGGCAATTAGCAAGTTCTCTGATTATATGAATAGTTTAGGCAGCCCAATTAGAGAGCGAGACAGAGAGCAAAACATGCATGAATTACCTTGATGTTGTGATGACAGTAGATGATAAACTGATTTACGCTGAGTTATACAGAACAGTCATGGTCGGAGACTCTGTGATAGGCGCCTGAATCTTCCATCCAAATCGGTTTAAGAAAGGAATTCTGCCCTAAACCTCCCACACTCCCAAGCGATTCTTATTAAAAGAATTGTTAGTGTTGCAACTGACCTCACTTGATACCATGATTAATATATTCGTAGAAAAAGGCTACAACATAGATATGCTTAATAATGCCAGAAGAAAAGGGGGCTGTGCCTCAGAGAGAGACACTGGAAAAGTTTGAACATGGGAAATCTATCACGGCTGTGAAAGATTTTGAGATGGAGTCAGAGTGTGTGATACGATGCCTGAAGACAGTCAAGCAGGCATATGTATATTGAAGTGCTACACTCACTATTGTTTGGAAGCGGTTCTATATTGGAGAGACCCGAGGACTACAGTCAAGCTGATATGTGAATAGAGTGAGAAATAAAGAGAGTGATTGTGAAAGTTCATGATATATGAAGTGACACAATACTATGTAATGGACCCATTGAGTATGAATATGTATGCTAGATTTTAAAAGAAACCACATCCCTGAAGAAGCCCTAAGTGTCAGGGCAAAACGAGGCTCTCGTTGGACAAGATCAATTTACAGCAGGACTAGACTAATTTACAGTAGTATAAGAGCAATTAACATCATATGTTTAAAAGTATATGGGGAATAAGTGTGTCAAATATGTATTAAAAAATGATGTATTTAGTATTGTAATTGCATTAGATGCAAAGGAATTTCTAGCACTTTATATATTTTATGTATAGCATGAGTGGGGAATGAATGAGATATGTGTGGTATGAATGAAGGTATTTAAGGGTAAAGCATGAGTGTGATTTTAGAGTGTTTTGGTAAGGGTCCGAGTAGATAACATAAGAACAGTCAAATTGAATGTATTTATAAGAAATATTTTGTCAATAAATGATAATTAAATGTGGATAATGACTTTAGGACCGCTGATTTGTGGTGTGATATATATTTAGTTTTCGGAGGGCATGCAGGTGTGTTGACCATAGAAGAAAAGGTGAAGCAGTTAGGGGAGTTGATCCTTTAGAAACAAGCGTGGCCAGACTATGAGCTGCCACGTGTAGGACCTGCTGAGAGGATTGGCTGGATCAGGTCTTCCATTTCCCCGGGTCGGCCAGGGCTCAGCTGGTGATGCTGCGGAGGCAGCCTTCACAGCCCCTGGCGGGGGACACGCCATGGTCATTGCACCCCAGTGGCCGGATTTAGGGCTCGTGTTTGAACAGTTCCCAAAGGAGCCCTAGAGCATTGACCATTGGCCAAGGACTGATGATGTGATGACTGGCTAAGTGAGGTGGAAGAGGAAGAAAAAAACAAATCCCTGGGTAGTTATGAAAAAAGGCTCGTAACACCGTAGCCCAGGTCCAATTGAGCTAGAAGCCAGGAGGAGCAGGAGGAAAATTCTGGGCAACAAAAAAAAGAGAAAGAAGCAAAGTCAGAGAGGAAAGAATGAGGTTATTAAAAGTTGTTTCTCTTTCAGAACGTACAACAGCCTCAATGCATAGTCATCATCGTCACAAGATGTTAAAACATTGGCACATTCTGAGTTCTGACCCTGAAGACCTGTGATTTACCGCCAGCGTTTGCACAGCATGGGGAATTAAATCTTCATGAAAGACTGATTAATGCAAACCCGATGGATGAATCTGGACCTAAAACCTTTTGGGATTGTAAAAGACCAGCTGGCTTCAGATGCCGTGGATGTGCATTGTGTAATCCCATGACCACAGGTAACTCTCTTAACCATCCAAGCACAGATAAATAATTCCAGACGGGACACAGAATCATGTGTGAGAGGGGTTTATGCTGCGCATATGTTAATGTGCCCCGGCGATCTGTGCGAAGCTGGCAGAAGCGAGAGAGAACTGGGAGTGTGTGTCTGTGAATGTAAAGGGACCGATTCACTAAAGACTGCTAATAATTAGTGCGTACACCATCGACAGGATTGCAAACGTCTTTGTGAAAACCCTGCACTAACTCCAGCACATGCTTGCATGCAAAAAAATTAGCAAGCAGGCACATGCAAAATATGCAAACAAAATGCCAATGAGCTCAAAGGGTCCCAGTAAATTTATACTTGGTAAAGGTTAGAGGCTAAATGTTAGCATGCCGGCGGAGACCTGTCGGCTAACATTTAACCCTGGAAGGAACCTGAGGTCCTCCTGCTCCAGGACAAAAGCTCCCCTTTCAGGTATCCCAGCCTCCCGATCAAAGACTGCTATCCTCCTGGGAGTATCCCCCAATCTCCCCATCCACCAAAGAGGGGTTGCTCCAGGGATTCCCTCCACCCCAATCCCCTCCTCCCAATTCTCAAAACTAAATCCCTTCCTGTGGTATCTCCCCACCCCCCATTACAAGAAGGGCCTTCTGTCTCTCATCGGAGGAGTCTTTCTTCTTCGTGCTTCATTTTCTCCGTCTTTCTTGGTTTCCTAAATATGGCGATAGCTGTTCAGCTTACTTGGTCATTAACCAGGCTTCCCACCAAGCAGACTGACAACAGCTATTTTCTCTCTCTCTTGCTGAACTGTTTTCATACACTTTTGCTGAAAAATTGCAACTATCTTATTACACAAATTGGCAGCCACAGCAACACACAATCTAAGGCTTAGAACATTTTAGAACACTTTCAGGGACTAAAATACAAATGTCACATCGACCAGAGTTGTTTCAGAGCCGAGATAAGTTGTTTATACTCTTTGGCCTTTACTGAAGGTTTTTTGGTCCACAGCATAATAATTTTACCCTGGCTGTTCCAGCTCTGCTTTTCAGTTATTTTTTCAGATATAATTTCCGTTAACCCTTTCAGTCCCACAAAGGGTCTATGCAGGGTTTACCACACCTAGAACAGGGTTACCAAGTCAATGAAATTGTATTTATTAATAGCCTGTCATAATTTTTACTGACAACTTTTTTTTTTTTTTTTTTTTACAGTACCACATTTTACCATCACCATATTGGACTTTCTATGCCCAGATTCACCCCTGCAGTGGCCGTCTTCAGGACTATGTTCCAGTCAAAGGACTTCTGCAACAGATTTCTACCAGGCTGTGCACGAGGCCCAGTTAAGGCCGCTTAGCTCGGTTTTCTTCTCTTCATATATCCACTGATCTTTGCTGTCCAGCCAGGCCAGGACCTACCTGCCCAGCAATCGCAAGGACAATTGCAGAGATGCAGACTGTTTCTGAGAAGTTATGGGACCCTTCCATTATGTTTCAGTCAGGAGCCACTCTTGCTTCCCACGGCACTGCACCTGGTGGCGGTCACAGGCAGCCTGCGCAGAAGATGCAGAGCACCAGAATCACGTATGCGGAAGCTGAGGTGTGTCCCCTGGTTGCAACGTGCCGCTACCTCGCAGAAGCCGAGCTCTCAGCGCTGCAGATGCAGGCCCAAGGTACAGGCCCCATCACTCATGATTTTTTTTTTACTGATTAAATTACTTTTTACGAATTCCATGTTTTTTGACTTCTTTTTTGCGGACTATTAATAAATTCATTGATGGTTGGCAACCCTGCATTAGTGAGACCCAATCTCAAATACTGTGCTCAACTTTGAATGAAAGCAGTTCAAGAAAGGCTTCTGAAATGGTTCAGCGACAGCAACACAAACCTTACTCAGGGAGACTTAAGTCTAGGGCTACCCAAACTGTGGCTCAGGATCGCACACGAGGTCATGAAACACTCAGGTGGAGTCACAAGTGCTGCAAATGGCAGCACTCTGCGGCTGCCAGCGGCATTAGCAAGGGGCAGCAGCACACGCTCTCACATGAGTTTCTGTGGTAACAGGAAACCCTGCTTGAGAAGGACCACAGTAGGGGCCTGTGGGATTGCACTGGCTCACAGGCCCCAGGCTGACTCTCATTACTAACGCTGCTGCCACTTTCAGATCTCTGTTCAGGCTTAGGGCCAATAATGCCGGCAAGGGGAGGGCTGAGTGTGCACAGGGCCAGCGGAGATTTCCCCTGCTCCTCTCTCCTCACCCAACACTGAACCCAGCCAAGAGAAAAAGGTTGCCCCTGTCATTAGTTGCTCTCTCTTCCCAATGGTTGTCATCCAGATCTGGCCCAGCACCCAAAGGAAAATGCTGCTGCTTACCCTGCCCAGAGATATGGTTAGAGAAGGGACGACTCGGTGAGAGATTGAGAGAGGATCAGCTGGGGGGAGATGAGGGGAGAAAGGAATACTTGGGGGTGAAAAAGAGGAGATGGGGATGAAAGTGAGGGAAAAAAAATACCCACTGCTATAGCAGTGTAGATGGGAACAATTGGGCAGATATGATGGTCTGTCATCTACCATGTTACAATGTTGATTTGATTGTTCCCATTAATGTAGATACCACATTCTTCACCAATTTCTTTCAGATTTCATATAGCATATTTATGTAATGTATGCTGAACGAGGCTCCATTATTAATTATCTCACATCAGAAAACGTTTGGAAAAGAAATGCACAATGATCTGTTTGCACTAGATGTATACCAGATATCACCGAGGGGGTGGAGATCCAAGGAAATACTACTGAATCTTAGAATGATGTCTGTATGATAGATTTAGCATTAGAACATAAGACTTGCCATACTGGGTCAGACCAAAGGTCCATCAAGCTCAGCATCCTGTTTCCAGCAGTGGCCAAGCCAGGTCACAATTCCCTGGCAGTGGATTTCTGCAATTCTACCTGAAAAATGGTTAATGGACTTTTCTTCCAGGAACTTGTCCAAACTATTTTTAAATGCAGCTACACTAATAACTTTCACCACATCGTCTGGCAATAAATTCCAGTGCTTAATTATGCATGGAGTAAGAAAATATTTTCTCTTATTAGTTTTAAATGTATTAACCTAGTAACTTCATTGTGTTTTCCCTGTTCTTTGTGAAAGAGTAAACAATTGATTAAGAACATAAGAACATAAGATATTGTTTCGCTGGAGGTGGACCCTTGGCCTGGTGCAGGATTGGTACGGCCCTCAGGTCGGACCCAGAGAACACCTGCCACCAGGAAGCGGAGCACACGAGGAGACAGAGGCTAGCTGGAGCTTCCCCAATAACAGCCCTGGGTTTCCGCAGGTTAAGCCCTTGTGTACCCGGACCGCCTGGACTTAGGTGGGCCTCAGATGGTCTCCCGGAGAGGTAGCGGAGGGGTGTGCCCACCACGAGCAAGGGTGCGCGGCTGATGTAGAGATGATGGGCCAGACCCGAACTGGAAGCTCCGGAGACCTCAGGGAGGTAACAGTTCAGGAAGGTTCTCCAAGCGAGGCAGGCAGCGCCTGCGGGTCTAGTCATGTGAAGGCCGCGGATGGATTCCAAGCAGGCTGGTCTGGTAGCCTCAGTAGGCCAGAAGAGAGTGTCCGAGTGAAGCGCAAGGGTCAGAGCCAGAGAATCAGTCCAGAAGTGGTCAGCCAAAGCAGGGGTCAAATACCAAGGTCAGTCCGAGCGTAGTCAAGGCAAGCGAGGGTCGGTTCCAGGCAGCAGATGAAGAGAATGGTCAGGCAGGCAGTGGTCAGTTCCAGGCAGCAGACAAGAGAGTAGTCAGACAGGCAGAGGTCAGTACCAGAGATCAGTCCGAGGAGGTACTACCTGAGTATGGATACAGGAACACATGGAGACTCGGGAACAAGGAGACACTGGAACACGGAGACACTGGAACAAGGAGAAGGTGGAGCAAGAAGACACTTGGAATGCAGGGTTAGGCAAGCTTACTACACCATGGTGTCGACCCGATTGCCAAGGCGAGATCCTGGGGACAGGGCCTCGCTATATATAGGGTTTTCAAGGATTGGTCAATCTGTGCCCCCATCGGTGTTCCCACGCTTGGCCCTTTAAATTGGAGCACCTCGGCCATGCGCACGCCTAGGGGCGGGATCGAGGCGTCCGAAAATGCAGACCGATGGGAGCTCCGCTGTGAGGCCTGCGGCATGGAGGAAGCTGGAGAGGGCTGTGGTGAGCGACGGGGACGGCGGGAGCTAGCAGCAGTGGCAAGACCGGAGCTAGTCGAGGGTAACGTGAGGTGAGCAGGCCCGGTCGTGGCACCCACGCTGCCGGGACGTGCAACAGACATGCCATACTGGGTCAGACCAAGGGTCCATCAAGCCCAGTATCCTGATTCCAACAGTGGCCAATCCAAGTCACAAGTACCTGGCAAGTACCCAAACATTAAATAAAGCTCAAGCTACTATTGCTTATTAATTAATATCAGTTTATGGATTTTTCCTCAATAAACTTATACAAACCTTTTATAAACCCAGTTACACTAACTGCTGTAACCACATCCTCTGGCAATGAATTCCAGAGCTTAACTATGTGCTGAGTGAAAAATAATTTTTCTTCGATTTGTTTTAAATGAGCTACTTGCTAACTTCATGGAATGCCCCCTAGTCCTTCTATTATCTGAGAGAATTAATAACTGATTAACATTAACTTGTTCAAATCCTTTTATAATTTTGTAGACCTCTATCATATCCCCCCTCATTTGTCTCTTCTCCAAACTGAACAACTCTAACTTCCTTAGACTTTCCTCATAGGGCAACTGTTCCATGCCCCTTATCATTTTGGTCGCCCTTCTCTGCATTTTCTCCAGTGCAACTATATCTTTTTTTGAGATGCAGAGACCAGAATTGCACACAGTATTCAAGATGCAGTCTCACCTTGGAGCGATACAGAGGCATTATGACAACCATCGTTTTATTTGCCATTCCTTTCCTAATAATTCTTATCATTTTGTTTGGTTTTTGATCACTACAGCACACTGAGCTGACAATTTCAATGTATTATCCACTATGAACAAGATAGAACCTAACATTGTGTAACTTCAGCAAGGACTATTTTTCCCTATATGCATCACCTTGCACTTATCCACATTAAATTTCATCTGCCATTTAGAAGCCCAATCTTCCAGTCTCGCAAGGTCCTCATGCAATTCATCACAATCTGCTTGAGATTTAACTACTCTGCATAATTTTGTGTCATCCACAAATTAATCACCTTACTTGTCGTACCCCTTTCCAGATCATTTATAAATATATTAAAAAGCATCGCTCCAAGTACAGACCCCTGAGGCACTCCATTGTTTACCTTTTTCCACTGTGAAAACTGATCATTTAATCCTACTCTGTTTCCTGTCTTTTAACCAGCTTGCAAGCTACAAAAGGACATTTCCTCCTATCCCATGACTTTTTAGTTTTCTTAGAAGCCTCTCATGAGGGACTTTGTCGAACGCCTTCTGAAAATCCAAATATTCCGCTTCTACCAGTTCAACTTTGTTCACATGTTTATTCACCCCTTCAAAAATATGTAGGAGATTTGTGAAGCAAGACTTCCCTTGGGTAAATCCACGCTGGCTGTGACCCATTAAACCATGTCTATCTAAATGTTTTGTGATTTTATTCATTATAACAGTTTCCATGATTTTTCCTGGCACTGAAGTCAAGCTCACCGGTCTATAGTTTTCAGGATCACCCTTGGAGCCCTTTTTAAATATCAGGATTACATTGGCCATATTCCAATCTTCAGGTACAATGGATGATTTTAATGACAGATTACAAATTAATTGAAATAGGTCTGAAATTTCATTTTTTTTTTGCATAGAATTGAAATTTCATTTTTTAGTTCTTTCAGAATCCTGGAGTGTATACCATCTGGTCCAGGTGATTTACTACTCTTCAGTTTGTCAATCTGGCCTACAACATCTTCCAGGTTCACCGTGCTTTGGTTCATTTCATCTGAAACATTATCCTTGAAAACTATCTCCAGAACTGGTATCTCCCCCAACATCCTCTTCAGTAAATACCGAAGCAAAGAAATAATTGAATCTTTCTGCGATGGCCTTATCTTCCCTAAATGCCCCTTTAACCCCTCGATCATCTAGCAGTCCAACTGATTCCCTCACAGGCTTTCTGCTTCAGATATATTTTTAAAAGTTTATATTTTCAAATTCTCTCTTAGCCTGTCTTATCAATGTCTTACATTTAACTATCCAATGCTTATGCTTTATCCTATTCTCTTCTGATGGATCCTTCTTCTAATTTTTTCTTGATGCGTGGAATACACCTAGACTGTTTTTTTAAACTATTTTTCTCATTTTATCAAAGTTTCCCTTTTGAAAGTTTAGCACTAGAGCCGTGGATTTACTTACTGTCCCCCTTCCAGTCATTAATTCAAATCTGATCATATTATGATCACTATTGCCAAGCGGCCCCACCACCATTACCTCTCTCACCAAATCCTGCGCTCCACTCATGATTTTATAGCCCTCTATCATATCTCTCCTCAGCCATCTCTTCTCCAAGCTGAAAAGTCCGAACTTCTTTAGCCTTTCTTCATAGGGAAATTATTCCATCCACTTTATCATTTTTGTTGCCCTTCTCTGTACCTTTTCTAATTCTCTATATTTTGTTTGAGATGTGGTGTCGAGAACTGCACACAATACTGAAGATGAAGTCGCACCATGGATCAATACAAAGGCATTATGATAATCTCTATTTTATTTTCCATTCCTTTCCTAATAATCCCTAGTAGTATTCTGTTTGCTTTCTAGGCTGCTGCTGCACTCTGAGCAGAAAATGTCAATGTATTTTCAACAATGACACCTAGATCCTTTTCCTGAGTGGTGACTCCTAATGTGGAATCTTGCGTTATGTAGCTATAATTTGTGTTACTCTTCCCTAAGTGCATCACTATGCACTTGTCCACTTTAAATTTCATTTTCCATTTGCATGTCCAATCTCCTAGTTTTGCAAGAGACTCTTACAATTTCTCACAATCCCATTGTGATTTAACAACTTTGATCACCTCACTTCTTGTTCCCATTTCCAGGTTGTTTATAAATATATTAAAAATCAGTGTTCCCAGAACAGATCCCTGGGCCACTCCACTATTTGCCTTATTATATTAAGGTACAAATATATTGGCAGACACCATCTCCATAACTAATCTGATGTGGGAAAAAAAAATTTCTCAGAATACATACAGTGGTTAGAGCACATTTAGGACATGAAATAATAAACTTTTGAAAACATATAAAAGAACGTGCTTTCATTTTTTAATTAGAAAAACTTCAGTTTAAATGTAGAACACAGGAAGGAAAAGTCACTTGTTTGGAAAATAAAAAAAAAAATTGGGTGCAATGACAAAACTTACTATAGAAATCCCATAGATACCAAAACAATACAGAAAAAGAACCAGGCACTCAAGGCTGATCTTAGGAAAGTGTGGGGCTAGGGTTGCCAACTGGCTCCAGATTTCCAGGACAGTTTGATCCAGTCCTGATTTTACTCCCCTGCATGCAAGTACTTGATTTTCTTAGGGAATGCAATAAGGAAATCAGAATAAGTCCCAGCATGCAACAGGGTAAAACCTGGACAGGATCTACCTCTGCTGAAAATCTGGAGCCATTTGGCAACCCTATATGGGGCCCAGGGTGAATCAACTGCTGACAGGACCATTATAGTCTACCATGGTGATGCAGGGTCTGTCAAAGTGTGGGGCCCAGGTCAGTTGCCCCCCCGTTTGCCCTTCCCCCCCTCCCAAAGACAGCCCTGCAGGCACTCCAAATTACCATAAGTAATAGAAAAATGTTTATCCATAATGCAATGTGTCAGTCCTGGTATGGGACCTTCAGCAGTAAATGTCTAATGAACCTGAATGTAATCCACTTTGCAGTGTCACAAAAGGTGAAATATAAATATAAAAAAATATATTAAACCCTGATGAAGGACCCAAATTAGGACTGAAACATTGGGTTACAGATTAAATAAATGCAAACACTATAGTATGATATATCTTTGAATTTAAAATATACTGTGCGAATAGTTGGTGAACACCTTTAGTTAGATCATTTTTAAGGACAGCTCAGGAATGACACATTAAATGGGGCAAACACACTTTAAGGTAAAAAGTATTACAAATGGTTTCTTATATTATTTGGCTTGTAAAGGGGATGTAACTATCTTTTAATCATCCATTAAATTGAACAGGTGGATAGCAGGTATGCTCTTATGTACTCAAAATAATAGCTTTTAAAAGAAAACCAACAAAGTCGTTAAGTAGAGATGATACCTTTCTTCATGCAAGCTTTCGAGATGAGCAAGGTCTCTTCCTCGTTGAATGTTTCTACTTCTTTAAACCGTGACCTTGAAGTTGAATATAAAGATTCATAACTATTGCCGCACCTGCTTTTCCTTTGAAAGTCTGCAGACGTATCTAGACCAGACCGCGTTTGTAGACAGTAAGTATCAGCTCATTGGCAGAAGCACTGCACTTTGAAAAGACCTGATCACAAGCTGGGATGTGCGAATGCAAGATGCTTGCTGATTGTTTTAAATGACTCTTGTTTTAATTGTGATCGTTCATTTTAAATATTCGCTTTCTTTTACTTGTGCACAAGGACAAGGACTTTGCATGGCTGAGAGGGGCAGCTACCGGCCTGTGCTCCAGGACCGTGGTGGAGAGGCCGTCCCGGTGAAGGGAGGTCAGGGGTGAAGTCACAGTTTAGTGAACCCGAGTCTGCAAATAAACTAATCATTGACTTCACCGGTGCGCCCTGCAGGGGAGGTGCAGGATGAAGTCCAGCTCGCCGTGGCACTCGTTAGCCGTTTCTGCCCGAGGCTTTGAGAGCTGCGAGGGCCAATAACAAGGGCGGGGGGTCCACTGTGGACTCTGCCCATGCTTAGGGCAGGAGAGGGCGCTGCCTGGATCCGGGCACAGGGCCGCAGATGAAGAGGAACAGTGATAATGACTGCAGGGAAAGGTAAAACTCAGCAGTAACGTAAAGAAGCTCTTTTGGGGTTGTTGTTTTATTTTTCACATGAGGGGTGATGGATGCATTGGGCTGCCCTTCCAATGGAGGAGGCATCGGACGAGCACAGAGGATGCCTGGCGACAGAAGTGGCAAAGGGTGAAGCTGCGGATGAAGAAGCAGGGTCTGCGATTTGTCAGCAGGCAGGGGGGAATGGGTGGGCTTGGTAACCCTTGCAATCTTGAGGTGCCGTCACAGTGTATTTTTCTATATCCCATAGCAGTTTAAAGAACCGAGTGTTGAAATTCAGTGGTAGAAAAGGAATCCAATCGCCGTGATGCAGGCTGCGGAAGTTGGCTGTGATCGTTATTACTTCTTACCACTCGGTTTTCGGTATAGACTTGATGGGGTTTGGGGTTTGGGGCGGGCGGGGGGAGGGTTGCATTTGTTGGAAATGAAACAGGAGGTTTTAATATTTTCGTTTTTAAAACATAACGAAAGAAAAACAAAATTTTGTTTGAAAATAAAAAGGGCACCCTGCAGCCAAAACAACCCCCGACTCCTCCTGGACCTCGGCTGATACCCCCCTCCCCCTCCCGGCCAACCTCCCTGGATCTTCTTACCCCATCTCTTCTTTCTTCATGGAAGACATTGATAACGATAACGACAGCAGCCTCGTTTTATTGGGACACTGTGGGAGCAGGAGCAGCCCGGGATCGCTCCTACCCTATGAGGAAAGAAGGCTTGGCCCTGGAGCAGTCTGAGGTTTGAGGAGGGGTTTTTTTTTTTTTTGGGGGGGGAGGGGGAGTTGCAATGGGGGTAGCCCAACATTTGTTTTTAATTTTCTTTTGTTTTTCATGTCTTTTTTTAATATTTATTTTTTTTTCCATTTCAAATAAACAAAATGAAACGAAACCAAATATGAAACGGAAAAATATAAGCCCGAAACAAAACAACTTGAAACCGAAAATGAAACACAAAGAAAATGTGCGCATCCCTAGGTTGTATGTGGCAGAGTCTGGGAGACGGGGGTCGGCTGCCCGGGCCCCCTCCACCTCTCCCTGCCCATCTCAGATACTGATCAGGCCCCTTTCGCCCCTCTTCCACGCCCTTCGCTGGCTCACTCTCCCTCTTCTCGGGTCTCGCCTGAGCGGTTTGTCCGGTCACTGCTGCTTTTCCTCCTTGGTGATCCGCGTTGCTGTCATCCTTGCTGCTTGTCCGTGGCCCCTTCTCTTCCCGTCTCGCTTTGGCTCCGTTTCTTATCAAGCCCCCCCCCCCCCCGGTTTCTAAAATATCCTTTCACTGCTCCTCCAGCCTCTGCCTTCCTTCAGCTTCCATAACGCTGGACACAGATCCCATCTGTAGTTCCTTATACCCTGACATCCATTCAGTTTTGATCAGGTCACTGCTGTTTATATATACATAGATATATATCTTGCTGCATTGTATGTAGTTTGGATACAAATGATCCAACTGCTAGCATAAATAAATGCATGGGAGCTAGTTCTGCATTATCAGCATTTAAAGGGCGTAACAACAACAGAGACAGCCCCAGGCGTGTTTGCCATCTCATGCGCCCCGGATTTGCAGTGCAGGCTTTCCTCTGACTGCCCCAAATCTACAGTGTAAAACTCCTAAATGCTTGGGTCTCATTGTCTGCCTTCTGCCCCTGTCAACTCTCGCATTTCGTGGCATCTCCTTCACTTTTCTAACTGCTCACTCAGACCCTGCTTCGGGAGAATGGACTGGAAGCTCCAGCCATGCCAATGCCCCTCCTCATAAGATGATCCTACAGTGACCTTGCAGAGAGAGAGAGAGACGTGAGGCAATGATCGATCACACAAGTAGTAGTAGTAATAATAATAATAAGTAATAAGAGGGAGGAGGAATAGCCTATGGTTAGAGCAGTGTTCTATGAACCAGGAGACCAGGGTTCCAGTCCTGCTGTCCCTCCTTGTGACCTTCGGCAAGTCACTTTATTCTCCATTGCCTCAGGTACAAAAACTTAGATTGTAAGCCCTCTGGGGATAGACAAATACCTACAATACCTGAATGTAAACCAGTGTGATATCTCAAGTGAGATCAAATGTCAGTATATAAAAAATAATTTAAAAAAAAAGTAGACTAGAAATGTTAAACATATATAAGAAATTGGAGCATCCTTACACTCGCTCTCTTCTCCCTATGTCATTCTTATTTAGACCTCAGATGCCCCCTGGAAATCAGAAGAGCCTCTCTTGAAGTAAAAGGATATCATCTGGTACAGACGGTTGCAAAGAAAAGTTATAAATTCGCTGGCCGTTGGTGAAGGCATCCCTGATCTAACTTCTGGCTTTGCCACTGTGATTTCTATACAAGCAGCGAGCAGAGCGCTATAATTTAATGGAAAGCAGTTTTTGTTAGTGTATAATTTATACATTTGTAGGATTTAGTTTGAATCGAAATGTGGGCTCATACAAATGTCCCGGAATATTTACCTGCATTTCTGGATGCCGATTCACATTGAGTACTCACTGTATTTAATGCTACATAAATCCATGTAGTTGATTCCTTTTATTTTTGTAAAGAATATATTTATTGATCCAATCTGAGTGAGTACAATACACAACTTGTACAATTTTAAGTACATATTTACATAAATTCAGATCCTATTAAATTACAGCAATTTCGACAGTTCTGACTCAGATTAATTTATTTTTATATCTTTAATTATCCAAATTCATTCCGATTATGTAGTATATCCCTAAAGTAATCTTAAAATTCAACCATTTGGATTTTGTATTCCACTTTTTCAACTATTAAAGTTCTACTTAATGCAGAATATTCGCCCAGACCTTTAAAAATCCTGTTTCATTTTTCTAAGTTCAGAATTCTCTATATATTGTGCTTCAATGAGTGCACACAGTACCTGAATACAATCTGCTTTGAAGTGCGGAAAGGCCAAATACAAATTAATATAAATGAATCTGTCACATTTTCCACAGATTTTTAGATGTATTATTTAATGTATTAATTACATGAAGATGCATAAGAATATTTTATGAAGAAAATAGGAGTGCTGGGGAAGTCATTTTGCAGTTAATACATACAAGACCGGTCTACTCAAGCGGCTGGGTCACTAATTTCAGCATTAAGTGTGTGTAATTAGTGTGTGGTCTCAGAACAGATCATACGTGAGAGAGATCTTCCCATCCCAATTAACACCCAAGTCAGCAGTACGGGAGCTTTAGGAATTAATAAGCCTTAGAGTCGGGCTCCCAGCCCCTCTACAACAGGGTTGGAGCCCCTGCAGGACATTGACCTTATGTGTAGAAATGTGCGGAAAGCCAGATCCAGGGGCGAGATATTATATATACGCATTTCACTAGAAAAAACCTAAGTAATCAAATAACTAATCAGCAAAGGGCTCCAACCTTATGCATGAGTCACTTGTAAGGAAATGTTCTGAATCGTCATAAAGGTATAACATCAGTTTTCCATTTATTCAAATTCTTCTTTAACCAGATGTGAATTTGAGGGGGGGGGAGGGGGGATGAGGAGTTATTATGGTAGCGACATATGCAATAGTTGTGACCTCGTCAGTGACTGAAATCACTGTAAGCCACTCGCCGTCCATTCCACGTAGACACAATGAAATGTACCAAAGTGTCAGATGCGTAGCAACCGCTTTCTTCCTTTGGCCCACACAGCATCTGACTTTGCCACGTTTCTGTTTCTTTGCAGGTTGTGTTAACACAAAAGACGCTGCCGGGCCCTCCTTAGCTTGCACGACCTTCTTCCCGTCTGAAGAAAGAACCTGCCGGGTCTCCAGCTTTTCCTGCAGGACATCCGTGGATGCCTCCTACATGGGATCCATCCAAGGCAGCAGGACCTGCCCAAGCAGCACCAATCGGGGCCTCCAGAACCGTACAAGAGAAGGAGTCGGAACAGGAATCGGCTTTGTCCTGGAATTACGTTATACAAAGCTTTTTTTTTTTTTTCTTTATTAATTATTTGGATTTATCACCCGCCCTTTTGAATAAATAAGTCACCCAAGGCGGGGTACGGGAAGAGATCAGTAGCAGTAGTTTTACAATAAGACAAAGTACAAACCGAAAACTGGAGGTAGTCAACCACATTTAAACAAATAAATGAATCTGCAATAAAATCATCGCTAAAGCCTAATCTTAAACATAAACAAACCACCAGGTTTTTTTTGGGTACGTGCTAGCCATGAATTATTAGCCTTAGGCAGCAATACGCCAGGCTGGCCTCGCCCCCTCGGAAGATTCTGGCCAATCGGAGCCTGCGCAGCCAGCTAATACATATTTAGTAGCCGCCGGACCAATGGGCTGCCAGCGCCGGCGGCAGGGGGCGTTGCGATCTCGGCGTTGGGAAGGGAGGGAAAGAGAAGATGCAACAAAACTTTCTCCCCTGGGAAGCCGCTTCAGCCGCCGTGCGCCGGCCCAGGGCTCCTGCCCCCACGCTGCTCGCTCGTGTCCCCGGGCTTCCATGCGCTGCCGGCCATGGAGCCGGGCGCTGCCCTGGGCTTGCCTCGCCTGTGCGTCCTGCTGGCTGCTCTCCTCGCCCTCTTGCCTCGCTGCTCGCAGGGGAGCTGGATGTGAGTACGGCCGTCGTCCCCCCCCCCCCCCCTCCGCTCCTTTTCTCTGTCGCTCCCCGTTCGTTTTCCGCCGATCGGCCCCCGGCGCTGCCCTCTACCCTTCTGGCTGGGTGACTCTTGCTGCTCCCTTTCCCTCCCCCTTGCAGGTGGCTGGGGATCGCCTCCTTCGGGCTCCCCGAGAAGCTGGGCTGCGCCAACCTGCCCCTGAGCGCCCGGCAGAGGGAGCTGTGCAAGAGGAAGCCTCAGCTGCTCGCCAGCATCCGCGAGGGGGCCCGGCTGGGCATCCAAGAGTGCAAGAACCAGTTCCGCCACGAGAGGTGGAACTGCTCCGTCCCCGCGGCCTCCTCCGCGGCCCCGCCCGCCTCCGAGGTCTCCGTCTTCGGCTACGAGCAGAGCAGCGGTGAGTGCCCTCCCCCGCGGGGACCCCGATCGCTCCGCACCCTGCTTCCCAAGCCCCGATCACTGTCCGCATTTGTTTGCTCCCAGCTCTGCCTGGTCCCTCCCCCCCCCCCCCCCCCCCCACCAAAGTGTCACCTCCGTGGGAAGAAATCACGCCGAGGGGCAGGGGCGTTAGGGAAATGAGACCCAGCAAGGGGCGTCTGCGGGTGCTGGGTGGGGGGAAGGAATGATTGAAGAGAGGAGCAGGCAGACAGATGTGGAGGGGTTTGCAGATCACACTATGGGGGCAGGAAACATCCCGACACATGTGGAGTAGTGGTAAGGGCCCCACGGAGGGGCTGAGTTAGCACAAGTTGGCCGCGGTACCCAGCCAGCATAACATCCTTCAGCTTCTTCTCCTCCTCCTCCTCCTCAAACTTGTCCTAACTCAGCTCACTTAGGGGAGAACATTTTCGAGTAAAATCCCAACCGCTGATTTATAATTGGACATCAGCCTTTAGAATCTGGTGCTTTTGTGAAAGACAAACACCACCGAGGCTGTTTGCACTTTATAATGTTAAGGCAAAGGACTTCGGTGGCTTCGGGCAGGTTAAAGTGAGGGGAAGGGGCAGAAAGAGACGCCAGGTCTTTAGAAAGCTCCGGGCCCTGCGCTTTTAGTACCGAGGGGGAAGCTCTCACCTTTGTCTGCTGCTGCCGGGGCAGTCGGAAACCCCATCGGGTACCGAACAGCTGGGGGAGCAGTCTGCAGTGAATCCTCACATCTGCTTTGATTTAACCACAGGCCCTGCAAAGTGCTCAGCCGCGGTCAAGTGACTAATTGTGCAAAGTAGAAAGAGCAATGGAGCTCTTTCCAGAGTTAATCTGCTGTCACAGCCTGGCATTTATGGAATAAAGATAATTAAAATGGTCTAAACCTTGTAAAGAAAGAGAGAGCCCATGCAGATCCTTACAGTCTGAGGCTAGACTTGAGCTGGCTGAGAGCTGGAACGGGTCAAGATGTATCATAGAGGGTTTGGGTTGGGTTTTTTTTGGGGGGGGGGGGGGTATTAAAGAGACTTGAGAATGGAAGAAAGCATGGAGACAGTGAAGTCTCAGTTTCTCCAACTTATTTTCGCTACTGCAGAACATGAAACAACTTTTGGGACTGAACAGTAGAATTACAGATTTATTCCTCCCATATGGTTCTACCACCTACTATTTACTGTTTTTACATGCTGGGAAAATGCAGTGCTTTTTGTATTTTATTTATTTTTACTGTAACATTTTGAATCTTTTATTTAGTGCGGTCTTACAAATAACTAGAAATCCCTTGTGAAAATGTCAGTGTCTCCTTCATCCCCCAATTTAAAACAAACCTTTAAAGCTTAGCAATCATTTCTAAGAATGACATTCTTTGGGAAAAAAAAATTAAACCACATTATTTATTTTTATTTATTTATTATTGTTTATATACCGACATTCGATCTGAGATATCACATCGGTTTACATTCAGGTACTGTAGGTATTTCCCTATCCCCAGAGGGCTTACAATTTAAGTTATGTATTCGATAATGTTTTTAGAAGTTTGTTTAACCTTAGTTTAGAAATGGAAAATGTACAGATTATTTACACAATATAATTCTATTTTGTAATGTTTTTATTTTTTGAAATAATCTAGAAAGGGCCTACTTATTTTTTTAATGACTAAACAAGAAAAGTACATTATTTTATTCTTGGAGATGCTTTTATTTAAAAAAAAAAAAATTGAAATAAAACGAAATAAGACACTGGAGCCAGAGGTAAATGTATTCAGAACTTTCAAAAATGGGACTTAGAAATATTGAAAAAGTAACATTTGAATAGTCCATTAAATAAATACAAAATTTTCTTTTAAAAATAAATCTATAATTACATTTGCTATGTGTTTTTCTTTCCCCTTTATAATTAATCCACTGAGAAACAAAAGCAGCTTCACAAACGAAAACCAGCATCCTATCACTGCCATAGAATTATTCAGACTTGAATTAATAGTGGGGATTTTGGTACGTTATCATTTAAAGATTTATCAGAAACAAAACCGAACACAAAAATTAAGCACTTTTTTAAATTTTGACACAAAACAGTGTGCAGCAGGAATATTATCTCAGACCTGGGAGGCAGTCCCTGTTGGAGAATGCTAATCTGATGCTTGTTTTTCCACCACCCCCCAAAGAAAAAATAATAATGTTAAAAGAATTCAGTTGTTATGGCTTAGTTTTTCAGTGTCGCTCTCCACCCCCACCCCTTTTTTGTAAGCATATTTTTCTAACCAGCAAATCCATCAGACTTTCCCAATACAGTTCTTCTGGGGGCTGAGCAGATCACCAGGAGTCTGTGCTTCCCGCTGCCTTGCGAGGGAGAAGAGGGCTCAAGCCCCGAGTCTGGCTTCTGCCGCTCAGGCCAGCCGAGGCAGTCCCAGCCTGTGTGCCACGGTGAGGCCTGATGGTCAGACTTCAGGCTCATGGGTCCCCTGGTCGAAGGATTGTCCCGCAGTGATTGGGCTTGAGGGAAAGGAGGTGAGGTGGGAAGGCTTAAAAACGCATTGAAGAAATCCTAGTTCGTGGGAATAAAGGTTTACGGTACCGCAACCCCCGCCAGTAGGGGACTGGTTCCAATTGAGCTGGAGGCCTAAAGGGACAGGAGGGAAAATCAGTCATAATTGCACCTCTCTCGCCCCCCCCCACCCGGAAATAAGTACGGCTTGATTTGAGACATCATACTATTATTTAAGGAAGCCACAGAACCAAGATTCAAGATTAATTTGGAAATTCAGAATTCATAAGCAGTGGCTCACACTATCGGGCCGATTCAGTAAAAGTCGCGGGAGAGCAGGCAAGCACGCGCTCTCTTGTGCGCGCGATTCAGTATTTAAATGAGGGCCCGCGGTAAAAAGAGGCGCTAGGGACACTAGTGCGTCCCTAGTGCCTCTTTATTGAAAGGAGCGGCGGCTGTCAGCGAGTTTCACAGCCGACACTCAATTTTGCCAACGTCGGTTCTCGAGCCCGCTGACAGCCACGGGTTTCGGAAACTGGACACCGGCAAAATTGAGCGTCTGGTTTTCGAGCCGCGGGCCAATTTAAATTTTTTTTAAATTTGAAATTATTTTTTACTTTGGGACTTCCGAATTAATATCGCCATGATATTAAATCGGAGGGTGTACAGAAAAGCAGTTTTTACTGCTTTTCTGTACACTTTCCCGGTGCCGGCAGAAATTAACGCCTACCTTTGGGTAGGCACTAATTTCTGAAAGTAAAATGTGCGGCTTGGCTGCACATTTTACTTAGTGAATCGCGCGGGAATACCTAATAGGGCCATCAACATGTATTTGCATGTTGCGGGCGCTATTAGTTTCGGGGGGGAGGTTGGACGTGCGTTTTCGATGCGCTATTACCCCTTACTGAATAAGGAGTAAAGCTAGCGCATCGAAAACGCGCATCCAAACACAGGTTAACAGTGCGCTCCGCTGGCATACAGTGCAATCTTTTCATGTGGTATTTCAGCTGCCGGTGATTTTAGTCCATTAAGCAACTGAAAGCGCACCTCTTTTAGGTTTTTGATTTTACATGCAGTGCAGGTCTCCAAATGACTCCTCTGTTCCTTTCCTTGCAGGCACCAAAGAAACCGCCTTCATTCACGCAGTCATGGCGGCTGGCCTGGTGCATTCGGTGACCCGGTCCTGCAGCGCCGGGAACATGACTGAATGCTCCTGCGACGCCAGCCTGCAGAACGGGGGCTCTGCCAGCGAGGGCTGGCACTGGGGCGGCTGTTCAGATGATATTCAGTATGGAATGGGGTTCAGCCGGAGGTTTTTAGATGGCACCATTAGCAGGAATATGACCGGGAAAGACAGAGATGGGGTGACAACAATGAACCTACACAACAATGAAGCTGGTAGGCAGGTACGTGCTGGCACAACCCCCTCCTCCCAATAATTTAGATCCAGAGTACAGAACGTCTGATAAAAAAAAAAATCTCCTTCTGTTTAATAATGCTTTATTCTTCAGGTTTTCAGGAGTTTTTGTCATTGTTTGTTATGAGTTTTCAAGTTTAAGACTGCTAGATATTATTTACAGTTGACAATAATCACTGTTACTATTGCTAACTACCTATAATGGTGAAGGTCCGCACTTACATTTTTGTTTTTCATTTTGTTCTTTTTTTTGGGGGGGGGGGGTTCATTTGTTATTTGAAACAAAATAAACAATACAAGTGAAACAAATAACAAAACAAAAGGAGACCCTTTGCCCCTCAAAAAAACCCCCCCAAAAAAACCCAGCACCTCAAAAGTTGGAAAAACTTCAAGGCCATCCAGTCTTGCCTTCCCACCCCACCCCCACCAGATGTCTTTTACCCCTATAGTTGATCTTTAAAGTCTAAATGGTGCAGGAGGGAATCTGAGTTGCTATTGCCCCTACTGGTCAGTATATGAAAATAGCACTGGCTGGCCCCGAGCCTGGTGCTATATATATATATATTTTTTTTAACATATAGAGACTCTGGGATCTCCATTAGTTGACCTTAGGGTAGAGGAATGAAGCAAACCATTTGCTACAGCACCCCTGCATGCTGGCTACAGCGGTAGGCTCCGCCCTGCACAAGCGCAGGCTGCATCATAGTTCTCTGTGACATTTTTAACTAGCAGGCAGAGAAGGAGCTATTTTGTTTCCTGGTTTCCCTATCCCTGATGGTCTAGGTCAGGGGTGGGCAATTCCAGTCCTCAAGGGCTGCAAATCAGTTGGGTTTTCAGGCTATTCCTAATGAATATGCATAAAATAAATTTGCATAGAACAGAGGCAGAGTGCATGCACATCTCTCTCATGAATATTCATTAGGGATATCCTGAAAACCCAACTGGTTTACAGCCTCAAGGGTCTAGGCCTTACATCCTTGTCTGAGGAGAGAAAGAGAGAAGACCTGCTGGACCATCTCACACCTAGTGCATAGACGATGATGACTCTGTTTTGAAGAGACCTGCTCTTCCCCCCTCTCACACTCAGTACAGACAGTGGTGTTTCTCTTTTGGTTGGCAGAATATTTTTGCAGAGATATTTGGGTTTTTTTTGTTTTCGGAGGAGGTTTTGTCTGCCGCCCTTCCTGTCTGAGTGAGAAAGACAGACAGGAAGTTTTCCCTGCTATTCTATGAGCGACTCTTCATCCAAAGGGCTTGGCCCATCTGAAAAGGAGAACTGTGAGGAAGAGTTATTTTTCATCTGGAGACACTCCACTGGTGTTTTCACTCCGGCAAAAGAGACGTGGAGAACATTGGGGTTTCTGGAGAACAATGGTACCGCGGGTATTTTTCAGGAGGGGAATTCTGCCCACATCTATGGGGTCCCCTGCCAACCTGGGATTCTTCCTTTTCCATGCCCTGAAGGGTGAAATATCCTTGGGACCCCAGATACTGTAGAACGCTTGCACAGAGGAAGAGAAATTTTAGAAATTTGAGTCTTGACATGGATGTGAAGGACTAAGTGTGTATGGTGCCAGTTAAATTTCACCTGAAGATTATCTGCAGTAAAGTTTTTATGACTTGGAATTCCCATCCAGAATGTCCAGCCTGGTTATTTGGATATCTGCACAGCCACAGCATAGACCTAGTACTACAGTACCTACAGCAAGAGTCATCCTCTACCCCTTGGGCCCTGGAAGTCTATCCTCTCTCCCCTCCTGTGAGAGGACTAAGTGTGACCCCTGCCTTCCCATATAATACCAGAAGAATGCCTGCATACCAAGGCTTTTTTTGTATGACAAAAGGATACGAGTCTCAGGGCTGGCCGGCACTATTTTAAAATACCTACCTGATGGGAAGGAGCAACTGGGGATCACTTTGACCCCATTTCGACTTTAAAGACCCACGATGTGGTAAGAGGCATTCAGGGGAGTAGGGACAGGCCAGGGAATGGGGGAGGGGGATTGCTTTGAATTTTTCCAAATATTTGCAGTGAGTGAAGAGCAGCAGAGGGCTTATCTTCCTATCACTTTTGTGTGTGCATGACATTGTACATCAGGCATCCCCCGAACTATAGCCCACGAGCCACATCTGGCCTGGCAGTGGCAGGAGGCGCAGCGGGAACCTCTTCCGCCTCTGCCAGCCACTCTCCCAAGGACTCTGCTGACATCACCGGAAGGGAAGCGCCAGCCCATGAGCAGTGCCCGATACTGAGAACCGTCGGCAGCAGTCAAGTGAACTGAGGGAGGGAAGCAGGGCGTAGAAAGTTAGGGGCAGATGGTGGGGGAGGGGGGAGAGGCATGGGGCAGATGTTGAAAAAGAGTGTGTGTGTGTGTGTGTACGCGAGGGGGGTGCACAAGGACTCCCCATCCTTTCCCCAACATGCGCAAGTCACTTCTGGGCTGGCCAATATCCGCCCAGCCTGCACGTAGCAGGGCAGCTGCTGGTCAACTTCCGTGTTTAATTGGCTAAGCTTTATTTACTGTTTAATTGATAACGGTTAATATTTAACATCCCTGGCGCTTGGACCTATGCTTATGACAGCCTGGAGCAGGAGTAAATAAATTTGGGTCTGATGGCTGCTGGAGGCAATTAAGTGGCATGTGTTTTTTATTTCAGTGAAAGGGGTGGGGGAAGCACTAACGGAGCATCGAGGATTCCTGCACCCTCTGCTCCCTTTAAACATTTCTTTCTCAGGCTCTGATGATATCTTTAAATGTGTGCTCTTATCTGTTGTGATTTATCTCGTGTTCTCACGGTTGTACATTTTCTGCCCTTGGACTTCTTAGAGGTTAAAATGGTTTTAAGGTGAATCGAGCTCAAACCGCATGTACAAACAGGTCGGACACTTGAATGTAAAACCAGCACTGCCACCTTCTTGTTCGGATGGCGATGCAGACTGAACGCTGAAATCTATTTCTGTTTCTCAGAATTGCTTGAAAATCTCGGGGACCGGCGTGCGGCGCGTTTGTCCAGCTTAAGTTCGGACTGAGCCCGAGAGAGGGCTGGATATGGAAAATTCCGCTGCGCTGACTTTCTACGGAGAGACGCTCTCAGTTCTCTCTTCTACAAGGAAATCACGGATTCTGAAGTTAAAATTCTTGGAGAGCTGCTGCGGCGTTTTTAGCGCTGCTGGAAGCGTACTGTGGGGTGTTCCTTTACACTACAGAGGACGCTTCCAGAGCTTTCACCCGGAAGCGGCCGGGATCGCTTTGCACAGTGATCCCAGCTTGGGAAAGGGGGCAGATTTTGAAGGTAATGGGTTAGGTGGGAGGGGGACAGGCTGTTTGTGGGGGGAAGGGGCAGAAGGGATAATTTTAAAGATTTTTTTAGTGGGGAGGGAGGGGGAAGGCTTGGAGGCCTGGGCTGGCAGTCCTCCTGTTTTGAAACTTTAAATGCTTTTTTTTTGTTTTTAGGTTCAGGCAGTTTTTTTGGGGTCAGCAGAGGGGGGAGGGGGTAGAGATGGGAGGCCCGCAACTTTTATTTATTTATTTTTTTTAAAAGGTGCGCTACTTACTTGAATATCTCTCAAGATATCCAGGCAAGATGCTAATTGCTCTCTAGCAGATCTGAAGTTAGCCTGATAACTCTTCCCTAAAACGCCCCTTTTATATCCAGCTAAATTGTAGCCGGATAAGTAGTTATCTGGCTATAATTTAGCTGGATAAGTGGCTGAAATTGCCAAAATAGCCATTGGAATGGATAACGTTTCAGTTATCCTTCTAAATGACTTTTGAATATCTACCCCTGTGGATCCCTAAAGACTAGAGGTTGGAAATGGGGCATGGGGGTAATCTGCACGGAGTGGCAGTTACCACCCTTAACGGAAGGCACTGGGTTTACTACCCTTAACCAATTAGCTTTCATGCTTTTGACACCACTGCAATGTCGATGTCTGCTTCGGCAGGAGGGAAAAAAGGGGAATTGGATTCAGACGCTGGGCCCCAATTCTTACAGTCCGGGTTACTGATACGCAGACCTTAGGGAAAAAGCACTGGACTGCTTCTACGGCCAAGTCCAAAAGCAAAGCGCGTTCAAGCAGCAGCACTGTACGAATTATCAAGAAGGCTGCTCACCCAGTAAAAGTATTCTAACAGTCATTTTGTTATGGGCTTGACAGTTGCTTGGCTTTGATTTTTAATGTTACCACCCTTAACATAAGGCTTGGGGGTAACCTGCACGGAGCGGCAGTCACTACCATAAGAAACGTGCTGGCTAGACTGGATGGACCATTTGGGTCTTTTTCTGCTCTCATTACTATGTTACTGTGACCAGCCAGGATAAGCTGATTTTCAGCCAAACCTCAAGACCTCATTCACTAAGCATTTTTCCCATACACACAGAATGGGAGAAAAGCGTTAATGAATCAGGTCGGCCTGATCTATCAAGATTTTTTTCCCGATGAACATGGAATTGGAGAAGTGCCTTAATATATCAAGTCCTTAACTAGATTTATAGCTCAAAATCATCCTAAATCTATCTAGCTAGCAAAATATGTCCAGCTAGTTTTAGAGAGCTGCAACTTGGGCATCTATAACTTATCCAGGTAGCACTTAAAACGGAACCAGCTGGATCCAGTGTAATTCAGTCCCACAAAAATCTGCCAGTGTTCCTGAGATAGCTAGAAAGAGTCTTGCCACGATTGTTAGAAATCTGCAGTGATCTTTGACACAAATCGCACCACATGTTTTTTGTACAAATTGAGTTCACAAAACTATGGTAATTGGTCATCTAAGGAAGCTCCATCATTGATGCAATTGAAATGACAAAATTTCATCAGCTAATGTCAATGTCCCTGCCCAAAATGACAGAAGGTGCTGCGTATGAGAAATTTCATAAATAGATGGGAAAATTTGTATCTGTTCCTTGCCATATAAAGTAAGGAGTAGTTGTCCTCAATTACTGGCCTTTTGCTGAAAGAGTGGCAGTTTTGGAAGAGTCCTGTATTTCGATGTTCCTATTTCTGAAGTCAATTCAGTCTGAAAGCAATTACAAAGTTCAGATAGGTGTGTGCTACCGTTGTCTTTTTTTTTTCTTAGCTTTTGGTTGATAAATCGACAAATTTAAAACTCAGTTCTGGGTATGAGAAGAGGACGAGAAATATTGCATTTAAAAATGTAATGACCATATTGATGAAAATTGTAGTGTAATATATTTTAACTAAAGAATAAATTCACAAAGCAATTCCAGGTTTATGGTTTTTTTCGTGAGCTTGACAAGTTAGTTCACAAAACGTTTGCAAAGAAGTCATGTAAACAATGTATCACATCGGGTTGAACACACATCCCGCAAAATGCCTTCGTCTAGCTCATTCTGACTTACCAACCCACGCGTAAATGAGCATGTGAAATGCCTTAAATGCATCCCCGTTTTTTGTCTGTAGGCTGTGGCCAGGCTGATGTCCGTGGACTGCCGGTGCCATGGAGTTTCTGGCTCCTGCGCCGTGAAGACGTGCTGGAGGACCATGCCTGCCTTTGAGAAGATCGGCAGCTTCCTGAAGGAGAAGTACGAGAACAGCGTGCATGTGCTGGAGAGAGCGAAAAGGAAAGGGCGCAGGAAAGAGAGATACCAGCGCAAAATTCCAGTCCACAAGGAAGACCTCATCTATCTTCACAGGTCGCCGAATTACTGTGTGCAGGCTCCAAAACTGGGGGTCCCTGGGACACAGGGCCGCGAGTGCAGCCGCACTTCAGGGGGACCAGACGGTTGTAACCTCCTCTGCTGTGGGCGGGGCTACAACACTCACGTGGTCCGGCATGTGCAGCGCTGCGAGTGCAAGTTTGTGTGGTGCTGCTACGTGCGGTGCCGGCGCTGTGAGAGCGTGACGGATGTGCACACCTGTAAATGACTTCGCGTGTGCCTACGACTATCGAGGCTGGCAGACAGTGGAGAGAGGTTAGCACCCAGCAGGAACACCATTCTCTGACAGGAGAATGCTGTCAGGTTCATGAGAGAATTCACAGCCGCTCTGTTTAATTCTAATTTTTTTTTTTATTGCAAGCCAAAGAACTGCAGCCCAGCTGACTAATGAAATATAAAGTCCAGGAGGCTACATAAGCAGAAAGAGGTCTGCTGTCCTGGTAGCAAATCAGTGATATGATTTTACAATCAAGGTGTAGCAGAACATCACAAAACATGACACACTCATGTTCTGTTTTGTGTTCGGATATGGAACAAATGAAGATGTTTTAGATCTTTGAACCCTACTGTAGAAAAAATGTTGAAGTTTTTTAAATTAAAGTCCTAATTAAAGAATGGGAAAAGGGCAGAGGAACAAGAAACACCCACTCGGAGGACTGAAATACATTAAATAAATAAGGTGGCCTAAATAATACTATATCAGCAATAGGAAGGCTTGGATTCTGGAATCTTGGATTAGTCGACAGAATTTGACTTTTGGCTAAATGGTAAATCTAGTTCCCTACAAGTAGAGTAGGGGCTGCGGTAATGCTGTTGGCAGGAACAGGGGGGCAGGCAGCATGAGCCCTGGTGGCTCTGCTCTGCCAACCTTTGCTCTCTTACTGTACATATTTATTATTGTGGCATCTGCAAATGCAGGGCCTACTTAACAGCCAACAACCAAGTGATTGAGCCTGTTGAAGCATGGGGGGCCTTCTTTCTAGAAACTGCTGCTTGCATGACGGCAAGGTAGCTGCAGGTCGGAATCTACTCGTCTCTGCTGCAGCTTAGGGTCTGGTGGAGAAACTTTGCTACATCCTTTCTCCAGTACATGGGGGGGGGGGGGGGGGGGGGTCTGTTTACTAAGCTGTGGCTTTTTTTTCTTCACGTAAAAAATACCACGGGATTTACTAACCATTTGTCCCAAATAGCACAGTTTAGTAAATCTGGCAGCATTTTCCCCAGCCGTAAAAATTCACAGGAAAAAATATGGCAGCCCAACAGCCTGGAGTCACCATCTTTTAAAGGGTTTTGGGTTTGTTGGGCTATAGATATTACACACAGAATTGCAGATTCCATAAGTTATCATTGCAGTAACATGTTGCCATAGCTTAGTAAATGAAGCCCCATGTGTGTTTGCTGCTGGAACCTATATACTGAAGGCAAAACAACATTTCTTATCGTACTATGGATAAAATATGTGTTTAATTTTTTGCCTGTTAGTACAAATTAGCTGGGGCCACTGAAGTAATTCTCCTTCCAGGAAACCATCTCTCAAAATATACCGTCTGATTTATCCAGAATAAAAGCTTTAGTTTTAATCCTATTAATTTTGTTGTGGTTTGGCTAAGAGGTTTTGAATGGTCCTGTAAATGAAAATGACTGCAGTCTATAAAAGAGCCATAAGGTGGCACCATTTCTGTACAGTAAGTAACTTTTTTTACCTTTAGAAATAAGGTTTTCCCTTAGAGGGCCAGTAAGTCAGTTGCAGAAGTTGATCATCTCTACTGTGGACTTTGAGAGTGGTTTTCCATGATCCTATAAAGGTGAAGCCACAAGTTTGTGAATTAATTCACAAATCTGCCCTTTTGCTTTCTAATTAGGATTTTCTTGCTTGACCGGCTGAGGTGGTGCTTTGACCCCATCACCCAGCCTATGAGTTTTTCCAAGTCCACTCGTGGGACCAGGTCTATGGTTAGGGCCTGACTCGGAATGCACAAAATGTTCACCTAACGCAGTTAGCACATCCGAAGATGGTTGTGATTTAGATTTTTTTTTTTAATTTTTTTTATTATTTTGTAAAGAGTTGGACATCAAGAAGAAGTCTGTTCTGGACTTCCCTTGCAGGCTGTAGACAGGAAGTGTGCCAAGGAAAGGGGGGGACCCGATAGCAATGAGAGAGAGAGGGTGAGAAGACGGATGGCCTTGTATATGGTTGAAAAAAAAAGGTTTATTTTTATGTACGTTTTTATTTCAGAATGAAGGCTTCAAAAGCATTGTGGAAGAGATTTTGCAGTTTAAATGTACAGAATTGTATTTTTGATAAGACAAAAAAGTTTATATTTTGTAAATATTTAAATTATGCAACTTAAGAGAAGTAGCTGTGTAGGTATTTCGTGTCTATGCTAAATTGATAAGATTGCAATTATTGAAATATGCGAATTAGAGCTTTGTCACATTCCTATATGCTTATAATTGGTTTGTGTTTATAAACAGTACAACTACATGACTGAATTATTTCCTATGCTTGTTATACATCATAGACAAATGAGTAATGCTTTGCTACCGAAATGTTTGATTAGGTCTTATTATCAATGTTAAGTCCATCTTATTTCATCTTTTTGTGTGTACTGTGTGCTTTCACTCATATACCTACCCATTTATTTTATTTTTTTTTTGTGCATGTGGAGTGTGTACACATGCTGTGAAACCATTGATATCATGGTTGACAACATTGGAGCACTTAGATTTGTTTGGACTGGATCCTTATACATCAGAGGCAGCAAGAAACAGGGCACTAGCCAATGGCATTGCAGTTCCAAAGGTGCTTAGTGACCTCATAGGGTAGACTCCCATAACTCAGAGTCCTGCTGAAACAGATGTGTGTGTGGTGTGGAAAGTCTCCAGGTTTGTAGAAGAAGCAGGAGCCATTTCTCTTGTTGATAGACGTGGTAACAGTAACACATTAAAGTGCCGATGCAATACAGTGCGCTCAGCCGAGCGCACTGTTTAACCTGTGGTTAGATGCGGGTTTTGGAAGCGCGTCCACAATCCCTTATTCTATAAGGGGATTAATGCATCCAAGATGCGCGTCCAACCCACCCTGCAAAGCGAATAGTGCTCATCACATGCAAATGCATGTTGAAGAGGCTATTAGCTCTTCTCCCCTAATTTAAAAAAATATGTGCCATATGCGCAAATTTTTACGTTCAGAAATTAACGCCTGCCCAGAGCAGGTGTTAATTTCTGATCTGCCCAAAAAGTGTACAGAAAAGCATAAAATATTGCTTTTCTGTACATCCTCTGACTTAATATAGTGGTGATATTAAGTTGAAGGAACCAGAATGTTTAAAAAAAAAAAAAAAAAGTGTGCCAGCGGTCAGGTTAGGAAAAGAGATGCTCAATTAACGAGCACCCATTTTTCTAACCCGTGGCTATGTACAGGTTAGGAAAACGTACACTCAAAAAATTGAGCGTCCGATTTCCTAACGGCTGACAGTCGACCTCTCCTAGGTGCCTGTTGCCAAGGGGGTGCTAAAGCCGCACATTTGTCCCTAGTGCCTCCTCTTTAGCGTGACCCCTTCATTTAAATATTCGATTGCGCACCCAGGAGAGGTGGCTGGGCAGGCATTAGGAAAGCGGGCACACACTGAGCGCCTGTTTTCCACACAGATTTATTGCATCGGCCTCTAAATGTAGGAGATGTTGGCAGATACCGACCAATTGGCTGAGCCAGACAGTCTGGCTTGTACCTCAGGCTGCTTGCGGAATGTTCCAGATGATATGGTGTGGAACTGAGCAATTTCACATTCCAGGATCCCCAGATTACACTGCTTGACAGCAAGAGAGATGCCTCCTTCTAATCTAAGAGCACTGGTGCAGAGCTCCAGTCCCTGAGGGCCATAAATAGATCAGGTTTCTGAGCAACCCAAAACATGCAACCTGGTTATGTATACCAAAATGTATGCAAGCAGATCTCATGAACATTCAGTGCAGCTATGATGAAAACCAAAGTAAAAGAAGGATCAAAATAAAGTAAGAAATTAAGAACATGCCATACTGGGTCAGACTGAGGGTCCATCAAGCCCAGCATCCTGTTTCCAACAGTGGCCAATCCAGGCCATAAGAAACTGGCAAGTACCCAAAAACTAAGTCTATTCCATGTTACTGTTACTAGTAATAGCGGTGGCTAATTTCTAAGTCAACTCAGTTAATAGCAGGTAATGGACTTCTCCTCAAGAACTTATCCAAATCCTTTTTTAAACACAGCTATACTAAGTTAGTATATACTAACTGCACTAACCACATCCTCTGGCAACAAATGCCAGAGTTTAATTATCCGTTGAGTGAAGAAGAACTTTCTCTGATTAGTTTTAAATGTGCCACATGCTAACTTCATGGAGTGCCCCCTAGTCTTTCTATTATCCGAAAGAGTAAATAACCGATTCACATCTACTCGTTCTAGACCTGTCATGATTTTAAACATCTCTATCATATCCCCCCCTCAGTCGTCTCTTCTCCAAGCTGAAAATTTATTTTTTATTTATTTATTTAGAAGTTTTTTTTATACTGGTATTAGTGTGAACATCATATCGTTTTACATCAAACAGCAGGTAGAAATTACAAAAAACAGGGTAGGGGAGATAGGGGGGACTAGGAGAGATAACTGGATAATGGATAGGTAGGATGAAAAGGAACAAGAGTAGAAGGTATATAGCTGAAAATCATTACAGGAACATGAACTAAAATACAAATCGCAGCTGTGAGGGAGATATGAATGTATGGGTATAGGTCACGGGGTAAGATAATAACTAGGTATGTAATAACATAACAAGGTAAGTATTGGTAATAACAAAGGTGAAAATAATATGAAAGATAAATATCATCTAAGGGATAAGAGAGTGGTAGTGGGAAACAAGGGGGATGGCGAAGGGGGACCTATTCAGGGTATGCCAGATTAAAGAGCCAAGTCTTTAGTTTTTTCCTGAATTTGTTAATTCAGGGCTCAAGGTGGAGATTCACAGGAAGTTTGTTCCAGTGGGTGGGGCCAGCGATAGGGCTCGATCTCTCATGGAGGATAGCTGAGCCTTTTTGAGTGAGGGGGTATGGAGCATGCCATTGCGGTTAGTTCGAGTGGGACGGGTGGATTGTATGAAATTAAATGGTTCGTCAAGCCAGTTCGAGTTATGTGTGTATATGGGTTTGTGAATAATGGTTAAGGTTTTGAAGAGGATACGAAAGGGGATAGGGAGCCAGTGAAGGTCTTTGAGGATTGGGGTGATGTGGTCGGATTTGCGTGCATGGGTGATGGTTCTAGCTATAGCGTTCTGCAGCATTTGGAGAGGTTTTATAGTAGAGTAGGGGAGGCCAAGGAAGAGGGAGTTGCAGTAGTCTAGTTTGGATGAAAGGGTTGCCTGAATGACAGTGTGGACATGGGTGTGGAGAAGCAGTTTGAGTTTTTTCATAATAATCTCTTTAGTTTTCCTCATAGGGGAGCTGTTCCATTCTCTTTATCATTTTGGTCCCCCTTCTCTGTACCTTCTCTATCGCAGCTATATCTTTTTTGAGATGCTGAGACCAGAACTGTACACAGTATTCAAGGTGCGGTCTCACCATGGAGCGATACAGAGGCATTATGACATTTTCCTATTTTTTTTTTTAAATTTTTAATTTATGCATTTTTAGATATATTACATCATATATCAACAAGGAAATAGAGAATCCAAACATTTACATCAAAAATAGAAACTAATACATGCAATATTCCAATGGATCTCTTATTATCAGGAAATATTGGACCAAGATAGGAATTTTATAGAGCTCTTCAAATAAATCATGAAAACAAATAGAAATTAAACCTAAACACATAGGACTATCCCTTACTTATTACAGCGAATTCAAGTCTTCCCATCTAAATAATCCCTTAGTTGTTCTGGTTCTAGAAAAATATATTTAGCCTCTTGATGTTTCAAAAGACATTTACAGGGATATCTTAGTGTCATACTAGCTCCTCTATTAATCACTTCATCTCTCATATGAATGTCCTCCTTCGTTCTTGTGTACTGCGGACCAAGTCCGGGTATATCCATATATTTTGCCCATAAAATTGAACAGTTCTATTTCGAAAGAAAAATTTTAAGACCAGATTTCTGTCCTGTTCAAAAGCGAAGGATACCAGCAAAGTTCCTCTTGATTTAACTTCAGTGTGTATGGATAACTCAATCAGTTCCGATACATTCATAGAGGGTTGGTCAGGTATTTCCACTGATTCAGACGGCAATAGCTTTTTTGAAACAAAGAATACTTTAGTAATTACCGGAGTAATTTCTTTTGGAATTTTTAAACAAACCTCCATGTATTCTTTAAACATATCCAGGGGTAACATTTTCTTTACAACAGGAAAATTAACTATCCGAAGATTTAAAAAATGTAATGAATTTTCAATACTTTCAAATCTCCTTTCTGAGACAATTTCCATTTTTACCAAGTTACACTTTTCAATTGTTTCGATTTTTTTTCCTCTAGTTTTCCTATTTTCACTTGATTTTCTTTTGCTACTTTTTCTACCTTCAACCCTCTTTTATTAAGGTCCAAAAATGCTTGAGTTAACGTTGTGACTGCCGATTCAATTGAGGTCATAGCATTCCATAAGGATTCTAGAGTAACTACAGGTGGTTTCTGCAATGAGAATGCCATTTTCAGTTGTAACTGTATCAGGTCTTGAAGCGCTGTGGTTTCATCGATGTTCCTTGCTGGACTGGCCATGAGGGGGTTCGGTGTGGAGGTAACCACGCTTCCCGCCACTCCTCCACCTTCTCCGGGTGTCGAAACCCCGTCCTCCTCGTCCGTTTCAGTATGCAGAGGCTCTCTCCTCTCCAGGAAAGCCCGCAATGTTTCACTCTGCTCCTCCCCCAGACGAGCTTTCGGAGGTGTCGGCGTCTCAGGAGCTCCCGGGCTCAGCGAGAGACATTTTTCGTTTTACTCACCATTCCCTTTCTAATAATTCCCAACACTCTGTTTGTTTTTTTGACTGCCACAGGACACTGAACCGAAGATTTCAATGTGTTATCCACTATGATGCCTAGATCTCTTTCTTGGGTTGTAGCACCTAATATGGAACCCAACATCGTGTAATTATAGCATGGGTTATTTTTCCCTATATGCATCACCTTGCACTTATCCACATTAAATTTCATCTGCCATTTGGATGCCCAATTTTCCAGTCTCACAAGGTCTTCCTGCAATTTATCACAATCTGCTTGTGATTTAACTACTCTGAACAATTTTGGATCATCTGCAAATTTGATTACCTCATTCGTCATATTCCTTTCCAGGTCATTTATAAATATATTGAAAAGTAAGGGTCCCAATACAGATCCCTGAGGCACTCTACTGCCCACTCCCTTCCACTGAGAAAATTGTCCATTTAATCCTACTCTCTGTTTCCTGTCTTTTAGCCAGTTTGTAATCCACGAAAGGACATCGCCACCTATCCCATGACTTTTTACTTTTCCTAGAAGCCTCTCATGAGGAACTTTGTCAAACGCCTTCTGAAAATCCAAGTATACTATATCTACCGGTTCACCTTTATCCACATGTTTATTAACTCCTTCAAAAAAGTGAAGCAGATTTGTGAGGCAAGACTTGCCCTGGGTAAAGCCATGCTGACTTTGTTCTATTAAACCATGTCTTTCTATAAGTGCTGTGATTTTGATATTTAGAACACTTTTTCTACTAATTTTCCTGGCACTGAAGTCAGGCTAACTAGTCTGTAGTTTCCCGGATCGCCCCTCGAGCCCTTTTTAAATATTGGGGTCACATTAGCCACCCTCCCGTCTTCAGGTACAATGGATGATTTTAATGATAGGTTACAAATTTTTACTAATAGGTCTGAAATTTGATTTTTGAGTTCCTTAAGAACCCTGAGGTGTATACCATCCAGTCCAGGTGATTTACTATTCTTCAGTTGGCCATTCAGGCCTACCACATCTTCTAGGTTCACCGTGATTTGGTTCAGTCCAGCTGAATCATTACCCATGAAAACCTTCTCCATTACGGGTACCTCTCCAACATCCTCCTCAGTAAACACCAAAGCAAAGAAATCATTTAATCTTTCGGCGATGGCCTTATCTTCTCTAAGTGCCCCTTTAACCCCTCGATCATCTAGTGGTCCAACTGATTCCCTCACAGGCTTTCTGCTTCGGATATATTTTTTAAAGTTTTTACTGTGAGTTTTTGCCTCTTCGGCCAACTTCTTTTCAAATTCTCTCTTAGCCTGTCTTATCAATGTCTTACATTTAACTTGCCAAGGCTTATGCATTATCCTATTTTCTTCTGTTGGATCCTTCTTCCAATTTTTGAATGAAGATCTTTTGGCTAAAATAGCTTCTTTCCCCTCCCCTTTTAACGAAGCCGGTAACTGGATACTTTAGCACAATTCCCCATGCATACTTATGTCATAAACAGGAAGCAGAGAAGCTTCCAGAGCATGCTCAGGTAATCCTCCTGGCTTCGTTGCATTATTTATATATACTGAGACACGTTGGACCTGATGCAATAAAACTGGTTCAACCACACTTCATCAGCTCGCAGAACCTTCCGGCTGAACAATTTCTTCCATCAGAAATGGCCTCAGTTCGCTGAGAATAATTCTGAACACCTGAAATAAACAAAGAGGTCCAAGTCACTCCTCAGTACTCCAACACAGGCATAAGTCAGCATGAGAGATGAGTCAGAGTCTGTTTTTTTGAAAGGAATTGTGCAACCTAAATTAAGAAGAATAAACTGTGGGTTTTAAAACAATATAAAAGCATAAACAATATATGTGATATATTTGTGTTGTTCCTCACCCAAAACAATACGAAAACTAATGAAATACCATTGATGTTGGCTTAGCACATACTAAAGCATTTTAGAGGGTGCTAAAGTGTTTGAGTGCATGCTATCTGCTTACTCTCAACTATTATTTGTGTTTTGATTTGATTGCATGACTTTTATTACATTGGAATAAGTGTATGTAATTACCCTAAATTGTACATAGTTTGTTTTTTTGAGTATGAGGACAGTCCTCCCTGCTGTAAAACATTTGGCTGTTCCTTTAAACACAGTTAGGGCTTTAACCCTCCTCTCTTCCCTCTCCCTTCCCAAAATATTGTTCTATTTATTTATTTGCCTGTCCTGAAAACCAGATTCGTTTGCAATCATCAAGGGCCAGAGCTGTTTACCCCTCCCTGCCTTGTACTCTTCCAATCAGGGAACAGAAGACTGTAAGGGAAAAAAAATAAAACCAACAAATCATCAGGAAAGGAAGGACCACAGGAAGCCACCAAGAACAACATTAGCTACAAGAAAATCAACAAAGTAGATGACTAATTTATGTTTAATGATACAAACCACATGGACTGTAAAGGCCATTGGCTAATGACAAAGGCGGCTTTGTAACCTATTAAGAAACTACAACTGATGTAAGCAAGACAAGGGAAACTTTTTTTTATTGTTATTATTATTTTGTTACTCGATAAGTCCACACTTTAGCTGCATGTTCTGATTTTATATATCCAAAGATAGTGCTCCTGCATAAAAAAAAACAAACATTTTTTAAAGAAAAAAAACTACCTCAGAACTGAGAGGAAACGTCACTGACTGGATCCGTACTCAGATGGTTCAATCATCGGTCCTATATATTTCTCTTAATGTTTTCAAGATTCTTCAAGTGCTTAATAAATTTGCTTATTTTGTGCCTGATTTATGCATTGTCTTTTCAAGTAAAAACTTCAAAATTGTGCCAGTTGTATACAACATTTTAAATTGCTCAAAATGCAATAGAAAATCTACTTATCTTGAAAAATGGCGTGTTCTTTGTGCTCCCAAACACCATACGTTGGCAACTTTTCGCCTGGGCTCAGTCTGCATCGCTGAAAGGAATATACAAGAGCATTTATTTCAAAGGAAAAGAAAATAAGTCCATGTTCGCCCTGAAGTAGATTGAACCATCTGAGTACGGATCCAGTCAGTGACGTTTCCTCTCAGTTCTGAGGTCGCTTTTCAAAAGTTTTTTTTATTTTTTTTTATTTTACTAAACACGTATCTTAAAATTGAAGAAAGCACATTGGTTTCCAGGCATTTCTAATGCAGGAGCACTATGGGGTAGATTTTAAAAGAAGCGCGATCAGCCTACTTTTGCTTGCGCATCAGACTCAAGCAAAAGTACGCTGGATTTTAGTAGATACGCGCGGAGCCGCGCGTATCCACTAAGGGGCGGATTTTCAGAGCCCTGCTCGCGTAAATCCGCCCAAAACCGGGCGGATTTACGCGAGCAGGGCCCTGCGCGCCGGGAAGCCTATTTTACATAGGCCTCCCGGCGCGCGCAGAGCCCCGGGACTCGCGTACGTCCCGGGGTTCTCGGAGGGGGGCGTGTCGGGGGGCGGGGCCGGAGCGCGCGGCGTTGCGGGGGCGTGTCGGCAGCGTTTTGGGGGCGGGTACGGGGCGTGGCCACGGCCCGGGGGCGTGGCCGTGCCCTCCGTACCCGCCCCCAGGTCGCGGCCCGGCGCGCAGCAGGCACGCTGGCGCGCGGGGATTTACGTCTCCCTCCGGGAGGCGTAAATCCCCCGACAAAGGTAAGGGGGGGGTGTAGACAGGGCCGGGTGGGTGGGTTAGGTAGGGGAAGGGAGGGTAAGGTGAGGGGAGGGCAAAGGAAAGTTCCCTCCGAGGCCGCTCCGATTTCGGAGCGGCCTTGGAGGGAACGGGGGGAGGCAGCGCGGCTCGGCGCGCGCAGGCTATACAAAATCGATAGCCTTGCGCGCGCCGATCCAGGATTTTAGTGGATACGCGCGGCTCCGCGCGTATCTACTAAAATCCAGCGTACTTTTGCTTGAGTCTGATGCGCAAGCAAAAGTAGGCTGATCGCGCTTCTTTTAAAATCTACCCCTAAAATCCTGGATCGGCGCGCGCAAGGCTATCGATTTTGTATAGCCTGCGCGCGCCGAGCCGCGCTGCCTCCCCCCGTTCCCTCCAAGGCCGCTCCGAAATCGGAGCGGCCTTGGAGGGAACTTTCCTTTGCCCTCCCCTCACCTTCCCCTCCCTTCCCCTACCTAACCCACCCGCCCGGCCCTGTCTACACCCCCCCCTTACCTTTGTCGGGGGATTTACGCCTCCCGGAGGGAGACGTAAATCCCCGCGCGCCAGCGGGCCTGCTGTGCGCCGGGCCGCGACCTGGGGGCGGGTACGGAGGGCGCGGCCACGCCCCCGGGCCGTAGCCACGCCCCGTACCCGCCCCCAAAACGCTGCCGACACGCCCCCAGAACGCCGCGACGACCGGACCCGCTCCCCGACACGCCCCCCTCCGAGAACCCCGGGACTTACGCGAGTCCCGGGGCTCTGCGCGCGCCGGGAGGCCTATGTAAAATAGGCTTCCCGGCGCGCAGGGCCCTGCTTGCCTAAATCCGCCCGGTTTTGGGCGGATTTAGGCGAGCAGGGCTCTGAAAATCTACCCCTATCTTTGGATTCCCTTATTTGTCAGTTACTGATTTTATATATTACATAAGCATGGATTAGGTTTCATAAAATTGTATCACAGTGCAGAGATTCATCAATCAATTATGATCTCTCTGAAAGTGTGATGCTTTAGAAAATGCAACAGTAAAAACATGTTTTTTTGGTAATAAGTCAACATTTTCAAGTAAAGAACCCAGACTCTGTTAATCCCTTTTAAGTGTACTGTAAAGGATTTAGGTTTTCTTCAAACCCCCCCCCTGCTTCCCACCCTTTGGGCATCGTTGTAGACCTGGTACATGTCCCTTAGATCTGAGATGTAAGCTCATCATCTTGTTCATTGGGATAATCATTAGTATCCTAACCCCTTCCAGCTCACCAGCTTGCTGGCTGATGCAAAATGCATCTCTCAGTGGGCGTTTCTTCCGTTTCTCCCTAACCCAAAGTAGAAAATGGGAGAAATAAAAAAAATCTTCTCCTAGCTCCCATGTATTAATTAAAAAGCCCTCTTTATATATTTGTAATCAAAAGATTTGCTGCATTAATTTTCTTGCGTGCCTTGTCCTATAGCTTTGGTTCTGTCTGTTGTAAGCCCTTGTGCTCGCCCACAAGTCTTTAACAGGGCGGTTTTTTTTTTCCTGTCAGTGCTTCCGGCACCTTTTTATTTCCCTCCTCTGTATCAGCTCCTGAGAAATGACAGGACAGGAAGGTGTGGGTTTGAGAGCAGAGCAGATCTAACCTGGTCCAGCTCCTCTGCAAGGGGATAATACAGATCAGCACCAGAACCCGGCATTTATCCATTTTGTACTCTGTAATTTTAATTAGTGTTATTTATAGCATTATTATATATATTTATTTCCCCTTTAAACCACTTTGCATATTACTTTGGCAACAGGTACACTTTTTGTTATGACAAAATGTCCTGCATCTAAATCTGAGAAAAGCACCCGTGGTATCTTTCTTCTCTCTTTCCACCTCCTTCCCCCACTGGTACTTTTCCCCTGCCATGATGGTGGCAGAGGAGGTGCAGCAGGTGAGAGTGCTGTGCTCTTATGCCTGCTCCCCGAGGGACAGAGAATGGGCAGGGTCATGGTGAGGCTGAGCCTGTGGTCAGTTGCAGGGAGCTGGGCTACCTTTGGGGTGGGGGCAGTGCATTGGCACTGGCCCAGAGCCCCCTTCAACTCTCCCCCCTCCCCCCCCAGAAGGATTTTCCTCAGAGTACCGGCACTTGTCTGATCTTTAATGACGGAAGGATGTGGAATGTGTTTATTTTCATAAACGTGTATCCAGTGCACATATTTTATGCAAATGTGGTGGGGGTGGGGGAGAGCGGAGGAAAATTGAATGCATGTTCTCTATATGTTGGTGTTTTGTCTGCTTTATTCTTCTTGAGTTTGCTGCAGACCTTTAGAGGAACTTGAATTAGCTCTCCATGCCGTATACAATTCACAAGAGGTTCTTACTGTCAAAGTTTCCCCACAGGCAACCTTCACTCCTTTTTGCTTTCCTGAATTAGCTCAGCGGCTAAATAGGACTCAGGAAGCGGAAATCTACCGTCAGGCGAGGAGTCCCTTTAAAGCCGTGAACGCGGCCAAAAACACAGGTCGATACAGCAAGGCCGCGTTAGAAAGAGTGTGGCAGTGCCCGGCGCACCCTCGTTCCCCGCACGCACAGTCCTGCTCACATACCGCTCGATACTCTATTCAAATTGCTTGCAAATGCAAGCCGCGTCTGCGAAGCGTTAGGCGGAGGGTTAGGCCCGCGCAACCCATTTTACTGTATAGGCGCTTAATACAGCGCCTATACAGTATCCTGGGTGTGCTGGTACCTGTCATTTCAAATGTCATTTCAACTGACATTTGAAATGACAGGTACCAGGAAGTGGATGGTGCCCCACCCTCCCGGGAGCCGGCGGGCGCGCGTTTATCCAGGCGGCGGTGGGAGCCGGCGGGCGCGCGTTCATCCGGCGGGCTGTCATCGAGGTGGGAGCCGGCGGGCGGGTGATTGTCAGCCCTCTCCCCTCCTCCCGAAGCAAGGCGCGAAAGCAGCCTTGCACCGGGAGGAGGGGAGACAGGACTGGCAGTGTAAAGTGGCGAAGCGACTTACTTTTTGCAGCCCCTCCGGACATCGGACGACCTCTCCTGCCTCCAGCTGCTCGCGAAGATGGACGCCTGCACGGCCGCTGAAGACGTAACGTCACCACGTTTGGCGTCACGGCATGTGATGTCACGTCTTCAGCGGCCGTGCAGGCGTCCATCTTCGCGAGCAGCTGGAGGCAGGAGAGGTCGTCCGATGTCCAGAGGGGCTGCAAAAAGTAAGTCGCTTCGCCGCTTTACACTGCCAGTCCCTTCTTCCCTCCTCCCGGAGCAAGGCTGCTTTTCGCACCCTGCTTCGGGAGGAGGGGAGAGGGGACTGGCACGGGGGAAGCCATAATGTCCGGAGGGGGGGCTGCAAAAGTAAGTCGCCGAGCTTAGGATTGCCCGTCCTCTCCCCTCTCTCTCTTGCAACTTTTTTTTTCGCTTTTTTCTTTGCTTCGGGAGGAGGGGAGAGAGGACTGGGGCTGCCCCGGAGACCAGCATCCATGGACGCGGCCAGGGCAGGAGAGCGGGGGCTGGGGGAAAGTTTGCCGCCTACCCTTACCCCTGCCTCTAACGCAGGGGTAGGGGTAGGCGGTAAGTTAGCAGGTTAAACGCGTGGCAAAACGGCAGGGTACAATAGCGATAGTCCAGGCGCGCGTTACTGGATGCTAGGGAATAGCTAATTCGCTCGTTTACATGCAACATGCGTGCGGAAGGGGATGCCCGGGGATTTTAGGATGCGGTAGGAGTAGGTTAAAGGGGATAGTGTATCGCAGGAAGGGCTAACGCGGCCGGAAAGTAAGTAGAACGCGAGTTAGGAGCGGGGTAAACGCGGCCGCACTTTACAGTATTGAGCTGACAGAGATCATGAGCTGCAGGGCGCGTGCGTGCGTGTGCGTCATCCACTTTTGCTGCATATGGCAGAGGGTAGCAGCCCTCCGTCCGACCCATTTATCAAACCTCTTCATTCATGTAAACTCATATGATCACAAAAGTAAATGTTACTACAAAGTTCTCACAGGCAGAATACAGAAAGTAGGTCAAAGAGAAATGAAAAATGAAATCCAAATGGCAGATATCCATCAGCTGACGCCCTCTGATGTCGGAACCAGTAAAGGGCAAATTTGAGGAAATTCGGTGACCTCTCCTTAACTTCTCCAGGCAAGCAATGTCGGCCACCTGTCTTCTCTGGAAGTCCAACTCCCAGCATGTATTATTTATTTAAAATATGTATATTCCACTTATAAAAGTACATCCTATGTGGAGTACAAATCTTACATTAAAACAAGCACATAACCCACCCATTCCGCCAATAAAACAGCAACATTTCATTTTAAAATTAAAACAATAAAATCTGTCCAATGTTACTGAAAATGCTTCCCGAAAAACCTTAAGATCAGTCTTGGTCTTAATCTCTTCCGACAGAGAGTGCCACAACTCAGGGCCAATTATAGAGAAAGCTCGACTGCGAACTTCTTGAAGATTGACCTCGCTCAGGCTGCAAAGCAGATCGCAGAGACAGCAGGGACATGTTTTAAACAATTTGGATACATATCCTGGAGCATTGACCTGAAATTACTTAACAATTAGCATAACAACTTTAAATGGAAGCGCTGAGGTACAGGTAACCAATGCAAACTTTGCACAACTGGAATAATATGTTCAGATTTATTTGTTTTTGTAATCAACCAAGCAGCAGAGTTCTGGAGATATTGCAAGGTTTATATCAGAGTGTTAGGAAATCCTGCGTTCAAAGAGTTGCAATAATCAATAGTGGTTAAAACAGAGGCTTGCACAATTGTTCTAAAATCATTCTGCTCTAATAAAGGTCTCAAATGGTGTAACTGTTTTAATTTAAAATAACCACTTGCTAAAACTGTCCTATTTTGAGGGATATAGCTCCCAAATTGCATGCTTGTGCAACCAACTTTACATCAACTCTTAAAATAGACAACTCTACAATATCCACCGGACCGGTTTTCTAGATATGCACATTATCTCAGTTTTGGCTAGATTTAAAACCAGCGCATTCGAAGGCATCCAGTTACTCATTGCTTCCATATAACTGGAAATCAGTTGTTTAGTTGCTAAAAAAAAAAATCATCACCTACTGGGAAATACAGCCGAATATCCTCAGCATAAAATTTAAAATGAATATCAAACAAATCAAGCACATCATACAGCCTATATATAAAAATATTAAATAGCGTGGACAACAAACTAGAAGCTTGAGGACACCACTTTCTGTAGTGCACCAACTAGAAACTTGATTCGTTGCTCTCCAGAGAGTCTCCGACCTGCCCGACACCAAGCCTTTGTCTTCGTGACCAGGGTACCACTGCTACCAGGTGATCTCTCCTTGGCTATAGGCTCCATGGCGGGAAAGCCCCAGCGGTGCTGCCTGATGATGCCACTTAAGCTCAGCCATCCAGTTCCTCAGCAACAGGTCCTCCTGCAGCCATTGCAGTTCAGGTTGCTTTCCCTCGTCTTGCTTCCTTGTTTGCCATGCCCTGTGCCCTAGTCTGTTCTTGCCTCGTTCCCTTGCCCGCCTTACTCATTATTGTCCTTGCCTTGCTTGTGCCTTCTTAGTCTCTGCCTTGCCTTCCTGAGCCTGGCCCTGTCCCGTCCTGCTGGTTCCTTCCTGGTCTTGGACTTCGGTGACTCGTCTTGCCTTGTCTTATTTATTATTTACTTATAGGCTTTTCTTTGCCGACATTTGTGAAGCACATCATACCGGCTTACATTGAACTGAAAAAGGAGGACATACAATGAACAGAATAACATATCATAGTTAAAGGCAAACGGTGTAAAATATGATCAACATAAAAACATTATAAGATTATATATAATATCATAAAAAAACTGAAGAGGTAGGGTGGAAAGTAGAAAGAAAGAGAAACTTTGTACAAAAAACAATTTTATCTTTAACATTGAGAACGTGATACAGGGGTTACAAAATGTAGAAATTCCAGGGGGATAGGGTGAGGGTACATATGGAAAAGGAGAAAGCGGGGAGGGTGAGGGGGCACAAGAGGAGAAGGGAGGAGGTGAGGGCTGGCAGTGGGAGTCTTAGAGAAGTCCACTTGGGAGAGGGCTACGTAGTGATTGAGTCGGGGGAATGCCTGCTTAAAGAGCCATGTTTTGACTCCTTTTTTGAATTTGTTGAGAGACGGTTCTATTCGGAGGGAGGGGGGGAGGGAGGAGTTCCAGAGGTAGGTGCCAGCTATGGAGAAGGCCCTTTCTCTGGTGAGGGACAGATGCGCAGCCTTCAGGGAAGGAATGTGTAGAGTACCTGCATGAGCACTTCTTGTGGGGCGGTTGGAAGTGCGGAAACGAGGCATTTAATCTTGTCTGTCCTAGCCTGATCCTTGCTTCTGACCTCTACTATGGATGCTGACTTTGCTTCTGGATTGCCACCGGCCCCGACCCCAGCTTGGACCCGGATACTGACTGCTCGCTGCCTGCCCCCACCTTGGCCTGGACCTGGAACTTGCCTGCTCACTGGCAGCCCTGACCTGTGCCCGAGTCTTGACTTCTCTGACCATTTCTTGCAGGACTCTCGCCTAAGCCCTGCCGGCCCCTGGAACCCGAGGCTCAACCTGGGAAGCCCCAGTTTCAGTCCTAGCAAGAGCGAGTCCATCAGCTGTCAGTGTGGGCCTAGTAGGTTTGCCTGCTAGGTTGCGTCAACCATGGCACAGACCGTGACAGTTTACTAAGTCAAAGGCAGAAGCAATATCCACTGATGGCTGTCATCACCATTGTCTCTCTGCTCTATGTACAGCTCTCTTCTTAGCTCTAAGTTCGTGGGAATACCAAACAACTCTCCTATTTTTAAATGCAAACATTTTTTGTTTTACCAGGGCTACAGTTTCCACTACTCCACTAGCTTTACCATTGCTATCACAAAGGACAGGGAGAGGCCGAGGGGTAGATTTTATAATTTTGCGCAAGCTCGTACTTTTGTTCGCGCACCAGGCGCGAACAAAAGTACGCTGGATTTTATAAGATAAGCGTGTAGCCGCGCATCTTATAAAATCCAGGGTCGGCGCGCACAAGGGGGTGCACCTTTGTGCAACCTGTGCGCGCCAAGCTCAGCGCGCACTGCCTGTTCCCTCCGAGGCCGCTCCTATTTCGGAGCGGCCTTGGAGGGAACTTTCCTTCACCCTCCCCCCACCTTCCCCTACCTAACCCACCCCCCCGGCCCTATCTAAACCCCCCCCCCCCTTACCTTTGTTGGCAGATTTACGCCTGCTGAAAGCAGGCGTAAATCTGCGCTGCTGGCGCGCCATCACCCGACCCGGGGGCTGGTCCAGAGGCCTCGACCACGCCCCCGGGCTGGCGCCACGCCCCTGGGCCCACCCCTGAAACGCCACGTCACGCCCCCGAAACGCCGCGTCATTCCCGGAACGCCCCCGACACGCCCCTTTTACGAAGCCCCGGGACTTACGCACGTGCCGGGGCTCTGTGCGCGCCGGCCGGATTTACGCGTGCAGGGCATTTAAAATCCAGCCCCAAGTGTTCAGCTGAAATACTATGCTTATGCTTATCCTATTCAGTTTTAAACTGTTCCTTGTCAATGGGAGCACCCACTTGAGGCGTAAGTACTTTTCAGTGTTGAGACAAACACAAAGAAAACTTAATAAGATAATGGTCTGACCATAGGATAGCATTACCTAAAGGAACAGCAACTACATGCTGAGCTAAGCAATCAGAAGGAAGCAAAATCTGATCTAAAATGTGCCTAGCCTTATGAGCAGGCACTGAAATAAGCTGAGAGCTTAAAAGAGGATAACAAGGCTAGAAAATCCTGAAAAATACTTTTAACTTGTCAGTCCAAATGCAAAGTAAAATCTCCCAAAACTAAAGTTTTTTTCAGAGCGAGCCTTGTCACAAATAAATCAGCTAAAATCACTACATCTTTACACAAAATATTTGGGGGACAATACAGCAAACACAGAAGTCAGTCTTTGAATATGACTGTCACAGTTTCACAACCTTCCGTTATTTACAAAGTGCAATGTTTTAAGGAGAGTGTTACGCTCTCCTCCTCCAGAGGGGAGGAGCTAGCAATCTGTTGTCGCTCACCCCGCCAGGAGGGCGGAGTTAGCAAACTGTTCTGCTTTTCTCCTGAAAGGGGGAGGAGTAGCAATCTGTCATGATCTGCTCCTCCAGAGGGGAGGAGTTAGCTATCTTTATGTGCTTACCCCGCCAGGAGGGCGGAATTAGTAATCTGTTAGCGAACTGCTGTTAGATGCTCCTGTAAGGGAAGGAGGTAGCAAACTGTTATGGATCAACTCCCCAGGGAAGAGGAGTTGGCAATCTGTTCTATGACACTCTTCTGAGGAGAGGAGCTAACAATAGGTATATTGTACTTCGCTACAGAGAGAGCAATCTATCATGCCTCCGCTACGGAGTAGCAATCTGTTATATATAGGCTGCTGGCAAGTCCCATAGAAAGAGAAGGTAGCTATCTATATAATACTTCCGTTAGCGGTGTTAGTGGTCGGTAGTGGTTGGCTCCCACAGAGTGATAGTAGTATAAGGAATGACCACTTGGAGGAAATGGTGAATCCCTGGGCCGATGGCAGATGACAGCGCCCCCAGGAGGAGATCCTGAGAGGAACCACTGGCTAGGCTAGAATATGAAGTAAACACAAATAGTTCTTTATTAAGCTGGAAGCTGGACTACCAATGGTGGCAGTAGTGAGTCGAGGTGTCCGGTAGGGCTGAAGTCCTTCTAATACTGGAATATAATCTCTGGGTCGCTGAGCTGTAGAGAGAGACTAGAAGGAGTGAGTAGGCAGGGTATACTGGATACAAGATGGTACACTCACAATAGTAGATGTCTGCAATGGTCTCTATGCCACAGAGAGTCTTCAGTATATTCAGGAACAGGAGCTGTAGGTGAGCACTGGTTCCTCTAAACAGTCTGTAATAAGAACTCACAATAGCTGTATATGAAATGGCTTCTAGAGCAGAAGAGAGTCTGTAAAGGATTCTAGGAACATGGGCCCTCGTGGAGTGAGTACCGGTTCCTATCTGCAATCTTGCCAATATAACTCTCGATCTCCATACCTGTGATAACGTCTTGGACGGAAGGGAGTCTTCAGAGCTATAGGAATGTAGGCCCTCGTGGAGCGAGTATCAATTCCTATCTACCATAGAACTCACTGTGTTCATGTCTGTGATCGCATCCAGGCAATGAGGAGTCTTCTGAGTATTCTGGCAATCTGAAATCTTGAAGAGATTGCGGAGCCCCCGTGGAGCGGGTACTCCTGGTTAGTTTGAAAAGGCCGAGCAGTGGAGAAGGATTCCCCTCGCTGACTCGGATCGTTGCAAGTATCGTGGACTGCCGAAGCAAGTCCTGTTGGAATTCCTTGCTAACTCATTAGAGGTTAGCAAACAAAGACCTTTTAAAGTGAAAATGGATGACGTCACTATGGGGGGGATGCCCCCGAGGTTCGCGCCCTTGCTGGTACAAAGTCTGGAGCACGCGAACGCGCCCTTACGTTATCAGGAACATGGCGGATCCGTAGCATCAAGCCAGCCCGGGGATACCGGGACGAAGAGGCAGGGAGAAGCCGCGGCTGCATCTGTCCATCAGAGCCAAAGGGAGAGGGTGGAGCGAAGGGCAAGAAGAGGCACGAACTCAACAGAGAGACTTTCTCTATAAATTAGCACTACCCCACCGCCTTTTCTATTTTGCCTTGCTTTATGTAAATAATTATCACCACTGGGAGAAGCTAATTGAAGCAGAAAGGTATCAGCATCGGTGCGCCAGCTCTCGTAATACATCTTGGGTAGATATTCCAAGCTTAACAGGATAGAACTTATCTGGATAAGTTACGATGTGTATTCAGCAGCACGGTAAGCTACTGAATATATGCTAGGAAGATAGATTGTGAGTTAGAAAGCTGGTAAATTGATGAGAGATGAAAATAAGGAGATTGTGAGGGCTGGAGAGGATAATGGAGGTAAGAGATAGAACTTTTGCCCAACACCCCCAGCTCTTTGCTGTGTCAATACTCGAGGCCTTCTGTACGAGTCAGGACAAGTATATATGCCCAGTAAACTGTGCTGTGTCATGTACATATGCCCAACAGCCCTTAGCCCTCTACTGTGCCAACCACAGCTGCCTGGCAGCCACAGCTTGCTCTATTAGTTGTGTCAAGCCAGTAACTCCATGCTCGCTGCAGTATCAGCCGCAGGAAGCATAAGCTGCAGGTCTCTGAAAGCTCTTATAATTATACAAGTTTTACTTTTTTCTCTCAAATTATTTTGGTGCATTACAAATGTACATTGTGCCCACTTTCTCTTCTTCACGCCTATTTATTTATTTATCTATTTATTTATTTATTTAAAAGCTTTTATATACCGGTGTTAGTGGGGACATCACATCGGTTCACATTAAAAGAAAGGATTGGAAATTACATTTTAACAGGGAGAGGTAACTGGGACTGAGGGGAGGAGAACTAGACGATACAGCATAGAAAAGATAGAATATACCAAAATCTTTAACAGAGAACCATTAAAACATAAGCAAAAAGCATTAACAAGCATTAACATAATAACATTTCAAACAATTAAATCGTCTGTGCCTCTCTTATAGTTTCTTGATTTGTGTTTCTCTTTTTTTCTGTGTCCACCACTTCCACTAGGAAGCTGTTCCATGCATCCACCACCCTTTTCTAATATTATTTACTTCTGAGTCTATCCCCTTTGAGATTTTTCTGAAATGTAAATATTATCCATAGGTATGCGATGATTGTAGATGCCTGTAACTATGCAGGCAGGGAACATAAATAAATTCCAGATGCACCTATCCTATAAATTTGTAACAATTTTATGGTTTATTAATGCTTTTCTCTTTTTCTCTAGGAGGCAGAATGTAAATCCAGAATGTATGTTCTCTGTAGGTATGCAGTTAGCAGGGTATAATTCACCCTTATGACCACTGGATGGCAGCACACATTCACATTATGTTTCAGAATTTCCCTTGGCTTGTGTAAACCAGGGTGAAGCTACTGTCAGGGTTTCACTTTACTTTTTATAAATTCGGGAGTGCCCAAGCACTTGATGGCTATAGTAACATATCTGCCAACAGCTAGGACCCGACTTTTAATTCTCTAGTATCTAAGAACCTACTTCTTCTTTTAGCTGTTTAACAACTTAGAACTGATGTATGCATCTCTCACTTATTTAAGAACATAAGAAACGGATCACTGGGCCAGAACGAGCATCCTGTCTGACAGGCACTTGGAAGGGAGTACTAAACAGATCTCAATGGGAAGATCCCATTCCCTTCTGCTCGCTGCCAGCTTCCAACAGTAAGAGGTGTCATTTAGCAAGCCTGTCGGATTCAGATTCAGATAACTTTATTGGCATGACAATAGTTATTAATCGACCCGTCCAAATCTCTTTTAAACCTAGTTGTGCTACTGGCCTTGCTCACATCCTCCAACAAGTTCCATGGCTTAATTGCACTCGTAGTATTTTGTGAAAAGGAAATTAGCTGTTCCCTACGTGTTTCACACCACTCAGCATTCTCAGTCTTGAATATCCTTAATCTGCTCAGGCTTTCTTCCTAATAGGCCGATACAGTAAAGTGCATCCGCGGTTACCCTGCTTCTAACCTGCTTTCTACTCACAATTTTGCCGCGTTAGCCCAACCCGCGATTCACTATCCCTTTTAACCCATCCTTACCGCTTCTTTAAATCAACGGGTACCCCTTTCCACCCGCGGCATGTATATGAGCTGTAAACGATCGGATTAGCTATTCCCCCCCATTCAGTAACACGCGCCCCGACTATCACCTTTTTAACCTGCAGTTTAGCCTGGTAATTTACCGCCTGGTAATTTACCGCCTACCCCTACCCCTGCTAATTTACTCCTGCTAATTTACCGCCTACCGCTACCCCTGCGTTAGAGGCAGGGGTAAGGGTAGACGGCAAACTTTCCCCCAAAAGAAAACCTAAAAACCTAAAATCCCCTCCTCCCGAAGCGACTGGACATGTAAAATATGTAAAACCTAAAAACCTAAAATCCCCTCCTCCCGAAGTGACTGGACATGTAAAATATGTAAAACCTAAAAACCTAAAATCCCCTCCTCCCGAAGTGACTCGACATGTAAAATATGTGAATAAGTGTAACCAACTTACTTTTTGTTTCTTTTTCAGCCCTTTCAGCCTTCTCTGATGTCCTCCGGAGGGGGCAGCCGGTGGCGAAAGTGGCTTCCAGTGGCCCCCGCCGGCGAAGACGGACGAACGCACGCCCGTAGTGCACGGGTGTTCAAAGCCACCGAAAGCACATGGACGGGTGTGCGTGACGGCGCTTTATACAGCGCCTATACAGTATCCTGGGTGCACTGGTACCTGTCATTTCAAATGTCATTTCAAATGACATTTGAATTGACAGGCACCAGGAAGTGGATCCCAACTTTAACCCAGGAAAACCTAAAATCCCCTCCTCCCGAAGCGACTCGACATGTAAAATATGTGAATAAGGGTAACCAACTTACTTTTTGTTTCTTTTTCAGCCCTTTCAGCCTTCTCTGATGTCCTCCGGAGGGGGCAGCCGGCAGCGAAAGCGGCTTCCAGCAGCCCCCGCCGGCGAAGACGGACGAACGCAAGCCTGTAGTGCACGGGTGCTCAAGCCACCGAAAGCACATAGACGGGCGTGATGTATTAATGTTCTAGGGCCTGGTGTAGTATTTGCATTGCTGCTTTTTCATAAAGTTACTGTTATTTGAGTCCTGAGAGTCAGTACTGTGACTGTATGGTGTGGCAAGGTTCTAGATGTCTTTTTTTTGCAGGAGTTTGTGTTACTCACAAAATGTTTAGCAATGGAGGGCTATTTTTTGCTAAGGTGACACCAGAATTTGAATTTTTTTTTTCATGTTGGTTGTAATGTGAATTATCCTAGCTCTGTTCTGCACCTGTTCTCCTGATTAATGCTGTTTTATTGTAGATATGATGGTTTCTGGCTTTCTGTAAATAGGATTCATGAAAGAATAAAACTGATTTTTGTTTTATTACATGATTTATTGTATCTGTTTGCTTTTTACATAATATACTTGTGCATTTATAAATTGCAATAAATATAAAATTAATACAGATGAAAAATTCCTTATTAATACTGGTAAGTGCTTGAAATAATTGAGGTAAAATGTTTTAAAATTTCACTCATAAGAACATAAGAAATTGCCATGCTGGGTCAGACCAAGGGTCCATCATGCCCAGCATCCTGTTTCCAACAGAGGTCAAACCAGGCCTCAAGAACCTTGCAATTACCCAAACACCAAGAAGATCCCATGCTACTGATGCAATTAATAGCAGTAGCTATTCCCTAAGTAAACTTGATTAGCCGTTAATGGACTTCTCCTCCAAGAACTTATCCAAACATTTTTTGAACCCAGCTACACTAACTGCACTAACCAGTAACCACATCCTCTGGCAACAAATTCCAGAGCTTAATTGTGCATTGAGTGAAAAAGAATTTTCTCCGATTAGTTTTAAATGTGCTACTTGCTAACTTCATGGAATGCCCCCTAGTCCTTCTATTATCCGAAAGTGTAAATAACTGATTTCACATCTACTCATTCAAGACCTCTCATGATCTTAAAGACCTCTATTATATCTGCCTTCAGCCATCTCTTCTCCAAGCTGAACAGCCCTAACCTCTTCAGCCTTTCCTCATAGGGGAGCTGTTCCATCCCCTTTCTTTTCTAAAAGTACTGGGGCGAAGCATGATGCATAGTGGCTGTTGCAAACTACTTAGCCATTATAGGGTGCAGTATATGGCATTATTTATCAATGAGAATACAACTGGCAGGTCTCAGACCTGCATGCCTTCAGCTCACCCTTGTTAATCTTGTGCCAACCTTAAAAATCAGTTCTAGCTACACCACTGCAGGGGCCCCCCGAATAAAACAAACCTTATTCATTGCATTGGTTTGAAATGAATGCTTTGGGCCTGAGCGTAGGTGTAGACCTAGGCCAGAGGCCCAAAGCAAGGGCCTTGGCCTAGGTCCCAGCGTGATGTTGGGGTCTCAGCTGAGGCCCAAGCATCCTCCTGGGTACAATCACTTACCTGACCCATCGGGTATCTGATGGCCAGGCCAGGTCCCGATGCCTGGGCTTTGACCCAGGCCCAACACCACCACCTGGGGCCTGGAGGCTGGGTCCGATGCTTGGGCCTTGGCCTAGGGTCAGGCGTAGGCTTGTATCACAGACCTCGGCTTTCCGACAAAGTGGTCCTCTTCTGTCTTTTTTTCTTCATAAACTGCCACTGTGTGCTAGGGTCATACCAGAGTTAATTAACTCCAGTGCATTCTCCCTAGCAGACAGTGCCATTTTGATGTACGGCAGGCTGAGGCCCCGACATCGGGACCCAGCCTCCAGGCCAGACTGGTATCAGGCCTAGGCCTGGCCTAAGGTCACATTGACTTACTGCTGCTTTGGCCTAAGCCTCGCCGGTGGCTGATCCCCACTGGACTGGGCAAGTGGGGGTCAGGGGATCCTGGCCCTGGAATTTTTCTGGGTGGGAGGGATGAATGGTGGGGAGGGGAGGCCTTGGGAGACCTTCTTTTTGTTTTTTGGTTCTTTTTTTGTTGTTCTAAATGTCTGATTTTTGTTTGTTTTTTTTTAATGAATGAAAGGAATCAAACATTCCACAAACTGAAATTAGTGTGGAAAAACTCTCCCAAACACGAAACGAAAACACATTTTTTTTTCTTGCACACCCCTAATTAGGACCAGTCCAGTATTGGGCTGCTCCTGCTGATATCTGAGCACAGTGCTTGTGGTAAGGTTTCTCTTACCTTTTTGCTTTAGTAGGAAGGGATAAACACCCATACATATGATCAAAAGAGTATTGAGGTGGGGAGGAAAGAGCAAAACAGCAAACAGGGTGCAAGAGCAATTTTTATAACAAGATAGCAAAGAGTGCATGGTTTTTCCTTTGCCCTACTTGGTAAAATAATACCCCAAATATACAGAATACTGTCAGATGAATCTGATTGCTTTTTTTTGACTGGGTGACTAAAGAACTGGATCAAGGAAGAGCGCTCGATGTGATCTACTTGGATTTCAGCAAAGCTTTTGATACTGTTCTGCAAAGGAGGCTTGCGAATAAAATGAGAAGTTTAGGAATGAGCCTGGATTACGAACTGGTTATTGGACAGAAGACAGTGTGTGATGATGAATGGAACCAACTCTGAGGAGAGACCGGAGTTAAATGGAGTGCCACAAGAATCGGTGTTGGGACCGGTTCTGTTCAATATCTTTGTGAGCAACATTGCAGAAGGGATAGTAGGTAAAGTTTGTGTTTGATACTAAGATCTGCAACAGAGTGGACACGCCAGAAGGAGTAGAAAGAATGAAGCATGATGTAAGGAAGCTTGGAGAGTGGTCAATGATATGGCAGCTGGGATTCAATGCCAAGAAGTGCAGAGTCATGCATCTGGGGTGCAGTAATCCAAAAGAGCTGTATGCGATAAGGGGTGAAGGGCTGTTGTGCACGGAGCAAGACTTGGGGTGATAATGTGTAGCAATCTGAAGACGACGAAACAATGTGACAAGGTGATAGCTAAAGCCAGAAGAATGCTGGGCTACATAAGAACATAAGAAATTGCCGTGCTGGGTCAGACCAAGAGTCTATCAAGCCCAGCATCCTGTTTCCAACAGAGGCCAAACCAGGCCATAAGAACCTGCAATTATCCAAACACTAAGAAGATCCCATGCTATTGATGCAATTAATAGCAGTGGCTATTCCCTAAGTAAACTTGATTAATAGCCGTTAATGGACTTCTCCTCCAAGAACTTATCCAAACCTTTTTTGAACCCAGCTACACTAAGGGGCGGATTTTAAAAGGAGCGCGAATAGCCTAGTTTTGTTTGCGCTCCAGGCGCAAACAAAAGTATGCTGGATTTTAGTAGATACGTGCGGAGCCGCGCGTATCTGCTAAAAACCTGGATCGGCGCGCGCAAGGCTATGGATTTTGTATAGCCGGCGCGCGCCGAGCCGCGCAGCCTACCCCCGTTCCCTCCAAGGCCGCTCCGAAATCGGAGCGGCCTCGGAGGGAACTTTCCTTTGCCCTCCCCTCACCTTCCCCTCCCTTCCCCTACCTAACCCACCCGCCCGGCCCTGTCTAACCCCCCCCCTTACCTTTGTCGGGGGATTTACGCCTCCCGGAGGGAGGCGTAAATCCCTGCACGTCAGTGGGCCTCCTGCGTGCCGGGACGCGACCTGGGGGCAGGTCCGGAGGGCGCGGCCACGCCCCTGGGCCGCCCCGGGCCGTAGCCACGCCCCCAGGCCCGCCCCCGGAACGCTCCCGACACGCCCCAAAAACGCTGCACGGTTCGGGCCCGCCCCCCGACACGCCCCCTCCGAAAACCCCGGGACTTATGCGAGTCCCGGGGCTCTGCGCGCGCCGGTAGGCCTATGTAAAATAGGCTTACCGGCGCGCAGGGCCCTGCTCGCCTAAATCCGCCCGGTTTTGGACGGATTTAGGCGAGCAGGGCTCTGAAAATCCGCCCCTAACTGCACTAACCACATCCTCTGGCAACAAATTCCAGAGCTTTATTGTGCGTTGAGTGAAAAAGAATTTTCTCCGATTAGTCTTAAATGTGCTACTTGCTAACTTCATGGAATGCCCCCCGGTCCTTCTATTATTCAAAAGTGTAAATAACTGAGTCACATCTACTCGTTCAAGACCTCTCATGATCTTAAAGACCTCTATCATATCCCCCTGTCTCTTCTCCAAGCTGAACAGCCCTAACCTCTTCAGCCTTTCCTCATAGGGGAGCTGTTCCATCTCCTTTATCATTTTGGTTGCTCTTCTCTGTACCTTCTCCATCGCAACTATATATTTTTTGAGATGTGGCGAATAACTTGTAAAAAAAAAAAAAGGTGAGAATCCCCTTGTACAGGTCCTAGGTGAGGCCCCACCTGGAGTACTGTGTTCAGTTCTGAAGACCAGATCTCAAAAGGGACAGAGACAGGATGCAGGCGGTACAGAGAAGGGCAACTGAAATGGTGGGGGGTCTCCATCAAATGACTTATGAGGAGAGGTTGGAGGACCTAAATATGTATACCCTGGAGGAGAGGAGGTGCAGGGGAGATATGATACAGACCTTCAGATACCTGAAACGTTTTATTGATGCACAATTGACAAACTTTTTCCGTTGGATAGAAATCAGAACTAGGGGTCACGAAATGAAACTCCAGGGAGGACTTAGAACCAATGTCAGGAAATATTTCTTCACGGAGAGGGTGGTGGATGCCTGGAATGCCCTTCTGGAGGAGGTGATGAAGATAAAAATGGTGAAAGATTTCAAAGGGGTATGGGATAAACACTGTGGATCCCTAAAGGCTAGAGGACAGAAATGAAGAAATGAGTGCAATGGGGTAACTTGCTGGTGTAGTGGTTATGACCCCTAACAAATAAGCTACAACTCCATCATTGCTCTCTGCTTCAACAGCAGGGAGAAAGGAGGAAAAGGAAATTAATTATAGACCGCAAATAACTAGGACACATTAAATTTTGCGGTCTAGGAAAAATAACATAGGGGTAACTTGCTGATGTGGTTAACCAATAATACCGTTAACCAATAAGCCTGAAACTCTTGATGCAACTCCAACATTACTCTCAGCTTCAACATTACTCTCTGCTTCTATGGCAGAAGGTTATAGGGAATTGGACTCCAACAGCAAACAACTGACTTTGATGGCCTGGGAAACTGATAAGAATGGGGGACTTGTATGGCTCAAAAAATACTACCATAAACTTGTTGGCCAGACTGGATGGATCATTGCTCCTTTTCTGCCATCATCTCTATGTTTCTTATGTTAGAACTATCTACAGGACTTGATTTAATAGTTAAATATAGACAGGGGTATGCAGCATGGGGCCAGGGACTAGCTGCAACCAAAGTCTGCATTTGATTTAAATGTCAAATGTAGGCCTGTACAATTTAAAACAAACATTTTTTTGACAAGGACTCCATCAACCCATTTCTTGCTAATTGAATTCTCAGTAAATCGAAATGACTTATATATACTCTGTTAGCCTGGCACATCCAGATATAGCAAACACAAGAGAGACAATCTTGGCAGAAGTCAAATGCTTCCAAGCCATGGCTCTCTCACCTAAATAAGCAATAACTGTCTTCAAAATTTTTTCTTTTTACATGTTAAAACATATGATTGGGAAACTGGTGGTCACATGATGCACTGAAGCAGACAGCTCTCTGGTGAGGTGTTATGCACCGAAGGCTTGAAGGCCTTCGGATTCTGTTACGAGCATGCCCTCTGGCGGTTGTTAAGGACCGAGGGCTGGGAGGCCTTCGGCTATGGTTATAGGCACAGGGGCACGATCGTCTCTATGGCAAGTGAAGTGAGCCCTTTGGCCAAGGCAGGACCTAGGGAGGAGCCCCAAGCCACACTGCGGGAGGTGAGCTGGTGCGAGCATGGGTGACGAGAACAGAACAAGGCTTGAAGCAAGGACTAGGGAACAAAGTCTGACCCTCAGCCAGACCTGCATGCCCCGGACAACGAACAATGCAATATTGATTGATGAACAGTCCTCCGACCGTTCCAAGCCCTTTCGGACCTGCTGCTGGGTATGGCAATGGGTGGCAGGCCGGACAGAAGACGAGGGCAGAGGGAGTCCTTGGAACACAGAAGACATCACAGACGAGGGCTGATGCGAAGACATCACAAACGAGGCGAGAAGCGAAGACATTGCAGACGAGGCGAGAAGCTGGGAAGGTAGACATTGGCACTGTCTCTCAGGGCGCCCTACACAGCCCACCTTCACGGGCGGACCCAATGGGCTGGTTGCGGACCACCCTGTCCCACTGGGCGCCCTACACAGCCTGAGGAGGCTGGTCACGGTCCATGTGGAGAGCGGGACGAGCGCAGGAAAGGAATCCAGCTGAGGTAAGACTCCAATGATGGAGCCAGTGTCATCCGGAGAACCACAGGGGCTGGCAAGTCAAGAAGACTCAGGAGCGCAGGAAATGAATCCACTGCAGGCAACTCCAAGGACAGAGATGTGTCACCTGGAGGACCAAGGAGTCGGCAGAACAAGAAGGCTCAAGAGCACAGGGCAAAACATCAGGAAGAGCTGGACCATCAGGAAGCGAGGAGGCAACATAAACAATAGATGTCAGGTAATGTCCGTTAAGATGCTTTATTAGGAGACACGTATATCCAATGTAAAAATGCCCGACTCAGGCCGACTTTTGCCCCCCTCTCTTGGGGGCTGCCTCAGGGGCTGTGTGAAAATGTCTTATGTATATATAGAGATGATCTTTTGTCAATAAAATTTCTTGGAAAATTCAAGTAATGAAACAGCGAAGCTGTATAGTGGCGCGCCGGTCTCCTTCTCAACGAAGGAGACCGGCGTGCCGCTATACAGCTTTATGATACATATGCCCACAGCCTGAGTGCCAGCCAGCCACGGTGCGCATAACAGTGAATTGTTAAAATTTGTCTCCAAAAAATACTTCTAGTCACTTCTTGCAGGAGACCATTCACTTCGCTGTTTCATTACTTGAATTTTCCAAGAAATTTTATTGGCAAAAGATCATCTCTATATATATATATAAGACATTTTCACACAGCCCCTGAGGCAGCCCCCAAGAGAGGGGGGTGAAACTCAGCCTGAGTCGGGCATTTTTACATTGGATATACGTGTCTCCTAATAAAGCATCTTAACGGACATTACCTGGCATCTATTGTTTATGTTGCCTCCATAGCTTTTTTAGATCGCCTACCTCCTTGTTTTATCGACACATCAGGAAGCGAGACATCGGGGAGCGAGACATCGGGAAACCTGGACGAGGGACCTCTGGAACACGGAGACATCTGAAGACACAGACAACAGAATCAGGAACAAGACAACATAAAGCCAAAACATTAGGCACCAAGAACACGAAGACATCTTGATCCAAAGGCGGACATCAGGAGTGGGAACAAGGAACATGAAGACACTGAACACGAATCCATCAAAGCAAGGGAAGACCACGGAGGACCTGGATCGATGAAGGAGCACAGACGACTGTGAGATTCAATCCGAAGGCAACGAGAGATTGAAGGAGAATCCCTTTAATACGGCTGAAGCAGGAAGTCATCATCGGGAGGAGCCAGCAGTACTTCCTATGGCTGGCCCTTTAAATGCAGAGAAGAGGCGCGTGCCGGTGCCTAAAGGAAGGCCCTGAAGAGAGAGGAAGCACCATAGACAGCTGTGCTCTCCTGCGCGCTGACGTGACAGAGCAGGGAAGGCTGGTTGGTTGCAGGCAGGCCTCGGGGCGGCCTCCAGGCTGCCAAATCAGGCCCCCCTCGGTGACGACGTGGCTCGCGACTGCGGAGGTAGGCTGGAAGGCCCCAGAAGCGGCCTCCAGGCTGCAGACATCAGCGGAATGGCATTGGCTTCTCCAACTGCATGGGAGGGGACTCGGCGGTGGCACCTGCTGCAAGGTACAGCTCCCGACAGCGTCAATCCCGCCGTGCAGGGCAGAAGATGGTCGCAGCCTCTGGGCCGCAGCGAGCGGAGCCGGCAGCGTCCTGCCGCAAGGGAAACACGTGGGTGGCGAGGCCTGCTCGCGGAGAGTAGCTCCGCGAGCAGGAATCATAACAGTACCCCCTCCTTAAAGACCCCCTCCTCAAGCCTCGTATCCACAGCTAGAGGAGACGAGGTATCAGTCCAAACTGACAGGGGGAGAGCGAGGGTCCAAGAACAAACGTTGGAGGATTCTTGGCAAGAAGCTGTAACAATGGTAGTACTGTAGGTGAAGACATGAAGAATGTTGAAGATCCAGGCCAGACGTAGACGAGACACTGAAGACATCAAACAGCAAGGCACGAGACTGCAGGACAGCAGGCTTGCATCTCATGTTCTAGTGACCAAAGAGGCAAAGTTCAAGGCATAGACGAGTATAACTTGTGGTGAAGACCAGTTCTTAGTTTACAGAGGAAACAAGAAGTGACGTTTGAACTGGATTCTGTAGCTGTAATGATGGAACTCAGAAGAATCTGTAGCCAACTTACTAGCTGGCTTGAAGAGCCATGGTGTCAGGAGGACTCGAAAGGAAGTCCAAGGCACAGAGTTTAGATGCTGAAGAGAAATTCTAGAGGCAACTTGTCTAAAGAAGATGGTGAATTCAATACTGGAAGAAGGCTCTCAGCAAAGGTCATAACCGGAATATTCACAAGATCTTTACCATCAGAAGCTCGAGATCCCCCCGGGAGGAGCCCTTGAGGAACCAAGCTGCTTGGGCTTAGGAGTAGACATCCAGAAACTAGAGTGCGATGGAGGTTTCAAAGGACATGAGTCGAGCAGGAAGTCGGAACCAAAGGGGTCCACAATCTTCACCATTGGAGACCCAAAATCCCCCCGGGAGGAGCCCTTGAGGATCCGAGCCGCTTGGACTTAGGTGACTTCTGCGGAAGGTGGAAGTCCGAAGCTAAGCAGGTAGTGGAGACTAAGAAGCTCAGGATTGTTGCTTCTCAACTGGCATGGTTAAGGAATATCTTAACAGCTTAGTATGAGAGTGGACGACTTGGGAAATCCATGAACACTTCGGGCACCCACAACGTAGTGACGTCACACTCAGAGTTGATGGTCGGTAGGTGTCACCATAGAACTTAAGCAAGGGACGGTTTGCTGATGATAATTGCTCTGAGGACGTGAGGATGTAGTCCCCTTACTCTGGAACAAGGAGCATACCAGACGATGGGTGTCACTGTGGAACTATGCAAGAAACTGTTAGTCAAAGGAAAACACTCCTTTAGGATGGAGTCAAGAAGCCACGTTGAGATGGAAGGAGCTTTATGAGACTAGACTTGAAGATAGCAGTGGATTCCAATGGGTGCAAGGAACCCCCACAGACAGATGGTCAAATGTAGGCACTGGTGAGAAAACTTGCAGAAGTGATTCACTGGTGGCAGAATAGATGACAAGAAATTAGGAATTCCAATCCTGATCGAAGACTTTAAATGCTGCATGTTTGAAGAACCCATGGTGGCAAGCTCATAGATGCAGGATAGCTCGCGATGGTGATCCTGAGTCAAATTCATCTGTGTGGATCGGAACCTGGACCAGACTATGGATTCAAGGAGATTCGCAGGAAGGTGACATCTGTGAAGAACCAACAAGTAGTCTATAGCTGGGAACTCCCTTGTAGATATGAAGAGGGACTTCTAGTTGAAGATGGCTCCTATTGCAAGCACTAGAATAATGCAAGCAGGAGTGGAGTCAGGAGCAAAAGGATGAAGATGCATCTAGGGTGCAGGCACCTCCTGCTGGTTGTAAGAACCCCAGGAGTGAACTATGGAGGAACTCCTGGCTAATTAGACTCCAGAGCCAGCACTAAGCCAGTGTAGGCAAGAGCTGAATAGACTGAGAAGATGTGAAGACAGGTCTCAGGTGCAGGCGCCTCCTGCTGGTCAGAATATGCCAAGACCTGAGGTGATGTAATGGTACACCTCGAAGATAGGTATTCTCTGAAGCATGAAGATTCTCAAAGTCGAAGATGCTGGTTGTTGGATGTGGAACCTGGGTGCAGGTGCCTCCTGCAGGTCGAATGAAACCCAGGGAACTAACTGACCACATCAAAGTGGGAAGAACTGAGATGATCACTGGAACCATGGCAGGCAACTCCTGCCAGTCGAAGGAGTTCCAGGACGAATGAACGCTGAGATGGTCTGGATGAAGGCGCCTCCTGCGGGTCGTGTGGACCAGACGAGTGAAACAGAGAATTATCAACCACAAAATCTTGACTAAGGCGGGCATTAATTGTCCAAAAGGTTTGGAGCAAAAGTTTCTCTGGGCAGAAGCAAGCTGAAGAAGATCCAGAGGCTGAAGAAAAAATTCCAGGCAAAAATCAAGGCAAAAGTCCAAAGAAAACTGGAGCCCATTGGGCACAGCTCACCGAGCTCATGGCCTTCGGATTCTGTTATGCGCCAAAGGCTTGAAGGCATTCTGATTCTGTTATGAGCATGCCCTCCGGTGGTTGTTAAGGACCGAGGGCTGGGAGGCCTTCGGCTATGGTTATAGGCGCAGGGGCGCGGTCATCTCTATGGCAGGTGAAGTGAGCCCTTGGGCCACAGCATGACCTAGGGAGGAGCCCCAAGCCACACCGCGGGAGGTGAGCCGGTGTGAGCATGGGTGACGAGAACAGAACAAGGCTTGAAGCAAGGACTAGGGAACAAGGTCTGACCCTCAACCGGACCTGCACGCCCAGGACAACCAAAAACGCAATGTTGATTGATGATCAGTCCTCCGACCGTTCCAAGCCCTTTCGGACCTGCCGCTGGGTACGGCAATGAGCGGCAGGCTGGACAGAGGACGAGGACAGAGGGAACACAGTGTTCTGTGTTCCTTGGAACACAGAAGACATCACAGACGAGGGCTGATGCGAAGACATCACAAACGAGGTGAGAAGCGAAGACATCGCAGACAAGGCGAGAAGCTGGGAAGGTAGTTGGCACTGTCTCTCAGGGCGCCCTACACAGCCCACCTTCATGGGCAGATCCAATGGGCTGGTCACGGACCACCCTGTCCCACTGCGCGCCCTACACAGCCTGAGGAGGCTGGTCACGGACCACGTGGAGAGCGTGACGAGCGCAGGAAAGGAATCCAGCCGAGGTGAGACTCCAATGATGGAGCCGGTGTCATCCGGAGAACTACAGGGGCTGGCAGGTCAAGAAGACTCAGGAGTGCAGGACATGAATCCACTGCAGGCAACTCCAATGACGGAGACATGTCACTCGGAGGACCAAGGAGCCAGCAGAACAAGAAGGCTCAAAAGCACAGGGGCAAAACATCAGGAAGAGCTGGAACATCAGGAAGCGAGACATCGGGGAGTGAGACATCGGGAAGCCTGGACGAGGGATCTCTGGAACACGGAGACATCTGAAGACTCCGACATCAGTATCAGGAGCAAGACAACATAAAGCCGAAACATTAGGCACCAGGAACACGAAGACATTTTGATCCGAAGGTGGACATCATGAGTGGGAACAAGGAACATGAAGACACTGAACACAAAGCCATCAAAGAAAGGGAAAACCACGGAGGACCTGGATCGATGAAGGAGCACAGACGACTGTGAGACTCAATCTGAAGGCAACGAGAGACAAGGCAAGGAGAATCCCTTTTATAGGGCTGAAGCAGGAAGTCATCATCGGGAGGAGCCAGCAGCACTTCCTGTGGCTGGCCCTTTAAATGCAGAGAAGAGGTGCATGCCGGCGCCTAAAGGAAGGCCCTGAAGAGAGAGGAAGCACCATGGACAGCTGTGCTCTCTTGCTCGCTGACGCGACAGAGCAGAGAAGGCTGGTTGGTTGCAGGCAGGCCTCGAGGCGGCCTCCAGGCTGCCGAACGAGGCCCCCCTCGGTGATGATGCGGCTCGCCGCTCACGACTGCGGAGGTAGGCTGGCAGACCCCAGAAGCGGCCTCCAGGCCGCAGACATCAGCGGAGCGGCATCGGCTTCTCCGGCTGCATGGGGGGGGACTTGGCGGCGGCACCTGCCGCAAGGCACAGCTCCCGACGCTGTCAGCCCCGCCGTGCAGGGCAGAAGATGGTTGTGGCCTCTGGGCCGCAGCGAGTGGAGCCGACAGCATCCTGCCGTGAGGGAAACAGGTGGGTGGCGAGGCCTGCTCGTGGAGAGTAGCTCTGAGCGCAGGAATCATAACATGAGGTTCCTGCTTATCTCATCAACTTTTACTCTAGTTTTTCTATTCAAGTTCTGGCAAGTTACTTTTGAAATGTCTAGAGATTCTTCCAAGAGATCGATCACAAAAATGTGGGCAGAGAAGGCAGCAAAAATGGAGGGAAACTGAAGAGACATTGCAAATGGATAAAGGCACGCCAGGCCAAACTGAGGACACATCAGTTTGGCGAGCCGCATCATCACCGAGGGGGGCCTCGTTCGGCAGCCTGGAGGCCGCCTCGAGGCCTGCCTGCAACCAACCAGCCTTCTCTGCTCTGTCGCGTCACCGAGCAAGAGAGCACAGCTGTCCATGGTGCTTCCTCTCTCTTCAGGGCCTTCCTTTAGGCGCCGGCATGCACCTCTTCTCTGGGTTTCAGACAACTAATCTCCAAGCCTACACACAAAGCTGGTCACACACTCGACCTCCTTTTCGTAAATACAGACATCATAGTACCACACGCACCCACCACCACCCCCATCCCCTGGTCCGACCACTTTCTCATCAATGCCCACCTTACTATCAACACCAACACACCGATCTCAAATCCACTAAAAAAGAAAACGATCTCCTTCCGTAAACCATGTCCTTCTGAGCAACTCTCCCTAGCATTCAACAATATTAGTGAATATTTCGACCTTACCAATCCAGATACTGCCCTACAGTCCTGGGATAAGTCCATCTCCGACATCGCTAATGCCCTCTGCCCCACCATCCACAAAACCATAACACCGACACGCACTGAGAAAAAACCATGGTACACAAATGAATTAAGAACACTAAAGCAAGAGCTCCGATCCAAGGAACGCACCTGGCGTAAACAACCCACACCCTCCCTCAATATGGCTTACAAGCATACATTGCATACATACCGGCAAGCTATTCTCCTCGCCAAACGTGATTATTATGCAGCCAAAATCCATAACTACACTTTCAACCCCAACACCTTATTCTCCTTCGTATCAGATCTCACAAAATCCCCCTTTCCCTCCCCCCAAGATGAAAACAGCCTAGAGAAATGTGAGAAGCTTGCTGACTATTTTAAAAATAAAATCTCCAAAATCTTAACTCGGCTCCCATCCAACCCTGCCCCAACAGACCCATTACCTTTCCACAATGGGGGTACCCTCAGCTCCCTTGACCTCACCTCCTTGAAGGAAATTGAATCCATACTAAAAAAGATGCGACCAGCCACCCACACCGCAGACACCATCCCATCAAAAATCCTCCTTACCATTCCTACCGCTATTGCAAAACCAATAGCAGACATTATAAATTGCTCCATCACCACCGGTAAAGTCCCCGACCCCCTTAAGCTTGCTATTGTAAAGCCTCTACTAAAAAGCCCACCCTTGACCACAATGATCCTGCAAACTACAGACCCATATCGAATCTACCTTTTATCTCCAAAATCATGGAGAAGGTGGTCAACACCCAACTCACAGAATTCCTAGAAGAAAACAATATTTTACACCCCGCCCAATATGGCTTCCGCCAAGACCGAAGCACCGAAAAACTCCTACTCGCCATAACAGATACCATCCTTAAGGGCATGGACCACAGCCAATCCTACATCCTTGCCCTCCTAGATATCTCAGCCGCATTTGATACTGTGAACCATCAAATCCTAGTATCACGCTTATCCGAGATAGGCATATCAAACACAGCCCTATCGTGGTTCTCCTCATACCTAGATCATAGAATGTACTTAGTCAAACTCGATGACTTCGAATCCGCTCACATTCCCCTCACGCAGGGCGTCCCACAAGGCTCCTCCCTATCATCCACCCTCTTCAATATTTACTTACTCCCACTCTGCCACTTACTCTCTAAACTAGGACTGAAATTTTTCCTATACGCAGATGACGTACAAATTTTAATTCCCATTCGAAAATCCCTCAACGAAACCCTGCAGTACTGGGAAACTTGTCTGACCTCCATCAACTCACTCCTCTCCAATCTCCACCTTGCACTCAACACCTCCAAAACTGAAATCCTTATCCTAACAAATCAATCTTCCGACTCGATCCACCATATGATCCAAAACGCCTCACAAGCTCAATCACTACCACATAGCGTCAGAGACTTAGGAGTTTACCTAGACAACCAACTAAACTTGAAATCCCACATTAAATCACTGCTAAAAGGAGGCTTCTTTAAACTCCAAACCCTCAAAAAATTGAAGCCCCTCCTTCACGCCCATGATTTCCGCACCGTCATGCAAACCACCATGTTATCCAAACTCGATTATTGCAACGCCCTTTTCCTAGGCCTCCCAGCCTCTACTACTAAACCTCTTCAAATCCTCCAAAATGCCATGGCACGTATCCTAACAAACACAAGAAAATCCGATCATATCACTCCCATACTACAAAATCTCCACTGGCTCCCCATTGCATTCCGTTCCCAATACAAAACACTCACCATCCTACATAACACCCTATACAAAAACAGCTCCCCCTGGCTTGAAGATATGCCTCAATTCCGGCAATCGAACCGCCCCACCAGAAACGTCCTTGCCGGCACCCTCCAAACCCCCTCACTCAAAATTGGGCACCTCACCGCCACCAGGGAAAGAGCCTTCTCTATCGCGGGCCCCTCCCTCTGGAACTCCCTCCCGGCCAAACTCCGACTAGAACCATCCCTGAGCCACTTCAAAAAAGGAATAAAAACATGGCTGTTTAAACAGGCCTACCCCAACTCCTCCCAACCCTAGGCCTCCCACGCATGCAGGAACCTGCTTTCTATATACAGCCCATCCCACCTTTCCCACCCTGGTAACCCTTCCAGCACACCCCATGCTCCCCCTAACTCCCCCACCTCCACTCCCCACCCCACCCCCCCCCCGCCTTTTAGCCTCTTCAGCCTCCCCCCCCCCGCCTTCTTTACCATATCATTCCCTCCCTTACCTCTACCTCCCCTTTCGCATATTTTCTCCCCCCCTTTTCCCTCTCCCCACACCCCTCCCCCAACGCTGTAAATAAGTTCACATATGTAATATGTAATTTTGAACCCATATCTTTCCAATTAAGTTATCCATGCTTGCTTTCTCTTTTCTCTCGCACTTCGCTTTTTACCTTGTTCTTTTTATCCAATTATTATCCAATTTCTCCCAGTTAAACCCCCTTGTTCAATGTAATTTCCTTTCTCAGTTAATTGTGAACCAACATGATGTGTCCTACGAATGCCGGTATATAAAATGTTAAATAAATAAAATAAAATCATCCAGCAAGGAAGACAGCACCAAGGCAAACTCTGCTCCAGATTCTATAGATACTACTAAAATGTATTTGAAAGACTTTTCTGATAAAATTTCAAGATACAATGATGCAAAGTTATAAATTAGTTGAAAAAATTGCCCAACTTGTTTCCTCAGTGCAGGAGGAGAAAATGTGTAGTATGGTTTTGCGGGTTTGTGATTTGGAAGAGACTCCGATGTCACATGGGAACAAATTGGAGGTTCTCGAAAGGAAGACCAAAATACTAAATGAAAAACAAGAAGACAAAGAATAGGAATGGATGAAACAATATTCGTATCATTTGGTTTACCTGTGAAAGGGAGGGCTGTGACCCTACAGATTTTCTTTCAAAATGGCTGCAGGAGCTCTTGGGCCTGGAGATTAAGGAGAACAGAATTAAGGCTGATTGAGCTCACAGAGCACTGGCTCTGCAACCAGGCATCAATGGCAGAACCTGATCAATCATTAGTCATTTAAATAATTTCAGAGACAAACAAATGGTTAAGGATCCAGATCATCAAAGGAGAGCTATTTATTTTCAGGAGAAGAAAGTATTCCTATTTCAAGACTTTTCCCAGAAGAGCATGAAAGCTTTTCTAATGCAAAGTGTCAATTTTAGAGAAAGGAGCTTCTCATACACGATACTTTATCTAGCTAAACCAAAGCTCACGGATGGCAGGAAAGTCTTCTTGTTCAATATACCTGAGGAAGAAGATTTTAAAGGATAAACCTGGGACAGAGAAAGGAGTTACTTGATGCGAAGAACTATTGCTGGTGCTATGGGTTTTTTTTGGGATGGGTAAGACAATTATCAGCTTTAGGATGAATACATTGAATTCATCCTAAAGCCTCTCATAGCTACTGGACATTTATTTTTTATTCATTTTAGTTCTATTTCTCCACATTGCCAAGGTGATGGACAGAATGAGGTATTTTTGAACACCCAGATGGATGTGTTGCAAGGTATACTACATTTATTGCATGGATTTGGTGTATCTTCATTAGTTCCTCAGCGAATGCTCAGATGAAAACAATGAAATATATTCTTTTTTGGCAATTTAATTTTATTAGCTTTTGAGTGTCAAGATCAATATCTGGAACCCAGGTTAGAAAAGGACTTATTGTCAGTGAGCCTCGCACATTGAGGAAAATGGAGAACTGAATACATTTTTGTTTTCTGATTTTTTTTTCTTGGTCTTTTTCAATTTTTTGTTGTACATGCCAAGTTCCCTGCTCAGGATTAGAGACTGCTTGGAACAGTCGAAGTTTAAGGTTGAGGGGTTCAGCAGTATGATCACCCTTGGGATGGGAAGACCAAGTTCCTTGTTGGGAGTGGGGAAGATGGTTCAAAAGGTGCTCTACTGATGCTGGGGGTGATGGATGAAGGGTTTTGGGAAGTTTTGTTGGTTTGGTTGTTGGGATAGGTTTGATGGGCCTGAGATATATAAAGGTAGATTATGTGCTGTGGGAAAGGACTGTTTGAATCTTTTAGGTGCAAGTATGTTATGTAATGCCATTGTCTGCAGCAACAGAGCTTTATCCAGTTTTTATGTTAACAACACAATGCAAAGAGGATTTTAACATACTAAAGGCCCAAGGGGAATTTGTTAATGGTTTTGCGAGGAGGAAGTTGGGGTTTAAAGTAAAAAAACAAACAAAAAAACCCCCAAACATCAGAAGTTACATTAATAATCTTTAAGTCAATTTGGTGCAATCTTCCCAAGTTATACAATATTACTTGCTTCATATGGTGTAAACTCTTGTGCAACCACCATGTGAAATAAAGCATAATATTGCATAACTTGGGAAGATTGTACCGAATTGTCTTAGATAAGGGTTACTAATATAACTTCTGATGTTTAGATTTTTTTTATGATGATGCAAATAGTAAATATGAGCGCAGATGTTAAAAAAAATTTCACTTAATGTTCGGGGTATCTCCACTCCTGTTAAAAGAACTAGACTCTTGCAATTTTTGATGAAATAGAAGACATAGATGACTTTATTACAAGCAACACACATGACTCAGGCTGAGCATGATAAATTGAACTGGGATTGGATGGAGCAGATCAGTTGTTTCTTCCCATAACTCCAAGAATATGTGTTCTTATTCATAAGGGTCTATCCCTGACTACTGTTAGATCATATAGGGATAAGGATCTCTTGATGGCAGAAAACATACTTTAGTGAATGTATACAGTCCCAATTCTAATCATGATGAAATTTTCTCAATCACTCTTTACAGTATTGGTTAAGTTTAATACTTCAAGATTAGTTATGGAAGGGGATTGCGAATAGCCATCAATCCTCAATTGAACAGGTTGCATTTTCAGGGTTTGCATTATATCTTACCTCTTTTTCAAAATGCATTGCTGACATTCCCTGCCAGTAGTCTTCTCATGTCTGCGTACCAGGGTCTTCTTGGCCAATCCGGGGCCACCAGAAGAACTAGTCCCCTGTGTTGCTGTATCTTGTGAATGATTGCGCCCATCAAGGGCCCCAGTGGGAAGGCGTATATCAGGGTCCCCGGTGGCCAGGTCTGTACCAGGGCCTTGATCCCCTGGGACTGCAGGTCCCGCCTGTAGCTGAAGTATCTGGTATTTGAGCGTTGGATCTGTTTGCTAGAAGGTCCATGTCTGCGGTCTCCCATCGATTCACTATCATCTTGAGGGCTGTGGACGACAGCTTCCATTCTCCTGGGTTTAGACTTTCCCTGCTGAGGGAGTCTGTCGTGATGTTTTCTTTCCCCGGCGATGTGGACGGCGGAGATCTCCTGGAGATTTGCTGCCGCCCACGCCATCAGGGGTCTATTTCTAGGGATGTCGGTTGATGTAGGCCACCGTTGTGGCATTGTCAGACATCACTCTGACCGTTTTGTCCCGAAATGTGTGGGCGAACCGCAGGCAGGCTAATCTGACTGCCCGCGCTTCTAGGCGGTTGATGTTCCATCCCGCTTCTTTTGCGTTCCATTGCCCTTGGGCAGTTAACTCTTCGCAGTGTGCTCCACACCCGTGTAGACTGGCATCTGAGGTGAGCAGGTTCCAAGTTGGGGAGGATAGTCTTGATCCCCGGCTCATGTGGCAGTACTGCAGCCACCACCGTAGCTGGGTCCGGACTCTGCCCGGAAGTGGTAGATGTACGGTGTAGTTCTGGGATCGTGGACTCCGCCGTGATAGAAGTGAGCATTGTAGGGGCCTCATGTGGGCTAGCGCCCATGGCACCACTTCCAGCGTGGACGCCTTCAGCCCGAGGACTTGTAGATAATCCCATGTTGTGGGACAAGGGACGCTCAGTGAGGACTGAAGCCGGTTCCACAGCTTTGATCTCCTCGTGGGGGTCAGGCTGACCTTGTCTCCCTTGGTGTCGAATCGGACTCCTAGGTATTCCAGCAACTGTGAGGGCTGTAGGGGTGTTGACCACCCATCCTAGGCTTTCCAGTAGTGTTATGACTCTGCTATTCCTCCGGTGACTTTGCTCTGATCAGCCAATCGTTCAGGTAGGAATGAAGGAGGATTCCTTCCTTCCTGAGTGTTGCCGTCACCACTACTATCACCTTGGTGAATGTCCAGGTGCAGTGGCTGACCCGAAGGGTAGTGCCCGGAACTGATGGTGACGATTCAGGACCTTGAAGCGTAGGAAGCGCTGGTGTTCCTGATGAATTGGGATGTGTAAGTAGGCCTCCGACAGATCCAGGGATGTGAGGAACTCCCCTGGTTGTATTGTCCATATGACGGATCGTAGGGTTTCCATGATGACGCGGGGGATCCTTAGGCGGTGGTTGACCGACTTGAGGTCCCGGATGGGCCTGAATGTACCCTCTTTCTTGGGTACGATGAAGTAAATGGAATAATGACCAGTATTCATTTTCCATGTAGGTACCGGGGTTTACGGCCTCGAGGGCCAGAAGCCTGTTCAGTGTAGCTCCCACTGCCGCCCTCTTGAGGGGGGTGGCAGGGTATTCCACGAACTTGTCTGAAGTTATCTTGACCCATCTGCGAATAGGGTTAGTCTGCCCCCTATGGCTTCTTCCCTTGGATGGGTCGGCTGATTCTCATTGTGGGGTGCGGCCGGGGCCTGTACCCGAGCTGGTTCCCCTCTTGGTGTGCTTGTTCTGAAGGGGCTGGCTCCTGTTCGTAGGGCGGGACGCTTGATAGTTGCTCTTGTAAGGGTTGAAGCGCTGTGAACTTCTGCCCTTGGTGGACCTGGGGAAGGGACGCTGGTTTCTTTTTGTCCTGCCTTCCGGCATGCGCGGTAATGGGGAGTCGCCCCATTTGCTGGCCAGTTTCTCTAGTCCGCTGCCGGACACGAGGGATTCTTTGAAGGGTATCCTCGTGAGACTCATTTTGGAAGAGGCGTCAGCCGATCAATTTCGAAGCCAGAGCTGTCTGCTGGCTGCCACTGTGGACGAGACTCCTCTGGCTGCTGTGTGCACTAGATCGGAAGCCGCGTCAGTGAGAGAAGATAGTGCTGATTCCATGTCTTCTCCTGGGGTGTTGTTCCTGGCTTGTGATAAGCAGGTACTTGCCACCACGGTGCAGCAGGCCGCAATCTGTAGGACAGGGCTGCAACTTCGAATGACTGCTTGAGTATGGCTTCCTGGCACCGGTCATGTGTATCCTTGAGCGCCGCTCCTCCCTCCACTGGGATGGCAGTGCGCTTAGCGATCGCGCAACCTATGGCGTCCACTCTAAGGCACGCCAGTAGCTCCTTGGTTGCTGGATCCAGGGGGTACATGGCAGACAAGTCTCAACCTCTTTTGTATGAGGACTCCAGAGCATTCCCCTCTAGGTCAATTAGCTGTTGCGCCGCCTGCAAGAGAGGAAGTGGTGCGACATCTGGCGAAGGCCCTCCAGCAGGGGGTTCATTTTAGGTTCCCCCGAGGTGCCTTGGCCCGGGATAGCGAGCTCCGATAGGCATTGAGATACCAGGTCCGGGAGCTCATCCTTTGTGAAGAAGCGTCTCATGGATTGGTGTGGTTCTGTCCCCGGGGGGGATTCCCCCTCCTCCAGGGGCTCGATTTATTCTTCGGAGAGGTCCGTGTCCCCATAGGTGGGGCTTCTGGACGGTGTGAGCTTGTGCCTAGGCCTCGAGGGTCCTGGGGCATGAGGGTCCTGGGGCATCGCAGGTGGCTGTTCCGTCCGGGGTTCAGGCTGTATTTTAACGACGGCGTGAATCCCCTTGAACAACTCCACCCAAGAGCTTGATGCTGGGTCTAAGTTGAGGGGCGCCAGTTCTCTGGTTCCCGACTGTGGGGCGGACTCACTGGGGCCTGCTAGGTCCGGGATTCCCTTTGAGGAGCTAGCGCTGAGCCCTGGTGGGGAAAGGCCCTGACCTGGATCTCCCAGGGCCTCCTCACAGTGTGCGCACAGGGCGTCAGCCTCCTTGCTCTGAGCGGCTCTGAAGTGGCATGCTGGGCAGAGGCCTTGAGCTTTATTCCTGGCTCTGGAGGTGCCTTGTCTGCGGACGCATAAGTTCTTGTGCGCTCCGGTGCGCCTGAGATGTGCGCATAAGTTCTTGTGCGCTCCAGTGCGCCTGAGATGTGCGTGCAGATGTGCGCCTAGCCGCAGGTAGGCGCTTTGTTCTGTGCACGTAACTTATGCGCGTAAGGTTTTATATGCGCTTAAGATTATGCGCACAAGTAATTTTGTGCGCTTAGCTCAATTTGTGCGCTTGGATCGGACGGCAGGCGGTGCGGCGAACAGGGCCAAGATGGCGACGGTGAGCATGCGGGCAATATGGTGACCTCCATGGCGGGTCTCCATGTGGGTAGACCCTGGAACAGCCGGGGCCTAGCCCTGCTAGGGCGGATCAACCCGGTGATGCTGGTCTCGATCGGTGACCTGCACTCCTCCTCGATCCTCGGAGACCGGACGAAGAGAAGATTTCTACCTTACCTTGTCTTCGGCGCTCCCCGGTTTCGTTCCGGGCGGTCTCCGGCTGCGGGGGGAGAGGGCAAATACCTTCACCACCGCGCTCGAGGGTGCACCCGCTGCCTCTACGCCGCGCCCCAGACTTCGGGGGCTAGGTCCCTGCCACGAATCGGCCACCGGACCGAGGCTGTCTCTACGCCGCGCCCGAGGCTTCGGGGGCTAGGTCCCTGCCGCGAATCGGCCACTGGCCTGAGGCTCACCTCCGAGGGACCACGGAAATCACCTCAGGAAACTCAACTGGGGGAGGGACCCGAGGGTATCACCGCAGGAGTGCGAGGCTCGTCTTCAGGTAGGTTTCTTCTTTAAATTTCTTTAATTTTGGTCTAACGCTCTGAGAGCGTGCAGATAGTTCCTAACTGCTATGGAGATGGAAAATACTGAGGAGCTGCACTTCCTGCAGGGGTATATGTACAAGGGGCTGACATCAGATTGAAATCTGATCCGTCTCCAACTGCTAACAGGAGTACACTATACCCATTGGTCCTGAGTCCATCTGCTACATGCTAGGAAATGCTGCTTTCAACTATGGGACACTGTTCAACTATTATTGAATACTGCAGTTGGGTTTAGACAACAGAGGACGAAGAGAACACTGTACAGTCTGACCAGCACTTGGGGAGGAGGGAGTTTGAGGAGTTGGTTATGGGGAAGGGTTAAGGAAGTAGAGGTTGTGTGAAATGGAAGGAGGGTGAAGGGAAAGTTGATGGAAATGGGGCTGTGTGAAATGGGAGAGGCTAGGCAAATAAGGGAAGAGAAGATGGAGTTGTGATAGAGAGGGGCTATTGGAAAGGGGTGGGCGTATGATGAACTGGAGAGATGGGGAGTGTGATAGGTAGACTGAGGAATCAGTTGTAAGAAATGCTGGGGAAGGGCGAATGGGAATGTGTATATATATGGCCTGATGGGAACAATAAAAGAACTGGGGTGGAAAGAAGAAAGGAGACTATGGGGTGGCAAGGGTGAGAGGGTAGGGATTGGGGGTAGGAACATAAGGGAGAGCAGAGCTGGGGCCAAGGGAGGGACCCTTCCCTCTCCTTAGTCCCCCTTTCCTTCAGATCTCGGGGATTGAGGATGATGGGAAGGTCTTGAGATCTGGGTGGGGACTGAGATCTATAGAGGAGAGGGAAGTTTACCTCCCCTGGCCTCAGCCACCACACTTCAGATATCAGGCCCTCCTTTCACTATTTACCTTCCTCCACCCCCCATCCATGATCTTGCCCCCTTTTCTTCCACCACTATCCCCAACCCTCTCTTTCTTTCCATCTCCCCATCTCTGATCATCCCTACACAGATTCTCAATATGTATATGCTTCAATTCATCATTATCGTAAAAAATGGCAAAGGAGAGGGATGTTGTCTAGTACAGGGACTTCCCTAGCTTCCTTGTCTATGTGGGAGCGGTTGTTTACTGTATTGGCAGAATACTGTGGCTCAGATTCCAGTAAGCATAGTATGGGTTAAAGCACATCAACCTCCTGATACCTCATGGCAAGTCTATGCGAATTACTTGGCAGACCAAGCAGCGGAGATTGCTGCTAGCATTAATGTTTTAGTTACAACTAGGGCACAGGCCAATCAGCAGGAATCACAAGATCAGGATGAAGGGAGTTTTACAGACGCTCCTCCTGATATAGGAGACAGCTGCCCGAAGGAGGAAGAATTCATTAACAGAAGTCCAGTGGAAATTATATATGATTTACAACAGCAGTATAGTCAGGATGAAAGACAAATATGGGAAATGGCAGGAGCCATTCTTCAACCTTTTCCTAAGGATGATTGTTTACTTTATATTCATCCTTCTGGAAAGCCATGCCTATCTATAGCCACTATGCGTAAATTATTACCCTATTTGCATTTACCTGCACACGCACCTGCTACACAGTTAAGTCAACAATTACAAGACAAGTGGTGGGCCCCACAATTATCTCGTATGTCATAGTTATGTACAAGCTTGTATGATATGTCTAACTCCTCTACGCGATATTGCAGTCTAAGTACAATCAGGGACCATTCCAAAGCCTATGGGGCTTGGTCTTGAGTGGCATTGTGATTTCACGGATTTGGGTGAGAGAATTGGTCCATATCGATATTTACTTGTTTGTGTAGATGCCTACTCTCAGTGGGTTGAGGCCTTTCCTTGTAGAAAAGAGACAGGTGCAGAAATGGCAAAAGCCTTGTGCACCGAGCTTATTCCCCAATTTGGATTTCCAACAGCTATAGTAACTGATAATGGTTCGCATTTCACCAATAATTTAATGACATCCCTGATACAAAACCTGCAATGCCATATCACCGAGTTTCAGTGTATTGCCCACCAGTAATGGGCTAGTGGAATACTGTAATGGACTTTTAAAAAAATAGACTTCATATACTTATGATGGAGCTCAAGACAAGTTGGTTAACTTGTTTACCAAGGGCATTGATGTATTTACATCAAGCTCCATCTACTAAGCATAACTTGTCCCCTCACCAAATTTGTACCGGATATTTATTTATTTAACAGCTTTTAATATACTGGTGTTCATGGGGCACATCACGCCGGTTTACAATAAAACTTGCGAAAGGAGGAAATTACAAAAAACAGGGAGCAGGTGAGAAAAGGGGGGCGGGAGTGAGGGGGATAGATAGAGGAGGAAGGGATAGCAGCTGAGAAGATAGAGAAGAGTAACCATATATGTGGAGAAGTTATTTACAGCAGGAGAAATTTACAGCAGAAGGACTGCAGAGGTGTGATTGTTTAAAGCAGGTTATACATTACAACTTATTTACATCAGGGTATAGGATACAATTAACTTATGGCAAAAATATTCAGATAGCAAGCTAGTGAGAAATCCATAGGAGCATACAGGAATTGTGAAGGGTGAGGGGAAAAGGGGGGGGGGGGGGGGGGGTGTGTCTATGGGGGATGTTTTTTTAAGGGGGGGGGTGTCTATGGGGGGTTGGTTTCCGGGTAGGCCTGTCTGAAGAGCCAGGTCTTGATGCCTTTTTTGAAGATGGGCAGGGAGGGCTCAAGACGGAGGTGTGTGGGGAGAGAGTTCCAGAGGGCAGGGCCTGTGATGGTGAATGCTCTTTCCCTGGTGGTGGAGAGGTGTGCTGTCTTGAGGGGGGGGGGGGGGGGGGGGTGTAGGGTGCCTGCAAGGGTGGATCTTGTGGGGTGATGGGAAATGTGAAAGTGGGACATTTCCTTAAGCCAGGCGGAGTTGTTTTTGAAGAGAATGTTGTGGAGTATGGTTAGGGTTTTATATTGGGTGCGGAAAGGGATGGGCAGCCAATGCAGATCTACAAGAATGGGTGTAATATGCTCTCTTTTGCGTGTGTTAGTTAGGATTCTTGCCATGGCGTTTTGTAGTGTTTGCAGTGGTTTGATGGTGGAGTAAGGGAGGCCTAGCAACAGGGCGTTGCAGTAGTCCACTTTGGAAAAAATGGTGGACTGCAGGACTAAACGGAAGTCCTGTATGTGGAGTAGTGGCTTAAGCTTTTTAAGGATCTGGAGTTTGTAGAAGCCCGCTTTAAGCAGGGACTTGATGTGTGGCTTGAAGTTGAGGTGTTGGTCAAGTGTGACTCCCAGGTCTCTTACAGAGGGGGGTAGGGTGTGGGGGAGGGTGGAGGTGGAGGAGGAGGCGTGTTCAGGTTGCTTGGATATGAAGAGTAATTCGGTTTTGGTTGCATTAAGTGCAAGGTGAAGGTTGGCTAATAGGGAGTTGATGGCGACTAGGCAGGATTCCCAGAAAAGAATGGTTTCATTGAGCGTTTTTTGAATGGGGATGAGAATTTGCACATCGTCTGCATATAAGAAAAAGTCTAGGCCTAGGTCTGAGAGTAGGTGGCAGAGGGGGAGGAGGTAGATATTGAAAAGGGTGGAGGATAGGGAAGATCCCTGGGGGGCGCCTTGCATGAGGGGAACGTGAGCAGATTCAAAGTTATCAATTTTTATAAGGTATTCTCTGTTTGTGAGTTAAGAGGCAAACCAGGCTAGGGCTGTGTCGGCGATGCCTATCTCTGCCAAGCGGGAGAGAAGGATTTGATGATTGGCAGTGTCAAAGGCTGCCGATATATCCAGTATGGCAAGCAGGAATGAGTTTCCTTGGTCTAAACCAATGAGTATGGTGTCAGTGATTGCTAACAGGAGATTCTCGGTATTTCGGCCTTTACGGAATCCAAATTGTGATGGGTGCAGGAGGTTGTGGTCCTCGAGGTAGTCGGAGAGCTGAGTATTGACTACTTTCTCGAGGACTTTTGCAAGGAATGGAAGGTTGGAGATGGGCCGGTAGCTTGCAGGATCAGCAGGGTCAAGGGAGGGTTTTTTAAGGAGGGGCTTCACAACAGCAAGCTTGAGGGGATCTGGGACTTTGCCGGAGGTGAGAGAGCAATTAATAATATCAGCCAAGGGTTTGGCGATGGTGGTGGGAATGGAGAGGAGGGTTTTGGAGGGGATTGCGTCTGTGAAATGTGTGGCAGGTTTCATCTTTTTTAGGATGGTCTCAATTTCATGGGTGGATGTGAGGTCAAGGGATCTGATGCTGGTGCTACTGTGAATTGGGAGGGGAGAAGTGGTAGTGGGGTTGTGGGGGAAGCTTAGGAGGATGCTGGTTATTTTATGTTGAAAGTATTTAGCAAGCTCCTCGCATCTTTCCTTGGAGTGTTCTTCGTGGGTGGTGGGGTGGGGGGTCTTTGTGAGGTCTGCGACATAGGAAAAAAAGAGCGTTGGCATTGAATTGTAGGTCGTGAATTTTTGACGCATAGAAGTCCCTTTTGGCATTGATGGTGGCTTGACGGTAGTTGTACAGTGATTGTTTATACACTGCCTTGTGTTGGAGGGAGGGTTGGAGGCACCACAAGTGTTCTTTTGACCTAAGGTCCTGCTTTCATTTTTTGAGTTCGTTAGTGTACCAGGGTTTTTTTTTGTTCTGCAGGAGGGGGATTTCTTTATGGATCATGGGGCAGAGTTCATTGGCGATGGATTTGGTGATGTGATTCCAAGAGTGAAGAGCAGCATCTGGATTTGACAAGTCAAGGTTCATTACTGCTCTGTCGAGAGCTGTAGACATGTCTCCTGAGGAGCAGGGTTTGCGGAAGGAGATGGATTTTTTTTTGGGGTCGTGATGACATGGAGGGGGAATTGAGACAAATTTGGGCATTGATGATGTAATGGTCGGACCAGGGTATGGGGGTGGCTACAGGAGTGTTGGGTACTGAAAGGTGGGAGTTGACAAAGAGGAAGTCGAGGGTATGACCTGCCTTATGGGTGGGAGAGGCAATGAGCTGTTTGAAGCCTAGGGCTGCGAGGGTGGTTAGAAGGGTTTCACAGGCAGGAGTGCGGGGGATGGTGTCCACATGGCGGTTAAAGTCTCCGAGGATGACTGCGGGGGTGTCTGATTTGAGGTTATCTACAATAAATTCAATGAGGGGGGAAGAGTCGTGTTGGAGAAGGTTGGGTGGGGCATAGATGAGGCATATCTGGAGGGCGGGTGATTTAAAGAGCCCGATTTCTAGCCTTGGGGGGGGGGGGGGGGGGGGCAGGAGGGTTGGAGTTTGAGGGTCAGGTGCTTTTTTGCTGCCAGGAGTAACCCGCCACCTCTTTTTTTAGGTCCCGGGATGGAGAATATGTCGTATTGATTTTCGGGGAGCTGGTTGAGGAAAACATGGTCTGATTCTTTGAGCCATGATTCGGTAATGGCACATAAGTCAGGATTGTCGTCTGTGAGCAGGTCGTGGATGATGGGTGCTTTTTTGAGGATGGATTGTGCATTGAGAAGGGTTAAGGCAAGTGTGGCTAGGCCTAGGAATTGGGTGAGGGGTGAGATCATGATAGGCACCAGTGAGTTCCGTGGGTTGGAAGGGTGAGGATGGGATGCGCTGGGTTTGCGCAGGTGAGGGAGGTGTAAAGTGGGGATAGACAGGATGCACATGTCCGATGAAGTGAAGCAGAAGGGGAAAAAATGGACCTCACGCTTTAAAGAGGGGAGGGGGGAAAAAGGGGGGGCGGGGATGAGGCTATGAGGAGGCTGCTAAGGCTAAGAAGGGAAGGTGAGGCTGCTAAGAGTCTAACAGTGGTAGGTAACTGTGCTATCTGATGGATGTGGAGTGAGGGAAAGGGAGTGGAGACTGGATTAGGCTGCACTATGTTTAGAGGAAGAGGATACCATTAGTCAATGAGCAAAAAACAAACACAGAGAATCATGACCAAACAACATGGTACACCAAAAGTCACAGTGGTTTGCCAAGGGGGGACAAAGGGGGCAGCACAAAGGAGCGCGACTAAGCCCCTTCGGTGCGCGACGCCTGCGATGGCACCCCGAATTTAAAGGTCTCCGGCCCCGTTGATGATGTCGATTTGGGGGGCGGGGTTTGATGCTCTTACGTGCGGCAGGCAGGCAGGCTGGCGAGAGCGAAGAGGGCCGCGTGGCTCGGGGGGTGCGAGCGCTCCTTTTTGACCCCGGTGGGTCTGTGCCGGTCGCACAAAGGAGGCAGCGACCGGTGTAGGTCGAGCGGCAGAAAGGACCGTGTCTGCGATGGCGCCCCGAATTTAAAAGGTCTCCGGCCCCGTTGATGATGTCGATTCGGGGGGCGGGGTTTGATGCTCTTACGTGCGGCAGGCAGGCTGGCAAGAGCGAAGAGGGCCGCGTGGCTCGGGGGGTGTGAGCGCTCCTTTTTGACCCCGGTGGGTCTGTGCCAGTCGCATAAAGGAGGCAGCGGCCGGTGCAGGTTGAGCGGCAGAAAGGGACATCCTATGCCATGGAAGTCATTGACAGACATTGTTACTCCTGATCAATTCTGTTTATTGGGCAAATGTCTTATCTGCTTTGAAATATATTTCTTCTGTTTTAACAGCTCTTGAATCCCCACTTAAGGAAAAGGGGAAGACTACAATCAAGGTTGGCGATTTAGTCTGGTGCACACATTTTACACACAAGACTTGGAAAGACCCAGTGTATCTGGGTCCTTTTCAAGTTGAAGCCATTACACATACTGCTGTACGTTTGAAAGGAGAGACGGTGTGGACTCATATTAGAGACATACGTCAGTAGTATTATTTGGACAAAAGCAAGAAGAGGGAAAAATTATCCATTTATTATTCTGATATTCGATATAAGCATCATGATGTGGATAATAATTAGTAGTTTTGTATGGGGCATTTCAAGGTTTGAATGTTTTCCTGTGAGAGGTATTGGTGCAACATATATGAATATGTGGGTTCAAACAGTCCAAGAATTGACCAAAGCTTTACCTGAGAATATTTCAAATTGTATTATTTGTACCTCTTTTCCAATTGCTATGAATCATTTGCCAGCTGTTGCCTCACCTGTAGGATTATGCCAGATTATAGGATTTAATGCATGCAGTCATGCAAATGTGTCATTGGCCCTTTGACAGGTAAATTATGGTCACAATATGTCGGGAGAACGAAATTCCTGCCATTGTCGGCTAATTTGCCACCTAGAGGATATCTCTGTACTAACAATCATACAGAGTCTAATCCTATTCCATGTAATTATACATATTTCAGAACTAATAATTCATGGGTGGTAACTAAAGGTACAGTTCTGCCCAGACCCCCAATTTCTGACATTAAACAGCAGTGTAATTGTTCCAACTCTATTGTAGTTATCAATGCAAATGATACCAGTGGTCCTGGTGGTTGTTTACAGTGTGTTCTGATACTTGTAAATACCATTAAAAGAGCAAATGAGACCTTTGCAACCATACAATTTAAATCTAGTGATATAGCCTGTAGCGTTCTTAGGAGCAGTAATGAAATCAATTCGACTTTGACCCCTTGTATACAACGTGCAGACCGAGATGGGCTTGCTAGTCCTTTTATATATGGAACTTAGAGTTGTAATGCAACTTATAAATTAGTAAAATTACTAATATGTAGGACACTTGGTTATGTGACGAATTGGTGTATCTTTCTTTGCTTGAGGATTATTATTTTTGTGTTCTAGTGACTTTTAATTATTTCTCAAGGATAATACCTTTGCAAACACCAGCTCACCTTCAACATCGTATACGTAGGAGCATTCCATCAGCAATACCTGGAGAGGCAATTGAAATGTCTCTTGCATATCTAAATTCCACATACTCTTACTAAAGCCCGATTAGATGGATTATCTTGGACAGCCTGGATTCCCATTTTTCAGCCTCCTGCGGTAGCTGCTGAGTTGGGAACGGCAATCCGAAAGTTGCAATCATTATTCCATGTTATGACTTTTGAAGTGAATAAGGCAATCATAGCTCTTCAGTCACAGATTGATGAGCTTAATAGTTACCAAATATAATAGGCAAGGACTAGATTATATTTTTGCCAAGGAAGGATGGTTATGTACTATGCTTAATAGCACAGAATGTTGCACTGTAGTGGTTAATCGTTCAGAGATTGTGAAGAATGCTATAGAAAAAATCCAAAACTTGGCGAGAGTGAAGGTAGAATATTTTCAGGGTGGTTTAGATACTAAATGGTGGTCCACAGTTACCTTGTGGTTTGCAGGTTTAGGTTTTCACCTAAAGGGCTTTTTCAGTTTCACCATTGGATTAGGTGGAATTTTGGTGCTTGGCTGTTTGTGTTTGCCATGTATATGTTCATTTATTTCACAATAGCAAAATTGTTTAACTTTAGCAGTGTCACTTGGTAAAGTGATGAATGCAAACACTGTAGAAACACAGATCACTTCAACCGATGCAGCTGTGACTGGAAAATATTGAGATTTATGCAGACACTTATGTCATGAAAGACTCAGTATAAACAGTATGCTAGGCTATGACGGGTAAGATTTCTTGGGAATATTAGAATATTTTTGCAGGGGACAATCAAAGACAACCAGATACGAGTCGAGACATTTTGTGAAGGAGCTCTAGGTAGAATCCTTCAAGAGGGGAATGTAGATAAGTGCTGATGCTGAAAAACTAAAAGACACTGAACTATTGGACTTTGCACACTGAGCATGATAAAGGAAGAACATAAGAAAATGCCATACTGGGTCAGACCAAGGGTCCATCAAGCCCAGCATCCTGTTTCCAACAGTGGCCAATCCAGGCCAAAAGAACCTGGCAAGTACCCAAAAACTAAGTCTATTCCATGTTACCATTGCTAATGTCAGTGGCTATTCTCTAAGTGAACTTAATAGCAGGTAATGGACTTCTCCTCCAAGAACTTATCCAATCCTTTTTTAAACACAGCTATACTAACTGCACTGACCACATCCTCTGATAACAAATTCCAGAGTTTAATTGTGCGTTGAGTAAAAAAGAACTTTCTCTGATTAGTTTTAAATGTGCCCCATGCTAACTTCATGGAGTGCCCCCTAGTCTTTCTACTACCTGAAAAAGTAAATAACTGATTCACATCTACCCATTCTAGACCTCTCAATTTTAAACACCTCTATCATATCCCCCCCTCAGTCGTCTCTTCTCCAAGCTGAAAAGTCCTAACCTCTTTAGTCTTTCCTCGTAGGGAAGTTGTTCCATTCCTCTTAGATGAGACAATCTGAAACAAGGAAAGCTACACCTACACACAGACAGTAACCTAAGCTGAAACTAACGTGATTGGAGGAATGTTGAAACCAGCCAAGGCATGGAGAGTGAAGAACAAAGAGGCTGTAAAAATAAAATGCATATAAATAAAGGCTATGTGTAAATAGAATTGAGTAGGTTTTGGGACTTCCCCTGTTTGCTGGCGAAGCCTGCTACTCCTAAGAAACTCTGTATTACTTGCCTTTGTTTCAAAGATATCTTTGAGTCGGTGTTGATTAAGCGCATACCCGGATATTACCTCACTCATCATGCTCAGCTCTAGATCTTTTATAAATGCTGAAAAGCAGTGGTCCCACTACAAATCCCAGGGGCACGCCCCTGCTCACCTTTCACCATTGAGAAAATTGAGCATTTAGCTCTACTCTATATTTTATATATTTTACTCAATTCTCAAACCAAAATAGAACATTGCTTCCTATCTCAATGCTTTCATTTCCTCACAGAATAGGGTCCCGCAAGCAAGAATGACTGGTGATAGCGGTCCTTAGGAAAAGACGCCTAGAGTCCAGCAGGTATCAACGTGACTCCTGAATAGGGGATCCTGGAGGGTCACCGAGAACAAACATTGGACAGGCTCCCTCATGAATGAACCTGTGGCATCTTAGAGCAACCGAGGGAGAGTGCTACCACTCGACTGGTTCTCAAGGATGGCAAGAAACTGAGAGCAAACACCAGCCAGAGCAGTATCACCCCTTCTCCGGGAAAATGAGGGATCACTAGTTGAGCACCCAGATGGGAACCCATAAGGGCTGCCCTGGAATCCAGTCAAATCTCCCCTTCCAGAGGAGAGAAGGAAGCAACAGGATCAAGGCCTCCCGCTCCCGAAAGACCTTTCAACTCCCTAGAGGAGAGCTAAGGCACAATCACTGATTGCTGAGGTGCCGAAGTAACCAACTCACCACAGGCAGCCAGCCTCAGATGGGGGAGGTTGTCAGCATAATCTACAGTGGGGCCCCAGCGAAAATGCTCCAACAACCGCTGGTGCTGTTGCTCGGCCCTGGCTTCCAAGGAGACATACCGATTCAAGAATTGAAGACTCAGTTCAAAGAAAAACCTGCCACGGATGGAGCACATGGGCTTCCACACAAAAAAAAGATTTTGGACACAGAAGAGGTCAAAAGACACATTCCACTGTAGAGGGAGGAGAGGACTCCCGAACCACTCTCCAGATGTCTACGTCGCTCAACGTCCAAGAACACAGACCTAGGTCAGTTCTGTGGCTGCAGAACATAACCACCCAGAGGGAAAACACAAATACAGACACCCAGATGGCAGAGGGCGACTGGAGGAATGAATGTTCTGGTGTAAAAGCATGCTGAGCGGTACTCATGCAGTCCAGATGGCAGCACACCTATGATCCCATGCGTTGTACCCATGGATAGATTCACAGGCCACAGCGAGCTCAATGGCCTCGCAAATACTAAGGCTGATGACACCTTGCAAGTGCCCATTAACACCAATGGTGTACACAGTCTGGTGGGGCCTCCAATGCAGAGATCATCGGTAGACATGGCCCAGTAGCCATAGCCTGTGAAGGGACAATACAGTGCTCCTCACTGCCTCAAAGAGGACACCACCAAGGAGCCTCAAGGGCACAGGACCACTGTGATCTGATGCCCCAGCGTAGCAGGCTTCCTCAAATAGATGGCAACCCCTGCACTCAATCAGTTCAAGGCCAAACATCCCTGTTACCCAAGGGCTGCAGGGTCAAGTGGAGGCTACCAAAGGCCCGGGGGTAGATGGCCTCAGGGACAACCAGGGTGCTCAATGGCAAACCTAATGCCTGGTCAGTGGTGCTCGAAGTACTTGAGGTGGTAAATGAGTTATCAGTGGCCCGAGGGCCTCATCGGTGGCTCCGCACCTCAATGGCATCAAAGGTATCCGGACAGCACTGCATAGCGATGGCACAGAGGTACTGTTCTGCGCTGGTATTGAGGCTATGTACTGCAAGGACCTAGTAAGCGGCCATGGCATCAAGGGTACACACCTCGAAGGCATCAAGGGCCTGACACTGCTTCAACCTCGCAGCCTTGAGGGTGGCCACGCACGCACCTTAATGGAATTGAGGGTGTCAATGGCATTGATGGCACCACTAGTATCGAGAGCACCACAGGCATAGCGGCATCATGAGTACCGCAGCATTGAGTGCAGTGAGAGTACCATGACTATCACAGCATTGCGTGCATCAAGGCACCATAGCTTCGATGGTGCCGCAGCACCAAGGGCACCATGGTATTAATGGAACTGTGGCCTCGAGGGTGTTGATTTGTGCTACTCCGCCACCTCGATGCCGAAGCTGGTGCAGCAAGACCATTTCCACCGATGCCAACAGTATAGGTTTCTACAGCATGCGGGTGGTCACACATCTTGATGGTAGTGAGGGCATCCCTGCACCTCGATGGCATCAAGTTATTATCATGGTGCTCAATGATGGGCCTGGTCCCCACCAGGGTCCTGACATGGATGCGTCAGATGAACAGTGCGCTGGTCACAGATGTGCAAGGGCAACCATTACTGGGCATGGCCCTGAAGTGTGGCAGCAAGTTGCTAGCCCAGGCTCTTGCTCACCCTCTCTCCCAAGCAGATTGCTCTGCCAAGACTGTCAAGTAGGAGGGGAGGCTACATCATCCAGGGCTCCCGCCGGTGGAGACTAAATCGCTTGGAATGTGGGGAGGATGAGCTCTTCCCGCACAGGAATGGCATAGTCCTCAGATCACTGATGGACTGTGTAAGTCAGGCCTGTCAGCACTGGGGAATGGGAGAAAAAGCAAAGCAGGGAGAAAACAGCTAAAAAACTACAGTAGCATTTTTCTTTTTTTAAATAGTAACAGATTCTGCCAGACTCACAGGGGAAAGCTCACCTTGCAGCCAGCGGACAGTTGGAAAGAGAGAAAAAAAGAGAAGAAATAAAACTACCTTAATGAAACAGCTGTAGCTCTAGAAAAACACTGAGCACCCTGGTTGTCCCTGAGGCCATTGACCCCCGGGCCTTTGGTAGCCTCCACTTGACTCTGCAGCCCTTGTGTAGCAGGGATATTTGGCTTTGAACTGATTGAGTGCAGGGGTTGCCATCTATTTGAGGAACCCTACTACGCTGGGGCATCAGAGCACAGTGGTCCTGTGAGTAGAGAGCAAAGCTGAATACCGTGACACACAGCTCCGTGAAAAAAAAAAAGACTGAGGGACTCTGCCTAGGGGGCAGGGAGATGACTATAGCTGCACATGCTCAGTAGGGCATATTTGACAGTTCTAGAATCTTTGAGATCAAAGTTCCACGCCAGGCTCCATCCAATGATGTCACCGATGTGCGAGGACTATGATCCTGCTTATCGTCAGAGAATTTATAGGATGGGCTAAAGCCTTGTATAGGAGGCCCAAGGCCGAGGTCATGGTTAATGGCGTTCACTCAAATTCCTTTATTATTGGAAGGTGCACTAGGCAGGGCTGCCTCTTAACCCTTTACTTTTGAATTTGGCACTAGATTCATTGGCACAAAAGATGAGGAAGTCTCTGGCTAGTAAAGTATTTACAGCTAGGATCAAGGAGCACAAGATAGCATCTTATTTAATTCCTCACTGATAAAGAAATATCTGCACTGGCTCTTATTGAGCTCATATGGTATTCTCACAGGATTTCAAACAAACTCAATAAATCTACTATACTCAAAGTAGGACCTAAGGAAAAGATATTTAGATATTTTAATAGCTTTTCAATCACAGACACTTCAATTAAATATTTAGGAATTAATGTCTATTAATATCACAGATTTATACCAGCTTAATTGCCCTAAGGGCCTTCAGGTTTAGATAGACATTACTTACCTTCTCACTCTTGGGGCAAGCATACCTGTTTAAAATATTATCATGGCTATTGTATTTAAGAATCTGCTATGCAGCGTACCAGAGAGTTTTCACAATCATTTGTAGTGCTATATCATCCTTCTTAATAAATAAGACATTCCCCATATTAAGTATTCTACACTCCAAAAACCAACAGAGTAGTGTTTTTGACATTCCTGACCTTTTTCTATATTATCTGCCACACTTATAGGTGCTAGAGGATGCTTGGAAGAACATACTGCTTATTCCTTGCTTGATCTGGAAGGCTTACAGGCTCAAGGTCATGAATTATCCCTTTTATGGCAGCAGTTCTTTCTAGAGTATGTAGGAATAATTTGATCATTTCTTACATCATTAAGGTATGACATCTCACACAAGAAATATTGAAAAAGGGGGCTGAAAACATTTCTCCCTTCTCTATACAAAAACTCTCAATTGTCTGACTACTTTCTCATTAGATTCACGAAACTGGCCTGATAAAGGACTTAAGATTTTTAGACCAGATATAGGCCTGGATTTATCAAAATGCACTAAATATCACATGCGATAGAAAAAGGGGCGTGTTTTATGGTAATAGGCAGTTTATCGCAATTTGTGCTAATACCTATGCAAAGTGCTAAGGTACCACAAATTGCGATAACTTTTTCGCACTTTGAGATGTGCCAGAATTGTTGTATTTCCTACATACAGCCACTGGGGGGACCATGTTGAGTAGTTTTAAGATCCTGGAGAGCCAGCCTAGCTGAGAGAGTGAGAGAGAGAGACTAGCCATAATGCCCTCACACTAGATATAAATACTTATCTCTATGGGAGGCCCACCTAGTTACTCCATGTAAGGTTTAGGTATTAGTGTAGGAGTTATGTCTCACTTTGAATGTCAAAATGGCCCCTATGAACAGAACAGTGCTCTCTTGTGAAGATATTATGACCTTCGGAGTGAGGAAACTCACTCAAAGATGAGATTTGTGCAATGTTCTCTCAACCTAGCTTGATGTTACCCAGGTAGAGAGTCCATCAAGCTAGGTTGAGAGAACATTGCACAAATCTCATCTTTGAGTGAATTTCCTCACTCCGAAGATCAAATCTTCACAAAAGAGCACTGTTCTGTTTGTAATTTGAATGTCAAAGTGGCCCCTAACCCCTACACTAATTCCTAAACCTCACATCGAGTAACTAGGTGGGCCTCCCAAAGAGATAGGTATTTATATCTAGTGTAAGGGCATTATGGCTAGTCTCTCTCTCCCCACCCCTGCTAGGCTGGCTCTCCGGGAGCTTCCAAACTACTAAAAGCAGCATTTGAGAACACATCGCAACACGCGATAAAGCCTTAACGCTACCTGTCGCATGAGTTAACGTTACTGAAAAAGGTGTAGCTAAAATCTGTTAAAGCCGTCCGATAGGGCTTCGCAAAACTGTGAACCCAGCCTTCTCCCGCCCCTAACTCCTCCTCTTTTTCAGATTTGCATTGCACCATGCGTTAAAGGTGTTTTCGCATGTATTAAAGGTGCTTAACGCATGCAAAAACGCCATAACGCTATTTGATAAATGACCCCCATAGTGCGGTGATAATTTCAAGTCCTTTTCTGACTTGGTAGATGAGTTTGCTATGCTGAGCCACATGTTTATTTTTACAGTTACACAGTGATATATTTAGGGAAAGGGGCAAAATCAGTACAAACCAGAAACAGGTTGGAAAAATTTTTCCCCCAGGATAGACTTTGACAGGAAAGTGATTTCACTGTTTTATTGTTGCTTAAGGGACCAACACCAAATGGCAGAAACAAGCGCTCAAGTTAGGAGGTGGAATGATGATTTATCTTTGGACTTAGAAGTTTCTAATCTGCAATACAACAAAGAATATATGCTCATTATTACATAGCAGGTATAGAAATCCTCTTATTCTAACTAGTTTACGGTGCTGGAGGGACTGTGGGGAACAGGCCAACTACATTCATATGTAGTAGACATGCAACAGTATGTCTAATTTTTGGACAATAGTTATAATTTAGATCCATCTACCCAGCTGTGTTTATTGGGTACATGGAAGTCACAAGTCCCTACCAAGAAACTAAATACTTTAGTTTCACATTTACTACATGCAACTAGAATTACCATGGCATATTTTTAGAAATAGAAACCATTGTTGGAACCCTGGTGAAGAGTAATTGCAGATATTGCTTCAAAGGAACAGATTACATATGCTCTTAAAGATTGCTTGGAGATACTGTATATGAACATGTGTAGGGGATACAGTGGACTTGGCAAAGATCACTTCAATGACTTATTCTATATAAAGTCAGGGATTTCTTTATTGTCTGGTTTTATGTTTAAAGTTTATAACTTGACAAGCTCCATTTGATTGTACTGTGCTTCTGGTGTATTTGGTAAATAAAGAGTTTTATTAAAAAAAAACCAACAGACAACTGGCTCATTTTAATCATATCAAGAGAAAAGTTTAGAATATACTTCCATTTCATTCAATCATCTCAGTGAATAAAACTAAACAAAGTCAGATGCATCTTCAGTTTTATTGATTCTTGTAATACAACTGAAGCCTATTTCTATTTTTCAAACTGCACTACCGTAAATAATCATTCAACATTGCTTCTAAATATTTAGTGCAAACCAAGACGGTGAAAAATGCTCGTCTTGTACTGTTGACGATGGAACAGTTTCACTCGCACTACCATACTATTGCTGTTTCGGTCCCTTTGAAAATCCTGGGTTTTTCTGGTCCTTATCAAGAGAACAATACTTTCCTTCTTAGAACAGCAGGCCAGTGCCCAGAGGCAGCATGCATATCTGCTTCAGGTGACCGGAAAAGTAGCATTTCCATTTGTATCCAAACCACAGTTCAATGGCAGCACCACAAAAATCTGGACATACAATTCCATGGACATAGTTTTTAGAGCCAGGATTTTTTTTCTTTCTTTCTGCTCTTCAAACACCAATGGGAACAGAGACCTGCTTTACCTTAGAAGGGGTAGAAATAATATTGTTCTTCTAATGATTTAATGACAGATGACTCCGTAGCATAAAAAATGCAGCACGTATGAGAGCAGGAGATTACAGTCTGAGATGCAAGGCCACTTGCATAGTTCACTCCTTTGCACAAGATGGGCCATGAGCTCCATGTTGACCCTAACATTCCAGTAGTGCATACTGGGAAATCCAGCTGTCCGAGCAAACATGGAGGGATCTGCTTTTACACCAATCTGGACCCCACTACTTGTCAGTATTCAGTACGATGAGGGCAGATCTAGGCATGGCATAAAAAGAACAGTAACCAACAGTTTGACAATTCCATTACAGTAAAGATGGCACAGTATAGCATCAGGTACATGCTCCGTAATTCTATACAGTGTTACAAGAAACTGCCAATATTTTAAATAGCATATGCAGCATTATTCCCTCTATATCATTTACCTGATATGTTTTTATAAGATGGTTTTATTGTGCTTTTCTATAAGTTTGGGTTTCGATTTGTTTCTATTTAAATAGTTTACCATTTTGATCCTATTTTGTGGGATAAGGGATGGTGAATGAATACAAAAATAGATCCCAAAGCAGCAGACTTGATTAGAGAGAGAATATGTCTTCAGTACAAAGCTACAGTACAGTGCCATAAAACAAAGCAGATAGTTAAAATAAAATTCACTCCCCCACCCCCAAATCCAAAAGTTTCATCAACACACTGTGTTCCCAGGGAAACATTTCTAGAGGAGAGTGTATCCATGCATCTGTCCCATCAGGAATTGGCATAAAAGGTCCTAGAATGGTTTCCATGCATAAGAATTGCCCATCATTAAAATACCTTTCTAAAGCGTTGAAGTAATTCCTGCTATAAAAACATTCAGCTTAGGAGAACAATTTTTTTTTCTTTTTAAATCTAGTCCCAGGAGCATTATTACAAGAGGAATACTTGATATTAATAAATATGCAAAAATATAACATTGTGCTACTTTGAGGAAAAGCACAGCAACTGTGTTGAAATGGGGTACTTGATCTGGGCTATTTTTTTGGCCTATTTACAGATTTTTCTCCAAACTCGTGGCAGCAATAAATAATCCACATGTTGAACATGTGAATGCTTGGGTTCACGTGGACAACCTGGATGCATATTCTGAACATATATACACGCAACTGCCTCATGTCTGCCTTCCAACGCCATTCCTACCACTTTCCAGTCAATGAAAAAAGTCCAGATTGGCTTCATAATTTCCTAGTCCTGCTTCTGGGGGACACAGCCTTCCATCTCCACCACCTCCGGCCAACCTTCATATTTATTTGTGTCCTTGTTATTCTTTATGTGCTGCAAACAGAAGAAGAAACACATTGGCCAAATTAAATGCATGCACAACAAATTATAATGGCCAAACTGACCACCTCCATTTAAAAAGGGGAACCATGTGTCTGGCTATCACATAAAATCAAAAGCCTAAACACTCTTGAGCAGGCACCAGCAGCTGAACAGTATGCAAGCAAGAAAACATATGGTTCTTGCTTGCCTAAGAGAGCTTTGTTGGAAGCTTTACTCCTGGGTGCTCTGTGTGATACTCTACCATGGACCCAGGAAGGAGTTAAATTTCCAGCATAAGCTCCCTGGATGCACAGTGCCAAAGTGCATGCTGTTTTAGCTAAATGTGCCCACCCCAGAGAGTTTGGTTTGTTTAGCTATAGATCAGCGATTCTCAACCTTTATAGTTCTGCGATCCTTTCAATACAATTCCCCACTATGTGGCGACCCCAACCGTAAAATTATTTTTGTTCATAGGCCTAAGTAACTGTACTATATATATTTCTGCTTATAATTAAATTACAAATAAATGAAACTTTATCTTTATGACTTGCATTTATTTACTTTTCTATTGCGTATTCACCATATTCATGTTGCATAGTTATGTGAAAATTTGAAAAGCATGGCAAAGCTCGGATGCTTGCTATCAAAATGACGTTTCAGTTTGTTCGGCTTCATAGATTCGGCTGATAGAACTTCATTACAAATAACGCATTGGGGTTTCTCAATTCCTGCTTTAACTATTGAAGTAAAACCATACCGAAAAAATCGTCATATTTTCTTTTCTTAACCTTCTTTTGTTTGAGATCCATTTTCATGGGTTGTTCCATAATGAAAATATTACCTTCAATAACATGGACTATAAAACGATGGCGTATTACTAATTAGAAACGGCAGTGCTTTTCAATTATGTCACGATGTGCATAAATCTTCACCATAGAAATAATATCTTTGATCCCGCAATGGCGTAACGTTGCGTTACGCCACGCCGTTTGATGGACAGTAATTTAAACTGTTAAAAATATTTATGCTGCGACAATTAAAATGTTTGAAATCATTCTGATTCAGTTGTCTGCAACATCTATCCTCGAATGACAATTATAGTAAAAAATAGTAACTACCAATGGAAAAAATTTGTACAATGACAAGTTTTACACGTTAGAATAGACAAAAAAAACCCATATTTCCGATGATCTTAGGCGACCCCTGGCAAATCGTCATTCGACCCCCAACGGGGTCGCAACCCACAGGTTGAGAACCGCTGCTATAGATGCACTCCTCAGAGTTTACACTGGAAATGTAACTCCTTCCTTGGTCTGAGGTAGAGTAAACTCATTTCTGATGGCCAGGGTTATTCTATTGCTGTGGCCGGTGTGGTAGAATTTATCTGATTTGACATATGCTGTTTTACGATTTGTTTTAATGGGTGTTTTTTTTTCTCTCTGATTTTATGAATGTTATAGTGTGAGCTGCTTAGAGTCTAAAATGTTGCAGTTTATAAATTAATAATAGAACACCACTAGCTACCAGAAACGTGAATTTACTTTTACTCCACCTCAGACCCAGGAGGTAAATTTCCAGGGTTGTGCCAGCTGAAGCAATTTCAATTGTCCTCAGCCATACACCCCCCCATTTCCACAACACTACCCTCCCCCCTCCACAAACCCACATTGGGGGGGGGGAGGGGAGGGGGGGGAGAGAGAAGCTGCATAACGCAAATGGGAGACAGTGCATGAGGGCAGACACACATCCCACCCCCATCCCACCCCCTTCCCTGATGGCTAATGCCAATCTCACATGCAATACACCATTGTTCCAATACATACTATTCAGCTGTAGGTGCCTGCCCCATTGCAGCAAGGCATAGCAAGGCAAGCAAAACTGAAGTGTAAGCTCTCTTGGGCAGGCATCTACAGCTGAACAGTACGCACTGGCACTGTGGCACAATGGCCGTGCACGCAAGATTGCATCGTGACTTGTACACACTCTCGCATGCAAGGCCATCTGAGTACGGCATGCCAAGTGAAACGGAACAGTACGCTCTCTGCAGCAGTCAACTACAGCCATACAGTTCACACTATTGTGCCCTATATGGGATGCACGCGCCAACAGTGCGTACTGTTCAACTGTAGGTGCCCACCCCTGAGAGTTTACCCTTTGATTTCACTTGGTATGCCTTGCACAAATGGCCTTGTATGCAAGATTGTGCCCAAGTTGGGATGACTAGTGCCAGTCTTACATGCAAGGCCATTTTGATCACAGTCCTTGCAACTTCAAGCACCTACATTTCTACTTCTGTTTTAAAGCAATTTTCTGCATTAGTGCATATTTTCAGCTTAACTCACATCTTTAGATGCTTTTTCTACTCTTGCTCGATTTTGCATCCCATTAGCTTACTGCATTCCCACAGTACTGTTGGTTTCTGCCTCATGCGTTAACCACAACCCACACTAACTCCTGTTTCGGCACAGGTATTATTACATCAGCCCCTTAAAAGCGCCAAGTCTCTTATAGGAGAGCATATAGCAGGGCTTCACAAACTGTGGGTCGGGATCCCAAATGTGGTCTCAAAACATTTAGCTGGGGTCACAATGGCAGTGTTCTTCAGATACCAACAGCAGCATTAGTAGTGGAAGTCAATGCAGGGCCTGTAAGCCAACATGCACTCACATGCCCTGCAGTGGCCCTGCTCTGGCATGAGTTTCTGTGGTAACAGAGAGCCCTGCGTGATGAGCGATCAGGGCTGCTGCAGTGCCTGTGCGCTTGCAGGGTCTCACAGGTCCAGTGCTGAGTTTCATTACTAATGCTGCTGTCACTTACAGATCACCATTGGGCTTGGGAGCAGCCCTGAAGGGAGTAGAGGGCTGAGTGTGTAAAGACAAGTGGAGATTGCTGATCCTCCTCTCTCTCCTTACCCACCACTGAACTTACACAAGAGAAAAATGTTGCCCCTGTCATGAGCGTGCCCTCTCTTCCAACCAATTACCATCCACTTTAGGCCTAGGGCCAAAAGGAAATGGCTCCTGCTGCCTTGGTCAAGGGGTGTTTGAAGGAGGGAGCGATGCATGAGGGGGTTTAAGAGTTGGATCAGCTGGAGGAGGTCTGGCTGTGAAGGTTGAGAGAGGGGGAATGACAGAAGATCAACTGGAGGATGTAAGAGAGGAGCTTCGGGATAAGGGGATAAGCTGAAAAGGGATGTGAGAGAAAGGGTGGGGATAAGGTAAGGCTGGGAGAAATAAGAGGTTGGGAGGATGAGACGGGGGGATGGGGTGAAAGGGCCATTTGGCAGTTAAAAAAGAAGGGCTTGGGGTGAAAGAATGAGCTGGGGATGCATAAAGGGCTAGAGGAGATGAGAAAGAGGATATGGACAAGGGAGGTGAAAAAAGCTAGGGCATGTAAGAGGGGATCAGCTGGAGGAACAGAGAATGAGAGGGGGTGGGGAAGTTAAGAGATGATGTCCTCTGGAAGGGGTGGAGACTGACAGAGGGGTCGAGGTTGAGAGAGGATGGAGGTCAACAGAGGGGATGAGCTGGAGTGTGGGGAAGGTGAGAGTGGAGTGATTATCAGAAGAGGACTGCAACCTGCTGATTTGTTTTGATCGTCCTCTGAAATCCTATGAATTTAAGTGCAAAAATGGGGTCACGTTGGCTGAAAGCTGTGGAAGCCCTGGCGTATAGTATATATATCCTAGTGCCACAAATTCTCAGGCAGCATTCTGAATCAACTGTTTTGATATCCTTCTTTAAAATAAACCCCCCCCCCCCCGTTTCCTAAACACAAAATAGACACAATAATAAGGTATTCCAATGGGTCGGAGAAGAGGGGGGAGAGAGTGATGAGGAGGGGCTAGAGGGGAGAGACAGAGTACTGTTAAAAGGCTGAGGAAAGACTAGTAAGAGATTGATGGGGGAAGTCAGAGGTTGAGATACTGATGGGGTGGAGCTGGGTAGCAGAGGGAAGGGAGAGACTTCAGAGGCTGGGGAACATTGGTGGGGAAGGATTGGGGGAGTGACAGACAGAGGGAAGCGAGACTGGTGGGGGACAGGATGGGAGTCCCTAAAACTTTTGGATGTTGAGAAGGGGTCCCCACATCTGAAAAAGCTGGGGACCCCTGCTCTATACAATATGTATTCGTCTTGTTTTCTGATTTACATTTATTGCTATGCACCAAAAGGCAGCTCAACAGTTCAGTATTTAGTATGTTAAGTAGAATAAATATGTTCCTGCCAGTCACTAAATTGGTTGTTACAGTGATTATCATGAGCTGAATGAAAACAAAAGAACTACAGCAATTAACTAACCTGTTCAAATGGACTTTTGGTTTTAATTCCTTTTCCACCCACAAAAACCCAGTTGTCTCTGAAAGCCAGGTTACCGATAGAAACGCTTCCTAGCTCGGAAATTATTTTCCGTGCCTCATCGTTGAGCCTAAAAGCAAACAAAAGGATAAAGTTAAACATGAACACAGTCCCTTTGACAGGCTGGCTATCTCCTCCTCCTCCTCATGCACAGTCTCTCTTCTTGTGAGCTGACAAAAGCACATCCTGCCTGTCAGAACACAATTGCATCCAAATGCATATTTTTCATGTACAGTAGCCTAGCGCTTAGAGCAGTGGGCTGAGAATAAAGGAAGGGCCTAATTCTGCTTTTCCCTCTGATGCTCTGTGTGGCCGTGGGCAAGTCACTTCAGCTTTCTCCGTTTCGGGTACAAACTATGGGGAAAAAAGCTTAGTAAATGATGCCCTCAGATTGTAAAACCTCTGGGTCAGGGAAATACTGTACCTGAAATTTACTACTACTATTTGTCATTTCTAAAGCGCTACTAGACATGCGCAATGCTGTACAAATACACATAAGAAGCAACTCCCTGCTGACTGGAGCACACACTCCTGCCAAGCAAGAACAGTAAAGTAAATGTAACTACATTTCTAAGTTTTATTGTCAACAAGTTACAGTGTTTATTATGGTAATTATACCTTCATTATACAAACTTTCAAAATGTATTGTCCTCAGAAGATTGAAACCATTACTCACACCCGCCCACTTCAGAACAGTATTGCAAACACTTATCTTTTCTAGTACTGACTACTGCAATGCACTCTTACTAGGACTCCCAAGCACATCGATAAGACCACTCCAGATACTTCAAAATACTGCAGCCAGAATACTAACGGGAAAAAAGAGGAGGGACCATATAACCGAAACTCTAGCAGACTTACATTGGTTACCCATCGAATACAGGATAAAATACAAGGCCTTATGTACCCATACACAAACTAATATATGATAAAGAAGCAGACTGGCTAAACACAGCCTTACGAGTACACATTCCACAAAAATACCTCCGCTCAGCAAACAAAGCACTACTAACAATCCCTTCAGTAAAGTCAGCAAAATTAACCCAAGTGAGAGAAAGGGCTTTATCATTGGCTGGGCCCATACTATGGAACACGATGCCCCCTGAACTCAGATTACAGAGTAATCTCAAAACTTTTAAGAAAAATTTAAAAACATGGCTCTTTAAAAAAGCCTTCACTAAAGAGTGTGGAGGGTAGAGAATGAAAGTACAGGGTAATGCAGATGAGAATGAATTTACTCAATCCTACATTTAAGAAGTAATATTTCAAAGCGATAGTAACTCAATAATATACCTGGACTTGACCAACAATACTCAAATAATGATTTTATTTATGAAATTGTAACTGAACTTTATTGGCACCTGTTAGAATGTACGATATCCTACATTTACTTACCTTAGTCTATGTGCCTATTTGTAAACCGTTGCGATGGTATATAACTTAGCGACGGCATAGAAAAGTTTTTAAATAAATAAATAAATAAATATTTTACTTCTAAAGTTTTTACAAAAGTGAATCTAAAATAACAGACATTTAAAAACATATACATGTTCACGTACACAATCTAATGTATAATATACAGAAGCTCACATATCCCAATTTTAATCCAACCTAGGAAAAATAATATACTTTATATCAATGTTTCACTGTAAATAAACTCTAATGGCAACTTGTATAACATTTATTATATTCCTCAAAATGTTCACTCTGTTTTTCTCAATGTCCTATTTAAGCTTTCACCCTTTCTTGGCTGCAAATTTATGTAGAACACATTTTTCATGTAGTTTACCCGCTGTGTTACTTTCAGTTTTCTACGTCAGCTTTCACCCTTTCCTGATGTATATTTTTCCTAGGTTTGCTTCTGTATATTATACATTAGATTGTTTACATGAAGATGCAGATGTTTTTAAATGTCTTTTATGTAAAAACTTTATATGTAAACTTTTTGAAAGTTTATATAACAGAGGCATAATTACCATAATAAAGACTGTAATATATTGACTAAAGAACTTAGAAAATTAGTTAAAAATCTATTTTACTCTTCTTGCTTTATGTACAGATATTTTTCGTACAATATAGTGGTTATTGGTGTTTTGCTATAGTTCAAGACAAACAAACGTGACAAAAAAGTCTATAGGAAGTGTATTTATTGCAAAGAAGTGGTTAGGATTGAAGTGATCTCAAAAAAGGTGAGTTTTTAGATTGGATTTGAATATGGCCTCAGAGGGAGCATGAAGCACTGATTCTGGAAGTCTATTCCGAGCATATGGTGCAGTCAAGTGGAAAGCGCTGAGGCAGGAGTTGGCAGTGGAGAAGGGCACAGAAGAGAGTGACCTGCCTGACGAATGGGTGCAGGAAAAGAGAAGAGATAACGAAGAGCTGTGGAGTGACTGCATTTGTAGGCGAATAAGAGACATTGAACAGAAATTGCAGGCAAATATAGTAGATTTATAGTGAGTCTTAGAAAACGTAGAGCCTGTTGCCTGGATTGACTCCATATTAGGCAGTCGCCTAGGCAAGGCAAGCGTGAATGCTGCTGTTCTTTGTAGATACACAGCAATCACTGTTAGGCATTTAAGTGAATACACAAGTTGTCAAATTTAGTTTGAACGGTAAAACTTGGTATTGAAAATGTTGATTCACTGTGAAGCATATAGAAAGACCAGAGAATAGAGGCAACACACATATTGTAGTAAGGGAAGAATGGTGTCTAGAGACTCGATTCTGAACTTTCCTTTCTGAAGAAAATTGTTGAGACTCTGAGGTGCAGGATGGGCGGTGCTGGAGAATGACCGCGCAGAGGGAGACATCACTACTGCCACTCACACTGTTACACACACCCGTGGCAGTTCCTCGGTGCTGGAGAATGACCGCGCAGAGGGAGACATCACTACTGCCACTCACACTGTTACACACACCCGTGGCAGTTCCTCGGTGCTGGAGAATGACCGCGCAGAGGGAGACATCACTACTGCCACTCACACTGTTACACACACCCGTGGCAGTTCCTCGGTGCTGGAGAATGACCGCGCAGAGGGAGACATCACTACTGCCACTCACACTGTTACACACACCCGTGGCAGTTCCTCGGTGCTGGAGAATGAGCGGCCCAAGCTCTGAGAGATGCAGCCAGCACCGGCGTGTTCCATGTTCGGTGCCGGCACTTATTCTGCACCGGCATCAATATCCATTGTGCCAGTTGTGAAGCAGGCCCTGCTGCATGAGTCCTGTGCTCCTCTGCACCTCAGACACCAAAGCATTCCCCACCGACAAAGTTTCTGGAAACTTTGACATAAGTTTTTCCGTACATAGGGCTCCATTACCGATGTCACCCATATGTGAGGACTAGCATCCTGCTTGTCCTGGGATAAAAGAAGTTATTGCTGTTCAGCTTGAAGAAGAGACGGGAGATACAATAGAGGTCTATAAAATCATTAGAGGACTAGAAAGGGTAAATGTGAATCAGTTATTTACTCTTTTAGATAACAGGAGGACTAGCGGGCACTCCATGAAGTTTGCACATAGCACAGTTAAATTGGAGAAAATTATTTTTCACAACACACAACTAAGCTCTGGAACTCTTTACCGGAGATTGTGGTTAGTGCAGTTAGTGTAGCTAAGTTTTAAAAAGGTTTGGATAAGTTCCTGGAGGAGAAGTCCATTAACTGTTATTAATCAAGTTGACTTAGGGATTAGCCTGCTATTACTGTCATTAGTAACATGAGATCTATTCAGGGATCTTGTCAGATACTTGGAAACAGGATGCTGGGCTTGAACCAGGAGACCAGGGTTCAAGTCCCACTGTCGCTCCTTGTGACCTTGGGCAAGTCACTTTACCCTCCATTGCACCTCAGGTACAAACTTAGGGGCGGATTTTAAGAGCCCTGCTCGCGTAAATCCGCCCGGATTTACGCGAGCAGGGCCCTGCGCGCCGGTAAGCCTATTTTACATAGGCCTACCGGCGCGCGCAGACCCCAGGACTCGCGTACGTCCCGGGGTTTTCGGAGGGGGGCGTGTCGGGGGGCGGGCCCGGTCGTCGCGGCATTTCGGGGGCGTGTCAGCAGCGTTTTGGGGGCGGGTACGGGGGCGTGGCTACGGCCTGGGGCGGCCCGGGGGCGTGGCCGCGCCCTCCGTACCCGCCCCCAGGTCGCGGCCCGGCGCGCAGCAGGCCCGCTGGCGCGCGGGGATTTACGTCTCCCTCCGGGAGGCGTAAATCCCCCAACAAAGGTAAGGGGGGGGTGTAGACAGGGCCGGGGGGGTGGGTTAGGTAGGGGAAGGGAGGGTAAGGTGAGGGGAGGGCAAAGGAAAGTTCCCTCCGAGGCCGCTCCGATTTCGGAGAGGCCTTGGAGGGAACGGGGGGAGGCAGCGCGGCTCGGCGCGCGCAGGCTATACAAAATCGATAGCCTTGCGCGCGCCGATCCAGGATTTTAGTGGATACGCGCGGCTCCGCGCGTATCTACTAAAATTCAGCGTACTTTTGCTTGAGTCTGATGCGCAAGCAAAAGTAGGCTGATCGCGCTTCTTTTAAAATCTACCCCTTAGATTGTAAGCCCTCTGGGGATAGGGAAATACCTACAGTACCTGAATGTAATCCACTTTGAAGTGCTGAAAAAATTGCAAAAAGCGGAATATAAAAAAAAATAAAATAAAATTACACAGGCTATAGGGACCTAGAAAGAATTAGAAAGGTCCACATTAGCCACTGTGTGGCTCTGCTAGTTAGTTGGATAAACTTTATTCAGTTAAGTAGTGCTGTATGTTACCTAGCTAACTTAAAGGTAAACGGCTAAGTTTATCCAGCAAACTTTAGAACAAACCTGTGACCCGACCAGAATTAGCCATTAACCTACTTATCCAGCTACCTCAACTCCTCCCCGTTATGCCCATTCCCTGCCCCTGAATTGTCTGGCTAAATACTTAGCCAGCTAAGTCATTTATCAAGCTTAGTGGCACCCACTGAAACTAGCCAGATATTCAGCAGTAGCACTTAGCTGAATAAATGCCTTATCGAGTGCCTTATTACTGGCACTCCTATAAGGAAGCATGTTACTCCAGTTCTGTACAGGTTGCATTAGTACCCGGTTCTATGGAGAGTTCAATATATGATTGCAGTTATGGTTCACAAACTTCTGCAACTGGATTCCTTTTCTTGGGCCAATAAGCAATTTACACTCTCTTAATAGGGGCATGCTTGATGTCCCTTCACATAAACTGGCTCGCTTTCAGGAAATGCAAGAGAAGATGTTTTCTGATGCTGCCCCAGAGTTTTGGAAATCTTTGCCCGTTAATTTACAGTTGCAGACAGACACCATAAAATTTAGATGAGAATTAAAACCCATTTGTTTTAGATTCTAGCATTTGGCTAAATCACAGCTTGTGTCATCATCTCTTTGGCATGATATATTGTTTGTATTTTGGAGTGTTTTATTTACCTTTAATGTCTATTTGTTTTTTTAGTTAGGTATGTTCTTTTAATAAACTGCCTAGAACACTGTGCACCAGGCAATTCACTAGCCTTGACTCACTCTTTATAAATACAGAAAAGAAGAGAAAGGGGGATCATGATGGAAACAGCAAATGTTCAATTTAGAAAATCAGTGAAGTACAGCGCATGCACCAACAGGCAACTGTGACAATAAATGGCCTGGCACCTTACAGCACATGGGAACTTTCTGAAAACATGCCTATGGTATAAGCCATTAGTTAAAAATCATCTCTACTTACTTTGTTGCACCATCATCGTAGGTTGCCATCAACACTAGAGTGCCACTTGGTATGTTGTTTAGAAACGTAATAAATGGATCTACATCTGAACAAAGACAGGGAATTTTCAGTAAAAGTTAATGCAAATAACCAGGTGTTCACTCTACTTAAATAGCTTGGAGGCTCATCTAGAGGACTGCCAACTCATTAATTGTTTTTTTCCGACAGTCTGCCAGACTCACAACCTTGCTTCAATAAAGACACTGGTTTTACTTTTGCCATTTTGTGCACAGTTAGACTTACTATGCCAAGATGTACTTGCTTTACACCTCCAAATGTAGAACCGGTATCCCCAACTCTCAAGTAGCACAACCTCACAAAGCCTGAGCCCATGGCACCGCAGATGGGCTACGTTGCTCAAGAATGTTTTATTTTTTATTTTACCCAGGCATGAAATTATTTTCATGGGCTTTTTTTTTTTTTACTGACAGCTGGCAACCCTGCTTGTCTATACCATAAAGAGTCCACCTAGCCACTCTTCAAATATTGCAGTAACAGCTGAGCAACACTGCAATGAGCAAACAGAAATTGAAGCCCATTTTTTTCTCCTGGCAATACAGAGACGATATACAAACAAAAAAGAAAATAAAACTCAAGCTACATGTACTGGGAGAAGTGCTGTTTGTGACAGAAAAATAGGTAATTCTACATGTACATTTAAAAAAACAAAGACAAATAAAAAGTTTGTCTGGCAAAGTTAGATTTAGCTGGAAAACTGTGAGATTTGAATTTCCCACTGTTCCAACTACTGCAGATTTATCCGGCTATGATAAAATGGAGACATCCTGGAGAAGGGCTAACTTACCCAGGTAACACTGAACATGTCGGAGAACACTTCTAAAGCGAACCACATAACTTGGACTTGATCCAGCTGCATTCCGCTGAAAATGTGAGTAAAATAATGCGGGTAGCTTTCCCCAGATTACTTTCCTGCTTTCCAGCCCTCTGAATACAGACCTCCAAGTTACACAAGCAGTCATATGCACTTGCCTTTTAAATTTGGCAAAAGTTATTGATGGTGCCCCACTCTCCCCTAAATATTCTCTCCCCCTTCTCTTCCCTCCCAGCAAACTTTCCCCTCCTAGCATTATCTTCCTTCTTCCATCCATTTTCTCCCCTTTCTGGCATTCCCATCCCCTCTCTCCCCTTCCTTCCTAGCATTCTCCCCCTCCTCCCTTCTGCTATCCATTCCCTCTCGATATTTTCTCACTCTTCTTCCCCTCCCCTCCAGCATTCTCTCCCCCCTCCACCCTGCCCAGCTGCTTGGTGTCCTGGATCCAGGGTTGCGTTAACCACTTATGGAGCTCTGAGCAAACATTTATTGATGGTCTCCCCCCTTATATTTTTTTCAGATCGATCCTCACTCAACCCCATCTCACACCACACCCTCAGGCAATCTAACGCACTCCAACTAATCACCAAGTCCCTCCCTCACAGGGTTTCTGAATCCCCATACCCCTCCCTCTTCCCCCACAATCTAGGTACAGTTTCACCCACCCAGGCTTCTCTTCCCTCCCCTCCCCCCTCCTATGTGCTTCTTACAAGTGTAAAAAAAAGCTCACCAAAAAATCTCTCCAACAAATATTAACACATTTTTCACCTTCATGTGCTGAATTATTTTAAAGAATTTAGCTCACTTGGAAAATCTTAATAACTCAGAAGTCAGTATTTAAATAATTTGTCCGGCTAACATTTGAGGCAGCTGAATAAACCCAGATGTTAACATTTTTTCCCCAGCAAATCACTGCCTGGACAAAATTTACTTGCCCAAAAAAAAGTGGTAACAGGGGCATTCCCAAAGTGTGATTTCACTTTGCCCAAACAATGTTCCCTGGTCAAAATTATCTAAGGAACTCTGGGGAAACAGCAGTCAAAGTTAGCCAGATAAATTTGGATAACATTAGAAAAGATGTTCAATATCCAGATAAAGTTGACAGAGTAATTAACTGGACACAGCCAACAGAATATTGACCTTCATTAACTTGTTCATATACACATCACCCCCACAAAACAGAGCACCTGAAAAAACCTGTGCAGCTAACTTGGAATCAGTAGCAGATTCAAGGGCTATCCCCTCTCTTGCTGCTCAACAAGTTAATGTAGAGATGAAAATTGGTTCTTACCTGCTAATTTTCGTTCCTGTAAAATCTCCCTACCAGCAGGTGGAGTCAGAGAACAATTAGAACTTTGGGCACTGCTACATAACAAGAGTGCCATCTGCAGACCCTCAGTATTGGCCTGTACCCAAGCCCACACTAACAGAACTAAAAACCCGACAACCTGCGGCCTCAACAAACAGACTCAGAAACTGCTCCATCAAGTAGCTCTGTCAACACGGAGCTCCGTAATGAAAAAAAAACAAAACAGCAAACCGTAAAGCAATGAAGTCTTTCGGTATCTGAAGAAAGGGGTGGGCCTCTGGATGATCTGTGGTATTACAGGAATGAAAATTATCAGGTAAGAACCAATTTTCATTTCCTGAACATACCCAGAATAGTCCAGAAAAGTGGGATGTACCCAAGCCACCCTACACTGGGCGGGAACCCGAAAGACCCACAAAGGAAGATTCATCAGCAGCTTTAACGTCCAAGCGATAATGTTTAGTGAAAGTGTGTAAAGAAGACCACACTGCCGCCCTACAAATCTCCTGAGGAGACAGGAGTTGACACTCTGCCCAAGAGGTTGCTTGTGCCCTGGTTGAGTGTGCTCTGAGACCCAACGGCACTTGACGCCCTCGGGAAATGTAGGCAGAGCCGATGGCTTCCTTAATCCAATGAGAGATGGTCGCCTTAGACATCGTGTCACCCTGTTTGTGCCCCCCAAACAGGAGAAACAAGTGATCTGAACGTCGGAAATTATTAGTAACCTCCAGGTAGCGCAGCAAAATACGCCGGACATCCAATAGATGAAGATCCCTGCCCTGAGAGGAATCCCGAGCCCAGTGCGGAAAACCAGGAAGATTCACCGCCTGATTGACATGGAAGGCCGAAACCACTTTGGGAAGGAAAGAGGGAACTGTGTGCAGGGAAATTCTATTGTCATAAATCCAAAGAAAGAGATCGCAGCACGACAATGCCTGCAATTCCAAAATCCGGTGGGCTGAGCAAATAGCCACCAAAAACACTGTTTTTAAAGTCAGATCCTTCAACGAAGCCCTGCGCAGAGGTTCAAAGGGGGCTAAATGCTAACCCCCTAGCGAGTCCTTGCTGCAAAAATTCAAGCACCCAAATGACATTCACAGTCAACGGATTGTAGGAGCGTTGGAGACGCCATGCCTCAAACAGCTTCCAAACGCAAACATAAGCCATAGACGTGACTGGATGGCGAGCCTGTAGGAGCGTGGAAATAACCTGTTCGGAATAACCCTTCAAGCATAAACGTCGCCTCTCAAAAGCCAGGCCGCAAGAGAGAAGTGATCCTCCCGATCCGAAAATTTGGGCCCCTGACTGAGAAGACGCGGCAGATGAGCGAGTTGCAATGGACCCTCTAGGGCCAGTCGAATCCGGTCCGCAAACCACGCGTGACGCGGCCACTCCAGTGTCACCAGAACCACCCTGCCGGGATGGAGTTCGATGCAACGAAGAAGTCGACCGATGAGGGGCCATGGAGGAAAGGCGTTCAGAAGAATTCCCGTGGGCCAGGAACACACCAGCGCATCGAGACCCACCGAGCCCTGCTCTCGCCGACGGCTGAAAAATCTGTCCGTCTTCGCGTTCGCCCTGGTTGCCAATGAGATCCAACTGCGGCACACCCCACCGGGCGCAAATGAGGTTTCACGCGTCGCGAGACAGTTCCCATTCCCCAGGATCGAGCTGTTGCCTGCTGAGAAAAATCGGCCTGCACGTTCTCCACTCCTGCGACGTGAGAAGCTGCAGTTCCCTGGAGACGGGCGCTCCACCCAGGTGAACAGGAGGCACACCTCGAGCCTTGTGCTCCCTTGGTGGTTGTTATAAGCTACCGTCGTCGCATTGTCAGAGAACACGCGAACCATGCTGTTCCGTATCCAGGGAAGAAACGCCTGTAAGGCCAGCTGTATGGCTCTAGTCTCGAGCCGATTGATGGACCAGGACCCCTCTGTTGGAGACCAGAGCCCTTGGGCAGTTCTGTCTGCACACACTGCTCCCCAGCCGGACAGACTGGCATCGGTGGAGATTATTATCCAATCTGGAGGATCTCTAGGAGTGAGAATCCAGGTATCCCCTCAATTGCTCTGGTTGGTTAAAAATATAGATAGAATCTTGGTATATGATTAAACAATGGCATGGGTATCTTAATATAAACCTTGCCCCTCTCTTCAGGACTTCAGATCTCATGGTAATGAATTTCTTTCGACATATTTGTGTCGAGCGGGCGATATCTGGAAACATTCTAATACTCTGACCATAGACCATCTGATTTTAAACACCTCTATCATATCCCCCCTCAGCCTTCTCTTCTCCAAGCTGAAAAGTCCTAACCTCTTTAGTCTTTCCTCATAGGGGAGCTGTTCCATTCCCTTTATCATTTTGGTAGCCCTTCTCTGTACCTTCTCCATCGCAATTATATCTTTTTTGAGATGCGGCGACCAGAATTGTACACAGTATTCAAGGTGCGGTTTCACCATGGAGCGATACAGAGGCATTATGACATTTTCCATTTTGTTCACCATTACCTTTCTAATAATTCCCAAATTCTGTTTGCTTTTTTGACTGCCGCAGCACACTAAATAGACGATTTCAATGTGTTATCTACTATGACGCCTAGATCTCTTTCTTGGGTTGTAGCACCTAATATGGAACCTAACATTGTGTAACTATAGCATGGGTTATTTTTCCCTATATGCATCACTTTGCACTTATCAAAATCACCAAGCTTCTCCTCAGATTCCCGCCTCGATCTCCGCTCCCCAACACCACCGCCCCTAACCTCCTAACCACCCCCGAATTCAGTCTCGAGTCCTTTGAAATCACTGCCCCCTCTGAAATTGAATCCCTACTTAAGAAAATGAAGCCCTCCTCCCACACCTCCCACACCTCAGACACCATTCCCACAAAATCTCTACTAACCATCCCCAATATAATCTCCCATCCTCTAGCAAATATCATCAATTGCTCCCTCACTCATGGAATCATCCCTGATGCTCTGAAGCAAGCCACTCTCAAACCCATCCTCGACCCCTCAAACCCAGCTAATTTCAGGCCAATCTCCAACCTCCCTTTTGTAGCTAAACTCATGGAAAGAGTGGTGAATCTCCAACTCACGGATCACCTTGAAAGAAACAACCTCCTATTCCCTTCCCAATTCGGCTTCCGTAAATTTTTCAATACCGAAACCTTACTCATTTCACTCACTGACACCCTCTTCAAAGGATTAGACAAGGGCCAATCTTTCATCCTGGCTCTACTTGACATCTCATCAGCATTCAACACCATCAACCACAATATCTTACTAGATAGACTCTCAGAAATTGGCATCACGGGAACAGCCCTGAGCTGGTTCAAATCCTACCTCCACAACCACATCTACAATGTCAGAATCGCCAACAAAGAATCTAACCCCATCAACCTTACTCGAGGAGTTTCCCCAAGGCTCATCCCTCTCTCCCACTCTATTCAATATCTATCTCCTCCCCCTTTGCAAACGCCTAGCTGACCTAGGCCTTACTCATTACATCTACGCAGACGATGTCCAAATCATCACCCCCATCACAGAATCTCTTCCCAAATCCCTCAAGATCTGGGACAGCTGTCTCTCCTCAATTAACCTCCTCCTCACAAACCTTAACCTAGCCCTCAACACATCCAAAACAGAACTCCTCTTCATCACCCCAGACCACCACAACCGTCCTCTTCCCGTACCTCTTGCAACTAAGGTCCAACATGTAAGAGACTTGGGAGTCACCTTAGACAATCTAAACCTAAAAAAATTCATTAATTACCCTACTAAATAATGTTTTCACAAACTCCACATACTAAAAAAATGAAGACCACTTCTTCACCCCTATGACTTCCGCACAGTCCTCCAGGCCTTACTCTTCACTAAAATTGACTACTGCAACACCCTCCCTCCTAGGCCTCCCCGATCAAGCCGCTCCAAATGCTCTAAAACGCGGCGGCCAGAATCCTCACCAATTCTCGCAGAAGAGACCACATAACCCCCATACTCAGGGATCTCCATTGGCTCCCAATACACTCTAGAATCCTTCACAAGACTCTTACAATCATCCATAAAACCCTGCATACCCAAAACATCAAATGGCTAGATAACGCCCTACACTATCACACTTCAAACAGACCCACGAGAGCTGCTTACAAAGGAACCCTCTACACCCCTCCCCCAAATTTTACCCATCACATAGCCACAAAAAAACGGGCCCTGTCCATCGCTGGACCAGCTATTTGCAATTCTATGCTCCCACACCTGCGCCAAGAACACTGCGCACAAACGTTTAAAAAAAAACCCTAAAAACTTGGCTTTTCTCACAAGCCTTCACTTAACCCAGCCACCTTCCAACTCATAAGTTCCTCCCATAGCCCCCGTTTCCCCCCCACCCCTCCATCCCCGTAACTATCTAACCTTCACTTCGAATTCATTCAAGTAATTGCCCCACAAACTTTATTCTGTACATATTGTAAATTTTTTTCTTACCATTTGTAAATACTGTACATTTTTCATAGCATCATATATCGTTAAATAATTTGTTAAACCTCCTTGTTGTAACCATTCCTCTTCGGTTACCTGACACTGCTACGCTAGCCCTTTCTCCCCAATTTAGCTCCCTTATGTTAATTGTAACTTCTTTTTTCCAAAGTTATTGGTTACCCTCGTTTACTGTAAACCAATGTGATATTCCCATGAATGTCGGTATAGAAATGTTTTAAATAAGTGACCTTTACCAATGCATAAGTCAAACACTGGCATAAAAATACTATCTTTAAAACTAGCAAATAATTCTAACATTAAAAAAAAAAAAAAAAAAAAAAAGGTAGCATTTGTTTGCCAAAGTATTTATTCACATTTATATTCCGCCTCTGGCAAACAAATACTATCTTTTACTAGCTCAAAGAATCAGTCTATTTTCTCACTACACTGATAATTATAGCACTGGCAAACAAATATTAACCTTAAAACTAACAGAAAGTCAGTATAGTTTACCCTCCAAGAACACATTTTTAAAAAATGTTTTCTCAAGATTTAAGTGCTCTCTCAGCAAGTCCAAACTTACCACAGCAGATGAAGGTTCTGCTGTCAGCACTCCCTCTGGAAGTCTGGCAACTGGTGGTCAGGGAAATCAGAATGCGCTGAGCCACTCTTGCCCCCTTCCCAGAGAAAAACTAAGATAAACAAGTAATATCGGTAGTTCTAAATGCCCACTGAGTCTATACATATGTAAGAGTGGCATTTTTGTAGACCATAACTGTACATCCCACATATACAACTTATATTCCAGATATAGCAGGCTGATTCATTTTATTCTACTGGAATATTTATTTATTTATTTATTTATTTATTTATTTAAGGTCTCATATACCGATATCCGTTCGCACATCGTATCGGTTCACAAAGAACAAAAACTTTTGGGCAGCGCCCTTACATAAAACCGAAATAATAGTACAGAATAACAGGGGGATTAGGCGATGAAAATTAATAGATCAATAAATATTGAAAACTGTAAATATAAACATTTATATACATATATAAACATATATAAACTATATACATATATACATGGCATCAGTAGTCATAAGAGCACAAGGCATACATCGGTGGTCAAAAGGCATTCTTAGTCGTAGCACATACTTAATCATAGTTTGTTGAATCAATTAGAATATGGTTTAACACACACAAGAACAGTTTAGTGCATATTAAGCCTGTGCAGGGCACACTAATGCCGGCAGCAAGATCCCGATCTTGAAAGAACAGGAAGCCCATGAACAGGAATACGGTACCACCAAAGGTTTTAACCAATCGCATTCAACTAAGGAGCCTCCCCAAATGGTTCATCCCAATTTTCAAAGCAATCTGTTTCTAGTTTGTCTTTTAAAATAAGGTCATAGACTAATAATGTCCCCATAAGGGAGAAAGCCTTTAGTACATAGGCCCTAGGGTTAAGAATTGTATTATTTTGGTGTGCTTGATTTTGATATTTATATTTTGTCTTCCCCAGGCTGCTGTGTTACTTCCTTGAAAATAAACCTCAGTATCAGAGAGAACCATAGCTGGCATGGTTTTGCTACCTAAGGAAAGCAAACAAGGCTATGCTATGAGGGTGGAGAGCCTTAGCCGGACCCTGGTACGCTGAGGACTTTCACATTACGTGTGTGGCTACTCTGTCCCCATCCGATCTGCTCAGTCTTGTGGACAGAATGAAAAAAAGTGGCTCTCCCACTCTATGAGGAAGAGAATGAAGGAAATCAATCTCAGACTTCACCATCCATTTTTTATGTATTTTTATTTAACACAATGTTTAGATTCTGTCAGTACTGAAGACCGCGCTCTGAGCAGATCAGAAGTCACAAAACACAGAATTATAGCAGCGTTAAAAGGATAAAACGAAGCACGGATCTTACAGGAAACAAAAAAATCTAAAGAATCAATGAGCTGTTAGATAGCAAATATGTGATCCCAGCTAGGAAACTACACTGCCGTCAAGGAATATTCACATAAAGGCATCCTGAAGGCTGCAGTTTTAGAAAATCACTTTTAGGAAGTAGACAGTTTAAGAAGAGTTAGAGGACTTCTACTCCCATAATGAAAACATCAGTACTCTACAAAAAAACAAAAGCAGAGCAAATGGAAGCAAGCACAAGCCAGTATTTTTTTTTTTTTTTTAATATCTCTATATAGGAATTTGAAACAAATGGTATAAACACTCACCTCCTCCCCATAGATCATGATACTTTGTTTCCATTAAATCTCCAGTTTTGCCTAGGAAAATGAATATATTCATAACACAATTAGGACTCAGTTCACATAATGTGATAATGTCCCATATGCTTCTGAACTAAAATCACACACAATTTTGTACTTTTACATAAGCACAAAAATAACACTAAAGTCTTCCTGCCAGTTTCAGGGCTCTTCTCATTTTAGGTTCCTCCACTAGGTGGAAGTCTGTCCTTGCCTAGGCCCATGGACATCTTTAGGGTGCGTGCTTATCTGTGCTGTGCCGATTCCATGGACTTTTGCCTAATCCATCTTCACAGAAATGGTGCACAAATGGAATGGCCACATTGTAGATGTGGTAGAGATATACAGTAATGCAATTCAAGAAAGTTCATGATCCTTAGTATCAAAGACATGAAGGAAAAAACAGAGTTCATCTGAGATGTATGGAATTGCACTAGGAATGAGATAGGGCATAGACTAGCTGGGCCTAATAGTCCTCCTTTTTCATCTTATTCTATGTTTCCATCAAGCTTGGACAACAAGGACACCACACGCCTTCTCCCCAAAAATGCAAGTGTGCACCTGCCGGACTGAGGTAACCTCTGGCACAAACCCTCGTCCTGTGGGCTACTTAAAGGGCACACAGATGGCTTTACAAATGACTACTTACTCATGATCCACAGAGACCTGCAACTTTGTAGCTATCTGTACTGTGATTCCCCAACCTAAAACTGTCCTGCCTGCAGTATGAATTTTTAGCCGGAAGGAAAGAATAGACAGAGTCTCAAAATCAGCAACACTTCAGACAATACAGGTTTGGGAAGTCAGAACAAGGCCCACAGAAATGAACACGCATTTCAGTCCAAGAGCAACTGTCGCCACTTAGCAGATAGAAAAACATACTGCTAAGTCCCTAGTCAGCACAGCTCTCAAATAATTGTGCTCATTATAGCTGCTTAAAGAATTATTTTACATTTTAGTTTGGTAGCTTGCTAAGAGAAAAAAAAATTGCTGACAGAAGAAGTTTGACAAGATTTTCAGTCCTCTACACGGAAACCTTACTCTACAGGCCAGACAACTTAATGACCAGTAGTCTAAGGAACCTTCTTAAGCTTGTATTCAGAGAGAATGTTAAATGATATCTAGCATTTTATGTCCTTATGGAGAATTCTCAGTCTGTATAGGATTCTGAGACAAGTAAAACGTTCAATGTGACCTGAACTCTTATTAGTTATAACAAAGGGCTTTAATGCCTTGTTTCACAAACTTTACTTGCGGGGATATTGAATTTCCTGCTTCAGAACAAAAACCATGTAAAATACCTAGTACATGAAAGGTCACTGACTGCTGCATTAAGTCATCTCCTTAAGGCGGACCATAAAATGCCGTAAATTTAATCGAAAATTGACACCGGTGCAACAAGGACTTCTAAAAAGCTGCTGGTCTAGGTGGAAATCTGTGGGCGATTCCATTGTGACAAATCTACCTATGAACTCTGCACTGTATTTGCATCACACATTAAAAGTGCACAGTGGGGAACTTGAATCATTTCGGGCTGAAGTTCAAGGTTCATGCATTGCACTTACCATTTACCAAAGCAGTATTGATTCCTCTGCCAACATTGTTCTTAACACCACTCATTAAACTTGAAAGAAAACAAAGAATCTCCCTTAAATTACAGTACACTACATATTCTAAAATCCACCACAAACTAGAGCTAGGTGCGATTATGTTTAAGTCAATTTAACTAAATTTGGTGCTATCTCCATATCAAACAAGATCTACAGCAGATACATGAGAAACAAAAAAAAAAAAAAAACCCCAACAATATTTATGATTTCAAATTGAAGCAAATTTCCATCTCATATGAAATGGAAGGTAAAGATGTCCTAAAATTAGATCCAATATAAGTTCAGAAATGCCATTTCTCTCCATAATCTCAGCTGGCCCTGAGTGGTCGTTACAGGAAACCAGCAAATAATTTAATACAAATTACTTTGGTATGTGAAACACTGAAGCAGAAATGAATAAATTACAGGACACTATTTTAAGTTATTCTGTTGAAGGAATTGTGCAGCAAGCTACAGCCTTCAAAGGTAGAAAATTCAAGGGAAGTAAATGTACTGAATAGATATTTAAATTCTATTACAATGCTGGCCTTCCACCACCTGCACTGGTAGACTATTCCAGGCTTTGCCATCCTTTTTTTTTCCCCTTACAAGTCCCATACATAATTCAACCCCTCCAAGTTCTGTAATAATTCAGTTATCCAAAAAAACCTAGTGTGGCTGTTGGCCGAAACATCCAGCCACCCCCTGCTCGCTAATGATAGGGCGATAACAATGGGAGTCTAATGTAGCTGCCCAATGGATAGGAATTCTCCACTCTTGGCACCCCTAAAGTGCCACAGGATTGAGCAAACACTCAAGTGCAATTCCTCCTTTCTTCTACCTGTTAGCCCCAAGCCTGTGTTCACCACTACACTCTGTCTCTATCCCCGGTATGTATGAATTCTGTCACACATTTGGTTGCCACTACTTCTGCTGCCAGGCTAATTCAGGTATCTACCTACCCTAGATAAAAGTATTTTCTCTTGTTATCTCTGAACCTTCCTGTCTGCAATTTCATATCATAACCCTCTATCCTTCAATTTCACTTTCTACAGAAAATGTCACTTTTCTGTACTTTATTCCTGTTGTCCTCCAGCAAGTACATTTTGAGTGTCTTAAGGCTTTTCTATACAAGGTCTTGCATTCTTTCCTAAACAGCCTCCATTCTCTCAATATCCTTAAGCAGATAACAGTCTCTAGAACTGAACCGAAGAGAAAACAATACTCAAGGTAGGGGTCTTACTAGTGACCCCAGATATTGTGTTTGTTCTGCCAAGGTCTCTCAAGGACAGTGTCCTGGAAAGAAAAGTAAAAGGGCGAGGGACCCTCCATCTTCCTCTTCATGTGCTCTATTGCTAGCAAGATCAGTTTGGAGATGTCCAAACTCTGGAATAATTTCACCAAATTTGTAAAAAGATCTACAGTGAATATTTCTTGCTGTGTGTGCTTTGTCAATTCTGCAAAACACACACAGTACAGCTTTCCTTTTAAATTTTTTAATTAGATTTTATAGCTACTACCGTCTCAAATGAGAAAAACAAGCTAAAAGCACCCGTTTCATAAATAAATACTTACATGTTATCATTCAAACAGATTTTTGGCCCAACGACGTTAGCTGCTCCACTTGCCATTTTAAAGGTGAAATGGTTCTCTGGACAAGCTTTTGAAGTCCCACATTTATACCTTGGGGGCTTTGTTGCTGTAGGAACAACAACAAAATTGTATTTTAGATAAATATACTCCATGTACATATATCACTTTAAGAAAGGTATTAAAGGTTCTGAACACTCAACCTAGCACAAGAGAATCTCCTGCCATATTTGCTGAGATACAGATTGGTCAACATGGTTGGAAAAAGCAACACACAAAGGTAAACTAAATATAACAGGGTCAATATTCAATGCTGGCTGTTTAAGTAACTTAGGCCTGGATTTATCAAAATGCATTAAATATAGCGATAACTTTTTCGCACTTTGAGGTAAGTTCCAAAATTATTGCAATTCCTACCTACAACCACTGGGGGGGGGGGAGGGGAGAGAGAGAGCGTGACTAGCTATAAGGCCCTCATACTAGGTAGGTATTTATACCTCTATAGGAGGCCCACCTAGCTACTCGAGGTGAGGTTTAGGTATTAGTGTAGGGGTTAGGGGCCACTTTGACATGCAGTGCGCGACGTACGAACAGAACAGTGCACCCTTGTGAAGATTTAATGACCTTCGGAGTGAGGAAACTCACCCAAAGATGAGATTTGTGCAATGTTCTCTCAACCTAGCTTGATGTTACCCAGGTAGAGAGTCGATCAAGCTAGGTTGAGAGAACATTGCACAAATCTCAACTTTGGGTGAGTTTCCTCACTCCGAAGGTCATCAAAACTTCACAAGAGTGCACTGTTCTGTTCGTATGTCGCATTCTGCATGTCAAAGTGGCCCCTAACCCCTACACTAATACCTAAACCTCACCTCGAGTAGCTAGGTGGGCCTCCTATAGAGGTATAAATACCTACCTAGTATGAGGGCCTTATAGCTAGTCTCTCTCTCTCCCTTCCCCCTAGCAGCTTAAAATCATGAAAACGCTATTTGCGAAAACATCGCCAAGTGCGATAAAGCCATATTGCACGGCTTAAGCGTTAAAGCCGTGCAATATGGCTTCGCAAATTGTGAAGCCGACCCACTTGGCCAGAAATCCCGCCCCAAATTCCTCCCCTTTTCCTAATTTGCATCGTACCATGCGTTATGGTGTTTTCGCATGCGTTAAAGGTGCTTTTCGCATGCAAAAACACCTTAACGCATACGAAAACGCCATATAGAACTTTGATAAATGACCCCCTTAGCCGGATATAACATTCAAGTAAGTTGCATGGTATATTCAGTGGTATGGCTAAGCCACTGAATAGTTGTACAAGTTATAACCGGATAAGTTTAGACCTGCTCTATGGCTCTTCTAACCTTAGCTGCTTAACTGATCCCTGACCCCAGAAGTTGATGCCACTACTCCATCACAGCGAGGTCCAGGGCGTCGACTCCAGAGCATCGAGACTCCACATTCACTGATGCAGAGGGCACAGAAGGCCCTTACGGTATCGAGGGCAGTCTCGCACCATCGAGGGTGCCCCGGCACCTCAATGGCATCAAAAGCGACCATATAGTGATCAATGGCAATCCTGGTCCCCGAAGAGGTCCTGACAGCTATGCGTCAGATCAGTGGTGCGCTGGTCACTGACATGCATGGGTAAACGTTACTGGGCAGGGCACGGAAGATGCGGCAGAAAGCTGCTTGCCCAGGCTCCTGCTCACCCTCTCTCCCAGGGAGACTGCACTGCAACCATCGGCAAGCAGGAGGAGAGGCTATGTCATTCAGGGCTCCTGCCCGTGGAGACTAGTTCTTTCGAGTATGGGGAGGATGAGCTCTCCCCCCCCACAGGAATGGTATGGTACGGTCCTCGATCTCTTCACTGTCTGAATCCATCGATGCCGATTGATCGGTGAAACAACATGGAACTCCTGCCCAGCTAGAACTCAGGCGAGTCCCCAGGCTCAGCGGCTACATGGATCACAGATGGACTGCACTCAGTCAGTCCTGCCAGCACTGGACAAAGGTACAAAAACAGACAGAGCAAGGAGAGGACACAGATACTAAATTGCAAGTGCAGTATGGAGAAATTACTACTTAACCTGAAAATTTCGTTTTCCTTAGTGTAGACAGATGGACTCAGAACCAGTGGGTTATGCTCCACTGCCAGCACATGGAGACGAAAGAAGCTGTCACAGTATATATACTCCTGCAGTGACCTTAGTCTGCCAATATTCTCTTCAAAATCAACTGTGAACAAACTAGCAAAAGATTTGATTAAAAACAGTCAACCACTACTGTACTCAAACAACAAGAAACACTGAACTCAAGTAAGAATGTATGTATCCTAATCTAGGGACTGGATGAACACTTACCAGTAATCCCCTGGGACCTGGAGCCCCACAGGAGGACCACAGACACAATCATTCGGCAGCCAAGGGCGGGAAGCTGAGTCCATCTGCCTACACTAAGGAAAACAAAATTATAAGGTAAGTAGATGTATGTCGTTACTCCTGAATAGGGTGGGAGGCTGCCCGCGGTCCAGTCAACACTGCATGTGAAAAGGCTGCATCCTCCCGGACCTGCACATCCAGACGATAAAATCTGGAAAAAGTGTGTAAGGAGGACCATGTTGCAGCTTGACAAATGTCGACGGGAGACAATCTAACCTCTGCCCATGACACTGCCTGAGCCCTAGTGGAATGAGCCTTAATCTGAGTACGCAACGGCTTTTTAGCATCCACATACGCAGCTGTTACTACCTCCTTAATCAAGCGAGCTATTGTAGCCCACAAGCTGGCTCGCTCCGTTTCCATCCACCATGAAGGACACACAGGCAATTCATCTTATGGAAAGATTTAGAAATCTCCAGATACCACTCGACATGTCTCTTGACATCCAAGGGACGCAAGAGGCAATACTCCTCTACATCCCTGTCCTTATCCAAGTACGGCAAGGAAACGGACTGATTTAAGTGAAAATCCCAAACCACCTTAGGCAAGGAGGAGGGAACAGTATGTAGTTGTATCGCTCCAGGAATCACCTGAAAGAAAGGCTCCCAGCAAGACAAGGCCTGCAGCTTGGAAACGTGACACGCAGAATATATTAGCCATCAAGAACACTATTTTCAAGATTAAGAACCACAAGGAAAGGCCACGCAGTGGTCGAAATGTAGGGTCCGCCAAGAAATTCAACTCCAGGTTAAAACACCTTGGAACCAGTAACCTCAAGGGAGGCTGAAGATGTTTCACTCCTTTCAAAAAACAAGCCACAAAAGGATGAGATGACAAGGATTCACCATTCACCTGGCCCTGGAAGCAGGCAACACCCACAACCTGCACCTTCAAAGAATCAAGGGCCAAGCCTTTATCTAACCCATCCTGTAAAAACTCCAAAATAAGTAGAATCTTAACTGAACGAGGAAGACCACCACTATCCTCACACCAGGCCTCAAACACTCTCCAAACCCACACACAGACTAAGGAAGTGGAGAACTTTCAAGCACAGAGCAAGGTGGCCATCACCGCAGAATATCCACACTTCCACAAGGGCCAAACCGTAAGACAGAACAGAGTTGGATCCTCGTGAAGGACCGGTCCCTGCTGCAACAGATTCTTATGGGGGGGAAGACGAAGAGGGTTCTCCACCACGAGTCTTCGCAGATCTGCATACCATGGTCGTTTGGTCCAATACGGAGCCCCAGGAGCACCATCCCCCTGTGGCCTTTGATTGTGCAAACTATTCTACCCAACATGGGCCATATGGGAAAGGCATAAAGCAGCTTGCCTTCCGGCCAGACCTGTACAAGAGCATTGATTCCGAGGGACCACGGATCTCTCCTGCAACTGAAGAACTGAGGAACCTTCGCATTGCGAGAAATCGCCAGCAGGTCTAGGAACAGAAGGCCCCAGCGATCCACTATCAGCTGAAATGCCTCATCCAACACCACCCATTCTCCTGGGTCCAGACTCTCCCTGCTGAGAAAGTCTGCTCTTACCTTGTCTTTTCCTCCAATGCAAGAGGCCGAGATCACCTGGATATGTCCTTCCGCCCATTCCATAAGTTGGTCTACTTCCAGTGATACTTGCTGGCTCCTGGTTCCTCCCTGCAGATTGATGTAGGCCACTGTCGTCATGTTTGACATCACTCAGATTGCTTAACCCCGCAGTCTTGTGCTGAACTGTAAGCATGCCAACTGAACTGTCCATACAAACTGTGCACCAAAATCTGGGCATACCACCAATACACTGAAAAATGTGTGCACAAGAGATGCGCCCAAACTAAGCGCACAGTACATGCGCAGAGCTGGATGCACTGCGCACACTGATGTTCCGATAGAGGGAAGTCGAAAATGCACAGAAGCGTGCGAAACCGGAGCGGTGGCCTACCATGCGGGGAAAAGCCTAACTGAAGGGCCCAGCCCACCTGGGCCACTCAACTCGCCAGGCTGCCCAGTTCCCCTAACCCGCACGAGAACGAATGTCAGATCGGCGCTCTGAAATCCTGCAAACCCCTCTACACTATCTCTGCCTGAATGTTTTATTTATTTAATTTTTTGAACTTACCAGAGCTCAGCCTTTCCTATCTGAGTAAGAGATGGTCTCAGGCTGTGGGGGGGAGAGGGCATCTGCCATCACTGCTGCGCTTGGCTTCCTGCACCCGTTGCCTTTAAGCTGTACAATCAGCTAAATCCACCCAGCATAAACCAGCTACCGGACCAAGGCACACCTCTGAGGGACCACAGAAATCACCTCAGGAATTATCAACTGGGGGAGGGACCATCAGGTATCACTGCGGAAGAGCGGGTCATTTTTTTTTTTTTTTTTTAATTCTCCTTCCAAAAATCTGAAGCAATCCCCATAGGGAGATGCAAGTCTACCATCTGCTGGAGACTGAGAATACTGGCAGGCTGAGGTCACTGCAGGAGTATATATATACTGTGACGTCAGCTTGCTCCGTCTCCATCTGTTGACAGGAGAGCATAGACCACTAGTCCCCTGGGTTATGCTCTATCTACACGCTAGGAAAATATATATTTTTGTAAAAGAAAGAAATAGACTCTGCTAGACTGCACAGGGACTACCCACGATGCGGCTGGCAGATAGAGAAGAAAAAGGGATAGAAATAAAAACTACCATAAGGTAAAGAAAACAGCTGCAACTCTACAAAAATCACTCACAATACTGCAAGAGAAGAGAGCAAAGCTGAATACTGTGAGATACACAGCTCCTGCAACCAGACGGCTCCGCAGGAAAAAAAAAAAAAAGACTGAGGGGCTCTGTCTAGGGGCAGGGTAATGACTACAGCTGCATATGCTCAGTAGGACATGTTTGAAAGCTCTAGATTGAGATCAAAGTTCTGTGCCAGGCTCCATCTGATGATGTCACCCATGTATGAGGACTACCATCCTGCTTGTCCGAATGTTTACTTATTTGGAAATGCACCAGCAGTTTTATTCTCAGCTCATACTAACCCCATGACTGCCAAACACATACACACACACGATACTGTTTGAATATGCACATCCAATATACAAGAAGTTAAAAGAGGGATAAGTTGGCAAGAAAGGAACCTGCTCATTGAGCCTTAAAATACCAAATGATTTTACCCAAGTAAAAATCAGCGATTGAATATGATTTTTTTTTTTTTCACCACTTGGTTTGGAATTTAGATTTGTAAATCTTTATTGCTTTTTTCTGATTCATTACTGGGAGTGATTGCTTTCCTATTGTTGCTTCTGGCAACATTCTGTACTGGCACCAGGAACCTTATTCTTAAAATCTTCACCTCTGAGGTCATACCTTCATTTGTTACACAATACTTAGGAACACAGATCAGGCATGCCTAGATCTGTACTAAAACCACTGCATATTCAATATACCCAAGGATTATTTAGATACACTCTAGAAATATAAGCATGTATATTGTTTGAACTCCCCATCCATTTTCTTTTGGCCTGGCAGCTTCTTCCTGCTTTTGAGCTTTCGTGAAAAAGGTTATTCAGACTAGTTTGTGACTGTCAAGGGTGGGCCTACATCTATCTCTATCAAAATAACTCATTTAACAAGGGTGTAAATATGTTAAAAAAAAAACAAACAAAACAGAACACCTAACATCTGATGAGTATTTCCTATTGCAAAACAAGATGAAGACTGAGCAATGATAGATCAGACGTACACCAAATTAGCAGAATAGCTTCCAATCTAAAGCAGTAGTACAAGTAATTTTTTTTTTTTTTTTTTTAAAGATGACTTGCCTTATTCTGAAGGGCCTTCCCCCCATTCTGTGCCTATGGAAAAATACTGTAATTGACCACCACCCAATATACACAGGGTTTTGACCCTACATGCAACAGCACCCTGATTTCTTTAACTCCCCCAACTGTCTGGGGAGTCCCCAGGACAGGGTTGGGAACCACTGTGTTAAAGAAATCAGGGTGTTGTTGCATGTAGGGTCAGAACCCTGGGTATATTGGGTGGTGGTCAATTACAGTATTTTTCCATAGGCACAGAATGGGGGAAGGCTGGGGGGGGGGGGGGTGTCCCCAGGACAGGGTTGGAAACCACTGCTGTAACAGCACCTATCATGGGTCCAAATAGGAGTTGCTACCAAATACTTTGGATGCTAATAAATAGCTCAAGAATGAAATGCAAACTGGACAAAAAAAAGGGGGATCTTAATTAAGATGGTGGCATTAAAGAAGCAAGCACAGCATTAAGCTCCGACTGAAAAAGCTGCCTGTGTACTTTGCCATTATCTGCTTTTAATATGGGAAGACACACGGCAAAGATCAAAAGGCTTCCCTCAGTTTAACTCCATCCAAGTGGCTCTGCAAGACCAGCTTTGTTTTGTGTCTGACGACACCACTGCCCAAGGGATCAGCTGCAGGAGGTGGCAAGGAAGCAGTTGTCTGCTGGATAGTGCAATCTCTTTTGGCCCAGATAGCTGAACAATCCTTCCAGAACCATCTCGCATTTCTGTGAAGTTCAGAGTCCGCTCCCACAGCTCCAAAGCAGCCAAGAGGGTGACTTAGGCTGAGGGCTCAGTGGTGGAGGGAACTGAAGGCCTTGAGAACATGAAGATGGCAGCAGTTGCAAGGTTGTAGAATCTATTGCAAAAGGCAGTCCCAGCTGCAGAGAAGTCGTCTGAAGTAGCTCCTGTGTATTCTGTCTGATTCTCAGCATTGGGAGCAGGTGTAAGTTTGGCAAACACCTCTGTATTATCTGCCGCGCTAACCAGTCTGGCTGCCAGATCCCCATTGATTAAACAACCGATTTCGACTCTGGACACAATGTGGACTGCTCTAGTTTCTATTTCTTCTTTAGCTACATTGACCTTGGATTCCCATACATGCTCTCCAGCACAGAAGAAAGATCTTGTAGATCATGTTGTGGAAAGTACTAAGATTGAAGAGTGGATTAAACAGATGTCTTCTGTTCAGGGTACTTTGGTGCAAGATATGAACTTGGTTCACCGAATCTGAAGTTTTTAAACTTTCTAATGGTTCCTTGCACCTTTCCAGTGGATCTATTCGAGTCAAATACCTGAAGGAAGTTTTGAACATCCTGAGGGAAGCTATGCCTCCAGTAAGGAAGGGAGCGGTAAACAAGGAAAAGCCAAGAAGGGAAGAGGAAAGTTCCATGTGGATAGTAGAGATCAGACTGCTATCGTAGAGAGAAACAGTAATAAGCTGGCCAAGAGTGACGGTTTTGTTTGGCAACTTTTGTTCTTTTTCAAGACAGATGCTCTCTTACCCTGTGTCTTTTTTTTTTTTTTGGCAGAAAGGTTCTAACTATTTCTTGGGCAAACGAAAATGGACTTATGAAAAGTCACTCAGGATCGTAGAAAAATAGTTTCTTGAGATGAGCCAAGAGCAGTTTCTCTTGGAGCTAAAGTCTGCATCTGCTTTCCTTGTGCATGTTTACTTACCATTGGCAAAATGCTGTATATTTTCTCTGAGTCACACAGCTGTGTTTCTTTTTAGACTCCAGCAAACAGGGATATCGTGTATAGGTGCCCATGGGTGAATGCTAACTTGGCAATCAGGTGCCTGTGTGTTAAAGCTTTTTGTAATGTTCACTAGTATAATGGACTTCTCTATATTTATTTTTCTTTTTTTCCTTATGTGGCATGCTCCTCACCTTTCCATAGATCTCTCCTTCAAAAACTGATCTGAATAGAGTCCATACGTTTAATGGGGCTTTTTTTTTTTTTGCCCCATTTATTCTTTTTCTTCCTTTTCTAATATTTGTTCATGTAATCTCTTTTTCAAGTTTTCTTGATGTATGTGTTTATGAAATGCAAATTAAAAAAAAAAAAAAAAGAAGAAATGGACACAGGATGAACAAGTGTAAACTCAGGAAAGGGAATTTCAAAACAGGGGCTGGGTGAATCAATACATTCCAAGCCCAAGTACATGAATGTTTTCCTATCTTGAATTTAATTAGACTGAGATCAATATTGATCTGATTGCTGAGGCTGATACTCAAAAAAAAAAAAAAAAAAGCCCAGTGTCTGGCATAAGCGCCTAAATTTAGCTGAAAATAGTGACAGACACCTAAAATGAAAACACTGAAATTAAGCCTGTTGGTTTTTTGCCTGCATTTAGGCGCCTAGCGCTAGAAATCAGAACTGAGCACCTCACTTCCCCTGATCTTGCCCACGTTTTCAGGGCCTAAATTTAGGAGCTCAGAGGGGAGAAATGTTCATGTAGACAGATGTAGGCATCTAACTCCATAGATCATGTTTCTCATCTAAGCAGACTAAATGTCACTTGATAATGCTATGTAAATTGTACATGTGGCTGTATCAAGGCAGAATATTTTTATTCGATTTTTCTCACATTATAATCCATCTAACCCCCCCCCTCCCCCACAAAAATCAACCAAAATCCATACCACACGTACACATACCAGGGGCTAAGACTTAATCACCCTTCTATTACTTCACTTCCTTTGCTCACCTTAATTTCGATATAGCAATCTGTTTTAGGGAGCTAGTGTTCATTTTTAAAAAACGAAGAAGTTACACAACTCAAAGATGGTGGCAACAGGGCTAGAAATCCCTCACTAACTAGAGGATGTACATGTTTATTCTGTGTATCACGGCAATAAAAATTTCAAATTAAAAAAAAAAAAAGAAATCCCTCACTATTAAAAAACTTTAAAAACCAACATGCAGCAAGCAGAAAGGCAGAGGGATGATGCAGTTTATTTTTCATATTGTTAGAAGATGGCTTCACTATACAGCAAGGTCAGCACATTTGTGATTACTTCACACTGAACTACAGACTTGATCCAAAGTAAGTTTAGCAATGCATAGTTTTAACTGTCTATATATTGTTCCTGGAAAAAACTGGGATCCTATGTAGATCATGATATTTATTAGAGCAACACAAGAACAATCCAAAGATGAGGCTTTACATAAGTTTGAGATCATGCCGATCCCTGCTTCACAGGGACAAACAAATGCAAGTCTTGTTTAGGAAGAAGATATACTTACAGCGTACAACTGTATCCACTGCTGATCTGGCTATAAGGAAAAAAAGGTTTCTAATTAATCAAATGTTTAATAAAAACAAAAATACAAATATGAGCTCTGTACTTGAAAAACACAGCTACTATTGGTTTGAATATCACTATGTGTATACTTTGTTTCCAATATTGTTATGTATAATGCATATGAAGACCCTTAAAAAGAAATATGTCAGATGTAAGACAGTTCCTGCAATTATCATATGGGCAGCCCCTGTAATCAGAGTAAGATCCAGGGCAGCCAGTGTTGGAGGAAAGCAGAGGTGCTTACCTGTAACAGGTGTTCTCGGAGGACAGCAGGATGTCAATCCTAACATATGAGTGACATCATCCAATGAAGCCCTTCACAGATCTACTGAGCATGTGCAGCTGTAGTCATCTCCCTGCCCCCTAGGCAGAGCCCCTCAGTCCATGATATGGCTAATACATGGAGAAAGCAACTCACAAGAGAGGCAAGAGGGATTTCATGAGGACTGATATCCTGCTGTTCTCGGAGAATACATGTTACAGGTAAGCAACTCTGCTTTCTCCAAGGACAAACAGGATGGCAGTTCTCACACATGGGTGAATCCCTAGCTACAGGTTGCCCAAAGCAACACAAAGTGGGGAAATCCCATAGTACTGAAGGTACCATCTATCTCCCTCTTATTCACGAGGTAGCCAAAGCAATACAGGGTCTAGGAGGAAAAAGAGTTTGGTTCTATATACAAGAGACCAATAGGACAGACTAAGACAAAAACCCCGATGGGTAGCAGGGGTGCCTAAGGCAGAGGTGTGAAGCAAATTCCGTCGAGAAGTGACTTCGGCTCACAAAAAGTAAAACATTTTCTGAACAGCGAATCCTGACTAGCACTAGTAGGCCTAGATCCTCCGGGAAACAGGAAAGGCACAATGTACCAATCAAGAGAAGAGTCCTTGGACAAAGACCACACAATTTCCTTCAGTGTCACAAGGCAACTGAAAACCAATTTGGGCTAGACAGTCCTCCAGAAAGAAAACTGTGGTTTCACTAGTATCTGAAGAACAGAATGCATTTGCGTAATTGTGATTGATGATTGGCCGATAGGCACAATGGGCATAGAAACCAAGAAAATATTTGTAAGAATGAGCGGCAAAAAGTATCAGGGTCTGCGGCAGATCCTACTTGTCGAACACAAGAAAAGATCTGACCACCTCAGGTCAGATGTCTTGGATCCAAGTGTTTAGGGAAAACGTTGCAGTTAAAAAATAAAATTTATAAGTGCAGAGAAACCTTATTGGACATGAACAAATTTAAATATGTAAATAAGGACCTTCATTCCACCCTGTGGATTCTGAATGATAATGCTATTCAGTATTTTCACCGCTCGGGGGGTCACCTTTAATCATCGGTCCACTAATGAAATATTTTTGCAATTTTTTAGATCGAGTGAAGAGACCGACAACATGAACAACGGTGGATATACCACCTTCAAACAGTTTCCCCACTCGGTTTAAACCAAGAAATAGAATGGACAATATTTATGTGAAATGCTTTGATATGTTAATCTTCTTACGTCAATCGGTACGTTTTGTACGTAGGTATACTTGACTATATAAAATGGACACAATCTTCCCTTAAGCAGCCGATGTGCTTCAGTCTTCTTGGCGTTCAGTAAGTGATTGAGAATCCCTCTTAAGATAATGGTCCCGTTGTTAATGCCATTATTTTCAGTCTTAGTTTTTATTTTACAGAGAACTAGTACCTTGAATACAGAATCAATTTGTAGAATTATTTCCTCCCCGGACAAGAATTGTTTGAGAGTCCCTGAGACAGCAGTTGTGAAACATGGTATCATGTCAAGCTCTGGTGAAGGGGAAGCATTTTCTTTCTTTTTATGAATAATGAAAAATATTTTAAAAATTGCAAAAATATTTCATTAGTAGACAGATGATTAAAGGTGACCCCGAGCAGTGAAAATACTGAATAGCATTATCATTCAGCATCTGTGAGGTGGCATGAAGATTCTTATTCACATATTTAAACTTGCTCATGTCCAATAAGGTTTTTCTGCACTTATACATTTTTTATTTTTTACCTGCAACGGTTTTCCCTAAACAATTTTTGCTCTCATTGTGTGGGATTTACTAGACTGTTTCTTTTGTGGTTCCAAGTGTGCCAAGGAATGGAAGGGCTATCCTAACGGGATCGCCACTACAAGACCCAAAGTACGTATGGTGAGCTGTGACTGATGCACTGCCATTGACAAGTATATCCCTCTGCATTGCCATCGACAGGTATATCCTTCCACCATGCAGGATAGCTCAGACGAAAAGGAAAGCACCTTGGTCAAGCGAAGCACGAAAAGCCAAAGGCAGTACTAGCCAGAATTTGGCCAAAAACAGGGAAAGGATGGCATACCTTTCCCTGAAAGTATGGCATACCTTTTCCTGAAAGTATACAATAAGATACTTCATTTCACACCACAGCTTTTCCCTTGACATTCTGACTGGAAGTCAGTAGAAGCCAAGGCCCCCAGGGCTGCAGGAAAAAAGAAGACCGCCACTAGGCAACACCCCAACAATACTACCCCCTGCTGATTCCAGTAGGGAGTTGCCATCAAGGCAGACCTCTCAAGACAGGAACACCACCACAAACTGGGAACGAAATGAGAACCTCTGAGGAAGAAGTCTAACTTTTTTTTTACTAGGAGACAAATAACAGATGTTGCAAAAGCCAGCCCCTGTAGATACAGGACTTCTTCACCACCCTGGAAATCCTAAGGGTACAAGATCAGGTTCATCCTGATCAGCAGAACACACTGCTCGCTAATTTGGCACAGGTGTCAAAAGCATATTGCCTAATAACTTCATGGCTGGAAGTGGAACATCGTCTGCATGGACAAGGACTGCCTTATCTGACTACAAACACTGCCACAGACAGAGTTACACTTGAAAGAGGCAAGGAGAACTCTCAAGTGACTGCAACAAAGGTGTGGAACCTCTGTTGTGGACCTCTGTTAGATCCTCCATCCCCTAACACACTCAGCCATGGATATGGCAAGTCATCTGAAGGCATACCTGCCATTCAGGATACCGATAGGCTACAGCCTTCCTCATAGAAGTAGAGCTCATATGGGAGACAGACTGGAAAGAGGGTCACAAAGTGAAAATATGTGCAATGTACCCAGCAGGCATCAGAAAAGGTACTCCCATGTGGGAGAAATCCACATTTGTTGCTGGGGAACAGTCAAGAGAGGGAAACCCGAATAGTGGAATGAGTGCTCCAACCTGACGGGCTTTTGGATCCAGCGGGGAACAGAGTGGCCACCAGTCAGAAACAACCCCTCTCCCCCCACCCCTACGGAGACTCTGGGGAATTGGAATGATTTAAAGAACATTGCAGGATTATTCAGGATGATTTTTCATGTCATTTTAGTTGCTTTTAATGTAATTTGTCTTTTTTATGATTATGCATATGTAATATGTAAACCACCGTGAACCATAAGGTAATATGCAGGCTATACATTTTTTAAATAAATAGAGCCGGGGCCACGCACTATGAAAAAAAACAAAAAACAATCAAAAAGTTCGTGATGGTGGCCTTCTCATTGGAACCAAACACACCAAGGTGCCTACCTGACAGAAACAACCTTGATGAGGCCCATGGCAATGATGGTGACAACAACACCAGCCATGCCACGGCAGCACTGCATGGCACCAATATTGATATCATCGTCCGGCAGTGCCCGTGGTGCTTGGAGGAGTAGATGACCACCTCCAGTGTCAACTGCATTTGTCATGCTCCAATATCTCAATGATGCTTTATGGAGTCAGCATACACAGTACTATGATGATGTCCATAGCACCCATAGTATCCCGACTGCATCGGTCTACACGCTAGGCAGTATTTAGAGTCACCCTTAGGAAGCCTACAGCACCTGATGACACCTTTAGCGGGTGATAGCAGCTAAACATGGTTTTAGTGGCACCACTGGCATACTACAGTGTTGGGGAAGCCCATGGTGTTCTGTGGTGGTGCCCTACGGCATCCGACCACACCCACAACACACAGCGACAGCTTCCATGATCCAACAGCACACTCGATGCTTGCCAGTGACAGACCGTGCCTATGGTACTGAATGTCACATCCAGGGCATTGACAGTACTTGACAGCACCTATGGTGCTTGACAGTGTCAATAGCATACAGCACCATCGATGGCACTTATGATACCCAAAGGTGTCAATAGGCCAGCACCACCGATGGTGTCCACGGCATCTGAAGGCGACGATGGTCAAGTTTTACCAATGGCACCTGAAGGTGTCAAAGGCATCCATGGCACTCGACATAGTCAATGATGCTCAGAGGTATCAATGTCGCTTGCTTGACAGAGCCCCCGGTGCTCAATGGCGCATATAAAACACTCAATATGCCTGTGGTGCTCAATGGCATCAGTGTCCACAGCATTTGACGGCAACTTTGATGTCAATGGCGTTCCATGGAGCCCATGGCTCTCAATGGCAATGATGGCACCCATCTAGACTGCCTCTATTGCGCTCATCAGGACCATAGTGCTCCACTGCATCGAAAATTCCACCCATGCATGACAGTGCTTGACAGTGCCCTTGGCACACAATGCCCGTGGTCTCGAAGCTCAAGGGTACCCCTGGAGCTCAATGGCATTCACGGCACTTGATGGTTTCGAGGGCTTCCATGGTGCGATAGCATCCATTTCGATTCACACTGCCAAAGGCATCCATGACGCTTTAAGTCATCGAGAACAGCCTTGGTGTCGAATGACATCGACGGTGACCATAGTGCTCAATGGCATCCATGGCATTTAACGGCTCTTGATAATGCTTACTGTGCATGATGGCCCTCACCAGCAGCCAGGGCACTCTACTGCACCCACGGCCCTTGATGACTTTGCTATGTTGAGGGTGGCCATGACACTTCAATGGCATCAAAGGTGGCCATGACGCTCGGTGGCATCCATGGCACCCATAATGTCAATGTGACAGACCATCGGCGCTCTGGCATGGATGTACACTGGCAACTGATCTCGGGCATAGCACTAATGATGCAGTAGCAATGCTGATTCCCAGACACATGTTCACACTCTCTCCCAAGACGACTGCATTGCCAGAGCTGACAAACAGGAGGGGAGGCTACATTGTCCAGGGCTTCAGAGGCTCATGGAGACTAGTTGTTAAAAGCGTGGGGAGGATAAGCTCTCCTCTCCACAAGAGCAGTCCGGTCCTCGATTCCTTCACTACCTGAGCCTCCATCGATGCCCAGTGGTCTGTGAAACAACATGGAACTTCTGCCTAGGTACGACAAATTCCCAGGCCCAGAGGCCTACACAGACTACATACTGCGAGCCCCACCAGCACCTGACAAAAGCACAAAAACAGATTAAGAAGAGGACACAGAAAATAAGCTACAGATGCAGCATTATTTATTAGGAAAATAAATCAGACTCTGCCAGACTGCACAGTGCCAAGGCCCACCATGCAGAAGGCACAGAGCTTAAAAAGAAAAAAAACCCCAAATACCATAAAGTAAGAAAATTGAAAAAAAAACTGTGTTAGAAAAAACAGTTGCAGCTCCAGAAAAATCACAGCAGTAGCTGTGAGGGAGAGAACAAAGCTGAATACCACAACCACACAGCTCCAAGGAAAAAGAAACACTAAGGGGCTCTGCCTAGGGGACAGGGAAGTGACTACAGCTGCACATGCTCAGTAGAGCATGCTGAAATTCTAGAATCTTTCAGATCAAAGCTCCGTGTCGGGCTCCACTGGATGTCACCCATGTGTGAGGACTGACATCCTGCTTGTCCTTGGAGAATGCGTACTTCCATGGAGGAGGACGAAGAGGATAAGTGTCTCCTTGTTACTAACTTTGGAAGAATTCTGGAGGATTATCCTCAAGTGGTAAGCTCTAAAGTCCATGATCTTTCAATTTTCTCTTAAGATAAAGAGGCTAGGCTCTTTAATCAGGCAGAAAGTTTGGAGGATCATACTGCAAAGATTTTGGATATGGAGAATAATGTTACCTCCCCTTCAATCTGTTAATTCAGGTTATTATAAAGGATTGCCTTCATTTCCAGCAGAAAATGGATAATTTGAAAAAAAAAAATGCATCCAAGGCTAAAAATTTCCATTTCTACCTTATTAATTTCACCCATGTTCAGTGTGTATTGGCTCTGGATCTCTTTAAACATTACTTGATTTAGATGTATTCCTCCTATAGCAAAGGCATATCACATGCCTATGCCAAAGTCAAGGTCTTTAATTCAAAAGCAGATTTCTATGACAACTACAGAAAAAAGGGGTTCTAGGTTTAAAAGTCTTGGAATCATGTGAAGGAGAGATTTTGGAAATTACCATGCTGGTGAGAATGATAGTGGTTGGGTCCAGAGACTTTTCTTTAGTCAAAAGGATGTCATTTTTTTGTGAATAAAGTATTTCTTTTTCCTGATGTTTTCCAAGCCACTTAAAGCTTGGCAGAAAAAGTTTCTTCTTTTTCATCAGCACATTTTGCATATTGGGGCTCCATCTTTTTAGGGATACCTGTGTAATGTAAATGTTGTGTAAGGTTTCCAGGAGAATAATTGGATTATTTTGACCCAGATCAATTGCTATTTTTTCTACTGGATAAAACTCCAAATGTGACTGGAAGTCCTTCAGTAAGCACTCTTGTTTCCTCTTCCCTAACTGTGATTTAAAGAAATCAAGCAAGATTTAATGTAAATTTATCAAAGGATAAGCAAGGAATCATGGAGAAGACAGTAAGAATATGTGATTTTTATACTTTATTATGGCTTTGTTATTACATGCAACCACAAAGAAGTGATCGGTGAAATCAAGATACGTTTATTAGGTAATCTGGTGAAGACTCTGGCCGAGTTTCGCTCACGCAAATGAGCTGCCTCAGGGGCTACTAAAATGCAAATTAAAAACACATTCATAAATACATAAATATGAATCATCACAAATGTATATAAAAATGAACAAACAATGAATAAATAAATCAGAGCTGTACAATAAAACACACATCCACAGAAAAACCATACAAAAGTAGTACTTGTTGTGAGGCCAAATAAAACTGCCAAATACTCTACTGAGTAAAACATATATCTGTATCCCTTCAGATCTTATGTGGTCTTGTAGGATATATAGTAGGATTCTCCTTATTTGTGCACGATAGATTTTTATTATCTGAATTATGGAGGTGGTTAAAGACAAAATCAAATTGAGAAACAGTATGAATATAGAACAGATCAAATGTTCATTATCTAGTGACAAGGTGTCAAATTCACAAATATTGTAAAAATTATAAATCGGCACAGATCTAAAGAATGTAATGTAATATGTGGTTTGATTCTTAATTTAATTTCAATCGCTTTCTGCGATAATCTTACCCATTTGGGCAATAGGGGCTCTTGTGAGTTCTTTAAAGCAGTGGTCCCCAACCCTGTCCTGGAATATGTGGATATCCTGAAAACCCGACAGGCTGGTGGGCCCCCAGGACAGGGTTGGGGACCCCTGCTTTAAAGCATCTCAACATGTAAAGGATTGTTGTCACATGACTTGGCGAGGGAATTTCTTTTGTTAATTACACAGGCTAGAATAAGTTATACTAGAAAATCAATATAAAATATTTGCTGACATAAAAACCAAATAGTTTGAATAAATGCAGAAGATAACCTTAAAAATTACATGACTATCATTTTAAAAAAATATTTAGTAGTGTTGTGCCATCTGATAAAGCCATGAATATTTCTGACCAAGATTCCTTTTAAATGACAGAAAAAATGCTGGTATCAATACTCCAATATTATTTGCCGGTATCGGTATCCCTCGTGTGTTTATGCCACAAATAGAACCAGAAGACTATATTTATGCATTGCCGACTTGCTAATAGACATTGTACAACTACGATGCATCTGAAAGTGGGGTACCCCTACTTAATTCTACTAGACATTGACAGTGATACACAAAAAACGTTGACCTTGAGAACATGGTTAATCTGTCCATGCAGTATTAAATAAATGTAAACAACTGCATATCGTGAATAAGGAATCATGGTCAGAAATATTTACGGTTTTATCAGATAGCAAATATTTCATATTGATTTTCTACTACAATTTTTTCTAGCCTGTGTAATTAACAAAAGAAATTCCCTCACCGAATCGTGTGCCAACAATCCTTTACATGTTGAGATGCTTTAAAGAACTCACAAGAGCACCTATTGTCCAACTGGATAAGATTATCGTAGAAAGCGATTGAAATTAAATTAAGAATCAAACCACATATTACATTACATTCTTTAGATCTGTGCCAACCTGTTTTTATAATTTTTACAATATTTATTAATTTGACACCTTGTCACTAGATAATGAACATTTCATCTGTTCTATATTCATACTGTTTCTCAATTTGATTTTGTCTTTCTCCACCTCCATAATTCAGATAATAAAAATCGACTGCGCACAAATAAGGAGAATTCTACTATATATCCTACAAGACCACATAAGATCTGAAGGTATACAAATATATATGTTTTACTCAGTATGAAGATGTGACTCTAATAGAGTATTTGGCAGTTTTATTTGGCCTCACAACAATTACTTCTTTTGTATGTGTTTTTCTGTGGATGTTTTATTGTATGACTTTGATTTAATTATTCACTGTTTATTTATTCATTTTTATATACATTTGTGATGATTCATATTTATGTATTATGTTTTTAATTTGTATTTTAATAGCCCCTGAGGCAGCTCAATTGCAAGAGCGAAACTCAGCCAGAGTCGGGCTACCATCTTCACCAGATTACCTATAAACGTATCTTGATTTCACCGATCACTTCTTTTTGGTTGCTACTTTACAATTTGGATCGGTTTCCGTTTTGTTATTATATGCAGCATACAAAAGATTGGTGGTGGCAGGGTGCCATCCAATGAGGTCCTGGGGACCCAGGGTAAAGTGATCAGTACATCTGGCCAACAGTGGACACTTACCAAATATGTTGCCTAGGTGCGAGCCCATTTTTATTTCAAATACTTGAGATACGACGTAAAATGTCACTAGGAAACCTGCCACAGCTACAGTGAACTTTATGATACCTGAAAATGACAGCAGGAAACGGTGGTAAGAGCTTTCTGCAGACAAAACGCTGTTCAATGAAACATGCTGGGACCATGTTTACAGCAGGGGCAACATTATTCAATGCATTATTTAGGGCCCTGGTTTTTCGCCCCAATATGCAGAAGAACTCACACACTGTTGCAAAATCTCTCTCCTCTTTAGCTATTTCACCTTGAAATTTTATTTATTTTTATTTTTTTTTTTAAAGAGTAGGGTTGAAAATATTTTACATTTTGGATTGCATTCACAAACCCTGACCAAAATCCAAGTACCTCCCAGTGGATGGGATTTGGGCAACTGAAACCCAAAATTACACAAAGCCACCGCCCCCCCTCACCCCATGACAAAAAAAAAAAAACTTGGGAAAAAATTTAAGTCCCAAGTTCTGTCTGGAATTGTGATTTTCCATGACTACTTCAATTTTACATTCATAATTAAATGAAGGAAAAAAGTGATAGAAAATTGTTCAAGGGTGTTGTGTCCCATTGTTTTTCAGAAATCAAGGCCAAGGCTTGAGACTCAATTAGGTACGTTAACAAATCAACTTACAATCACTGCAGGAGCTCTCATGCTACCTGTGTGCATGCTTCCTGATGTTCTGACCCTTGGCAACTGGGTTATTCTGTCCCCAAAACCTCGGGATGGATAATAAACAGACCTGAACTAGCAGTAAGTACAAATGAATGCTTGTCAGGATCACAGGACACTACAAACAGAAAAAGGTTTTCTGCTGTAAAAACTAACTCTGTTTTGAAAGGCTACATGAGATGGGCTTGACATAACTTCCCGGGATAAGTGTTAGAAAATTATGGATGGATTCTGTGGCATAGCTGCATAAATTTGCCTTCAACTTGCAATATTTAATATGCAGGAAAAATGTTTTAGAGTCTCTTAAAATCATTCAAGTTTTAATTATTGTCCTTAAAAAAAAAAAAAAAAAAGAAATCAGAGTTGAACAGGTGTTCTCCTATGACAGAAGGATGTTAGTCTTCACATATGGGTGACATCCTCAGATGGAATCCAGCACAGAAAACTTAGGTTTTGACTGGCACACTGAGCTTGCCTAGCATGCCACTATCCAAGTATCCATTCGGGGTCCCTCTTAAATCTCGTAACATAGAATTATGAAAAAATAAAATAAACATAACGAAACCCAACTCCACAGGGTGGTGGGCAGGTTTCGTGAGGACTAACATACTGCTGTCCTAGGAGAACACCTGTTACAGATAAGCAATTCTACTTTCTCCTAGGACAAGCAGGATGGTAGTCCTCACACATGGGTGAATCCCTAGCTACAGGCTGTCCCGAACAGCAAGCAAGATCAACAGCCACCTAACCAGGTGCCAACGGGCACAACAACACAGGTGCTATTGGTAACAGAGGGAGACAGCCTGAACTGGAAAAAAGGGCCCTACAACTGAAAGATTCTAGAGGATAGACTGGCCGAAGCTGCTATCGCATTGGCCATACCTGTCCAGTCAGCAGTGAGAGGCAAAAGTGTGGAGAGAACTCCACATCGCAGCCTTGCAGATCTCATCCACGGGGACTGCTCTCAAGTGGGCCACAGATGTTGCCATGGCTATGACAGAATAAGCCTTGACATGACCCCCAAGCTGCCGTCCTGCCTGGGTATAGCTGAAGGAGATGCAATCTGCCAGCCAGTTGGACAGGGTCTGCTTAGCAACCGCAACTCCTAATCTATTCCTGTCAAAAGAAATGAAGAGTTGCGTAGACTGCCTATGGCCTGCTGTTTGCTCCAAGTAGAAGGCTAAGGCTCTCTTGCAAACCAGACTGTGAAGAGCCCGTTCGCCTTTGTGTGCATGAAGCTTGGGAAAAAAAGGAAGGCAGAATGATTGATTGGTTAAGATGGAAATCTGTCACCACCTTAGGCAGGAACTTAGGATGCATGCGCAGAACCACTCTATCATGGAAGAACTTCATGTAGGGTGGATACTCACTAAGGCCTGAAGCTCATTGACTCTGCACACTGACGTGACCACGATCAAAAAGATGACCTTCCAGGACAGGTACTTGAGATCACAAGAATGCAATGGCTCAAAAGGAGCTTTCATGAGCTGAGCCAACACCACATTAAAGTCCCAGGACACAGCAGGGGGCCGCAGATGCGGCTTCAGCTGTAGCAGGCCCTGTATAAAGCGCCCCACAATGGGTTGCAGAGAGATGGGCAAACCATCCACACCTCTGTGGTAGGGTACAGATTGCATTTGGTGTACCCTAATGGAGTTGGTCTTTAAGCCAGCACCCGAAAGATGCAGTAGGTAATCAAGCAGCTTCGGCACAGAGCAGGAGAACAGTTCCAGGCCATGGTGCTCACACCAGACTGAAAACCTCTTCTACTTCAGGCCATAAGACTTCCTAGTGGAAGGCTTCTGGAAAACACCAAAACTCGAGACATCATCCGAGAGGTCGAGGAGCTGCAGAATCAACCTAACATCCATGCCATCACAATCAAGGCACAGAGGTTGGGATGGCGCAGCGCATCCCAATCCTGTGTGACTGATCAGTTCCTGGAGAGAGAGATCCTGCAAGAACAGGACCCAGATCTGCCTTGGCCAGTGAGAAGCTATGAGGCTCATAGTTCCCCTGTCCTGTCGAAGCTTCAAGAGTCTTCAGCACCAGGGGAAGTGGAGGATACACGTATAGAAAGCCCTTGCCCCAATGACGGGCAAAGGCATCTAAGGCTGGTTTGCCACCCACCCAGTACAGGGAGCATAGAAATATAAAAACATAGAAAATGATGGCAGAAAAAGACCAAATGGTCCATCCAGTCTGCCCAGCAAGCCCATGGCAGCATCTGCTGTGCCATACAGGTCACCTCCTTAGTTTCCCAAACTGTTTTAATGTATTGTTCCTCAGTTGTTAACATACTGTTTTATGTACAACGCAATTGCGTATTTTTTCGTTCTCTGTACACAGACGTGATATCTCTGATGAGCGGCGGTATATAAAAACCAATAAATAAATAAATAAACAAACTGTCAAAATCAGGGCCTTTGTTGGTTGCTGCCTTGAGTTCAATTGTTCACTCTTGCCTTTGAAGCAGAGAGCAATGCTGGAGCTGCATTCAAAGCATCAGGCTTATTGGTTAAGAGTAGTAACAGCTGCATCAGCATGTTACCCCCATGCTTATTTGTTTTCCCAGACTGTTTAATCCAATGTCCTTGTTGGCTGCTGACTGAATCCAATTCCCCTTTTCCCCCTGCCAATAAAGCAGAGAGCAATAATGGAGCCGTAACAGCATGAAGGCTCACTGGTTAAGGGTAGTAACCGCCACACCAGCAAGTTACCCCCATGCACTCCTTTCTTCACCTTCATCCTCCAGCCTTTAGGGAGCCACAGTATTTCTCTCATGCCCCTTTGAAATCTTTCACCATTTTTGTCTTCACCACCTCCTCCGAAGGGCATTCCAGGCATCTACCACCCTCTCCGTGAAGAAATATTTCCTGAAGTTGGTTCTGAGTCATCCTCCCTGGAGTTTTATTATGTGACCCCTAGTTCTACTGATTTCTCTCCAACGGAAAAGATTTGTCAATTGTGCATCATTAAAACTTTTCAGGTATCTAGTGACGGCCCTTCTCCAGGGTCTTCTTTAGTAAACACCAAACTGAAGTATTTGTTTAATATTTATTGCCAACTGGTTGTTAGTCTGGATCAGAACCATTTTGATAAGCCGATTCCTGAATGCCCAGAGTGCACACTGGATCGCACGGAGCTCCAGGAAGTTGATCTGGCATTGTGCTTCCTGGGCGGACCACAAACCCTGGGTGCAGAGCCCCTCTACATGGGCACCCCACCCGATTGGATGCATCTGTAGTGAGCACAATCTGGGCAGGGGGACTTTGAAAGGACACCCTATGTTCCAAGTAGGTCAGGCTTTCCTACCAAGACAAGAAGTTCCGGAGAGACCAAGAGTAGTGCAGATGCAGACTTGGAGGTCCTAGTTGGTCTGCCACCTCTGGGACTGCAAGGTCCACTGAGCTCTGCGCATATGCAAGCGAGCTAAGGGGATAACATGGACGGTCGTGGCCATATGCGAGTCACAGTATGCGGAGTGCCGAAATATGCCAGCTCTGATGGACCACTCCTGCAACAGACGCCAACATGAGAGCCCAATCTCGGGGAAGATATGCTCGGGCCTGAACCATATCCAACCTGGCGCCAATGAAGTCCAACTTAGGCGACGGGTTGAGATGGGACTTCGGGTAGTTGATAATAAACCCCAGGGACTCTAACACCCGAACAGTCAAGAACCCCTCCTGGGAGGGGTTCTTGAGCCAATCGTCCAGGTAGGGGAACACAAGCACCCCTAACCTGCAGAGTTACACACCCACAGTGGCCAGGCACTTGGTGAAGACAAGCGGGGCCGAGGCCAGACCGAACGGCAACACCCTGTACTGAAAATGTTGCTCACCCACTACAAACTGCAGGTACTTCCTGTGTCCATGGAAGATTCCGATGTGGGCAGAGGCGTCTTTTAGATTGAGGGAGCAAAGCCAATCTCCTCTTTGTAGGAGGGAATCAGAGTGCCCTGAGAGACTATCTTGAAATTTTCTCTTTTCAGAAACCTGTTTAAGGCCCTCAAGTAGAGAATGGGACAAAGTCCCCGTTCTCTTCGGAATCAGGAAATATCAGGAGCAGAACCCCCACTCCCGTTGACTCAGCAGAATGGGGTTGACAGTCTTGACCATTACGAGGGCGGCGAGTTCCGCCAACAATATTTCCTGATGTGAGGACTAACCACAAGGAGGGGGATGGGGGAACAGTCCAGAGGGACACCCAGAAGATTTAGCTAGTATCCTCGCCACACAATGGACAGAACCCACTGGTCTGATGTAACACTGGGCCAACGGTCCTGGAAGAACCATAGTCTGCCCCCGACTGGAGGATGCTGCATTGAGGATATTCATGGTGGTTGCCTTATGCTCCCTCGCAGTCAGTCAAAACCAAGTAGCAGAGCTTGTCTGGGGCACTGGCTGAGGTCTGGGAGTCCGCTGCTGTCTAGAGCGGCCCCTAGATCCCACCTGCAGGGCTCGAGTGCAAGAAGCAGGAGGATAGTATTTCCTCTGACTGTAAAAGGACTTCCTTGAGTCCTGACGCGAGGACTTCCTGGCCAACCAGTACAGGGCAAATCCACAAGCCTCTCCTGCACTTCCGGGCGGAGATCTGAGGACCTAAGCCAGGCCATCTGACGGGCACCAATACTGCAGCCGCCACCCTCTCTGCCATCTCAAAAACATCATAGGTGGAACGCACCTCATGCTTGCCGCATTCCAGACCTTGCTGGATGACTGCTGAAAAGGCGTCCTGCTGTTGCTGAGCAGATGCTCAGACAGTTCCTGGACTTGTTTCCAGAGGTTACAAGAGTATTGTGTCATATACAGCTGATAGGAGGCGATCAGGGCAATGAACATCATGCCCTGAAACACCTTCCTACCCAACACATCCAGCGCCCTCGAGGATGGACTCCACCATCACTGACTGGTGTGGGAGGTGACACTTCTCAAACCCTATAGTCTGCTGGACCAAGTACAGTGCATCGGCCTTTCTGTTGATCGGAGGCATGGAGACGGGGTGATCCCAAATTCTAAGGAGCAATTCCTTGAAAATCTCAAGGATGGGAACTGCCACCACCTACTTTGGAGAGTCCACAAACTGGAAAACCTCCAGCATCTTGTGTCTGGCATCCTCCTCCATTAGAAGTTGGAACAAAATGGTCTCAGCCATGGCCCGCACGAATCCAGCAAAGGTTAAATACTCAGGCGGGGACTGGCACCTCTCCTCTGGCAGAAGTGGATTCAAGGAAAGGTCCCCGGAGTCATCATCAGAAGACTTGGAGATATCATTCCCCCACCCCCCACCCCCACTCCATGGGTCGTAAGGAGTGTCATCATCACTAAGATTGCCTGGAGGCACCTGTGGGGAGGCCTTCCCAGTCCCAATGGCTAGGGCATGGAGGGTTTCGAAGGTTGCGAAGGACCCAAAGCTGGACCGGGTAACGCCAGCCATGGAACCAGGGGCCTTGATGCCCCCTCTGACATCGAAGGTACCCTCCTCCTCCTCGGACCCCACAATAGGGATAGCATCCAGAGGAGGTGGCACCAGTAGCTGCTGGGGAATCAACTGCACCTGGCCACCGGCATTGGCTGTATCGGAAGCCAAGGATAAAGTCAAGGCACTCTAGCAGTGGTGCCAACGACTGTGCAGGCTCTGGCACCGATGGAAGCACCTGAGGGGCCAGCGGCTCGATGCCCTGCAGGCTCAACCAATCACCAACTGCATCCTGTGCTGAAGCTCTTCCTGAGGAGGATGAGTAACCAGATTCCCCTTGGAGCCTCGAGGGGAATCGGTACTTGGAACCAGAATCGGTGGGGAATGCCTTGGACACCCTGGCCTCGATGGAGGACGATATCTCCTCGCTTCAGGGGCTTCACAGCAGGTGCCTGTGCCAATCTGAGCCCAGCACCGCATGACGACAGAGACCAGTGGCGATGATTTCAAGACTTCCCATATACTTGGCCCGGTCTTTCCCTGGCACCAAGGAAGACTGAGACTATCCCGAAGTCCTCGAGCAAGAGGAGACTGATGAAGGCTGATCCCCGGAACCCCTCTCCACCAGAGGCCCTGGAGGAGGGGTGGACACAGAGGGCATGGTGTCCATCAGTTCCCTTTATCCTTTTGGCATCAATGCTCCCGACGCTAGTGTTGAGGGTTCGGACTTTCTGGACCCAAACAGCTTCTCCATGCCAGCCCTTGGGGGTCATCTGGTCGCAAAAACGACAGCCCTGGAAGTCATACGATGCCCCCAAGCAAAGGATTCCCCACCCTTTAGCAGATCTGTGAGGGACATAGTCCGAGGGCACTGGGGGCACTAACAAAATTGACGCCGTCATGACGAACAGGAGGCCGGCTAGCGGTTGATGACCAGAGGACACCAAAGACATCACTGCTGGGAATCGACTGCACAGAAGGTAAAAATTTACCATGCCGCTCCTAACTAAAATCGGGAGGAATCTAGAGGGACCCTGCGCAGGAAAAAACACTTTCCGAAGAAAAAGAGTACAAGCTCCACAACCACGAGATGAAAGCCTCAGGAAGAGAAGAGACTGAAGAAGAACCCCGCCTGGATGCATGGATAGTGGCCGGGCTCCTTCTGATGATATCACCCATGTATGAGGACTACTATCCTGCTTGTCCTAGGAGAAATAATTGTAAACTTTGTTATATACATTTTGATAATTACTTCTGTTTTTCCCCCCATAATTTCTTTTTTTCTATTCATTACTTTTCTTTCCTTTCCTTCCTTCTTTTGCCTTTTACTGCTTGGCAATAAATCACATTTCTATGTACCCTCTGGACGGTCCAAATTGGGTTGTGCCACTCTTTGGGCCCAAACGTTTTGCCATGGTCTATTGAGTCCTAGCTCACCTGTAACAGTAGTGGGAATTGGAATAGACTTTGTTTCCTTGTGGCTAAGGCCAAGGGAACACTACTTTAAACAGGATTTAATATCATTGAAGCATAAGGAAGTGGGCATGGTGCAAGGACTCTGAAGCTTGAAAGAAAAGGTGTAGTTTGCAATAGAGATAGAAGATATTAAGACTCTATGAACCATTAAAGGGTATCCAAACAACAAACATGCCATATCAAATAATCCAATTAGCAAAGATAATCCAGGCACTCCAAAAATTAGTACATTTAGAGCTAGCATTTAATCTCAATTCTCTGTTTTTGGCACAGCAGATACGTTTGTGCTTTAGAGCTGAACACAGAAAGAATATATACAAGAATAGCTTTGAAAATTATCCCTTGAATAACCCTGGGTCCCGCGATCCCTATACTTGTCCACTTCCTTAACTGGCCCTCACACTCAGGCTCTCATGTAGTGGGCACCTCCTGCTCTCTCTCCCACAGAAGCACAGGGAGCTGTGTGCCAGCCCTTTTCAGCTGGTTTTCAGACTTGAACCAAAGAGAGGAGAAATGATCTCAAAGATGCATTTGACACTTCTTCCCCTACTCCCCCTGCAGTCATAAAATTAAAAGGCCCTTTTACGTGCATAAAAAAAAAAACAGGTTTATGTGCATAAATGGCTTGTTACAAAATTGTGCAACGCCCTATTTTAACTATAGAAAATATAAGCATTCTGGGGGAGGGACGGAGCTGGATTTTATTGTATGCTTCCCATTTTAAAAAGTGCATGGGTCATTAACCTGCACAAGTTAAGGGCTGCAAAGAGCAGGTTTAACTGTGCAGGTTATACCATTTTGTTGTTAAATGAATCTATATTACAACATCTGAAACATATGTATAAAAAAAATATTTGATTCATATGGTAAAGATAAAAATAATATATTTTATTTAAAAAAAAAAAAAAAAAAAAAGTAACTCAATTAAGTCTAACAGCCCACTGTATGTGCATTGCATTCTGAGTGAAGTATAGGGTTATCGGGATGTCTATGTAGTGAATTAGGAGTTACATTTAATAAAATGTGGTAGTATAAAAAAATAAACAGTAGGTGCAGTTATACAGTACAATTCTACAGAACAGTTACATAGAACAAAATCTAGTACAGTATGGTGCAGATCAAATATAATTATGCAGTATGCGGATAAATATGCAGTGTACTAGTCAGTGCTGCAGACAAGTGGAGGTTGGGAGAGTAGGCTCGTTAAAAAGCCGGGTTTTGACCATGCGGCGGAAAATCAGTATATTGGTTGTGCATCTGGCCTGTACTAGGAGAGAATTCCAGAGCCTATGGAGTAACAAGGAGAAGGCATGCTTGTGGGTTCAGGAAGACGCAGAAGAGCCCCCTTTTTCAGATCTTAACCTGTGCATGTGCTTATAGGGGGGGACAGCAGTCTCTTAGATAGGCTGGGCCTAGTCCTTTTTGTGATTTGAATGCTGTATGGCGGTCTTGAAGTACTGGGGTGAAGTATAGTACTTGGACCCAGATAGTACCAGTGCAAGCCTTCTGTCTTGCTGTAGGCATTGAAGGAGATTTTGTGGGTGGCCCAGGTGTAAGTCAGGGTTAGCCCAGTGGCCGCTCTCTAGGTGTGGTTTTATCTGCTTGCGTTGCTTGCGTATATTTTTTTATACATATCTACTGTATATATAACTTAATCAGTAGAAGCGATACAACCAGAGTCTCTTATTTTAGCCACAATTTTCATAGATTAAGTTTTCTTGTTTTTGGCTTGTGACTAGCAAAACTCCTCTCATGGGCACAGCTACCTAGTTTTTGAGTTGGGTATTTGTTCATGTCTTTCTTGCCCTTCTACAAATGTAAGAGATGTCGAATGCCAGTCCTTAAGGGCCACAACCTAATTGGGTTTTCTGGACAACCAAAGTATGTAACCACATTTGAATGCAAATAAATCTCAGGAAGACTCAGCATATAAAAATCTGACAGTTTGTGGCCCCTGATTACTGGCACCTCTAATATGTGAAATTTGCTATCTTATTTTATACCTCACGTCTTATGTCCTTGATCTTTAATTTATATGTACTTGAACAATTCAATTGATAGATGTTAATGCCTGTTTATGAATACTCCCCTATGTATCCCGCCGTTATTCACTGATTTATACCTATGAACGTCATTATTGTAAATCACTGTGATCTTCACTTGGAAATACGGTATATGAAATGTCTAAATAAATCTTCCGCCCCCTACCGATGTCTTCAAATTTTAAATTTACCCAATTAGGATAATGTAATGCGAGCACTGGCATCATTCCTACCCCTTTGTAAGCTTTTAAGCAGTCCATAAGTTGGACATGTGCTGTCCAGTTTGGCCATCTATTGAAGAGGTGGGCAAACATGGCAAGACCTAAAAACAGCAAATTGTAAATGTACATTGATCGGTTGTTTGGGATTCAATCTGGATAGAAAGCACCACTTGCGTCCAAATTTTCATCATTATAAGCCTCTCAAATATCCTCCATGATGGAAACAGCTAAAACTAATAAAAATACTCCAAGAAAAACAAACAAAGTAAAAATTAATTTGTTTGTTTTACTTTTCTCTCGCCTGACTTTCCAAGATGTCCTCTGGAGGTTCTACCATGAGAACTTGGTCAGGGTAATTGACAGCTGCTTTGAAGGTTTTTTTTTTTTTAGGTCTTGGATGTATGAGATACCGATGACCATCAATAAGTCAAAACCATGCAGCCCAAGTCAAGTGCAAGCCTGGAAGCAATCTTGGCCAATCAGGAAGCCCCCTTGATTCTGGCCTATTTATAAAGGACTAGTGGGTATGTCACAGGCCCTTTTTCCGCACTCTGCAGTTTTGTTAGTACATTTATTAAATGTTTTGCGATATACTCCAATTCCCTTTTACTCACAGATTTTGCTTTTCAACCAAATAAACCAACATTTAATCCTTCTCTTTAAAACAGGCTTTTCTAACTCCTCACTGACACTGTAGAAAGACTTATGCAAGCTGCGAGGTCATTAAGTAATAAGAATATTCCTCATCATTTATTCATTATGCACAGAAGAATTTTAACACGGACACATGACAACAAATTATTTGGATAAGCTTTAGTGCTATTCTGTACATGTGTCTTATTAAAAAGCATATTATTTCAACCATCACCCACTGAAAGGACAAAAGCCTTACCTGCTATTCTCATGTTTACCCTTCAGTGACAGCAGTAATGTTGCATTAGACAACCCACCTAAAACAAAAAAAAAAAATATACATATATTAGAAGGTGCAGGTAGCTCATTGCTGACACTTCCATATAAAAAAGATCTCAGTTCTTAGTTTTAAACCGTCAAAATTATCAGAAATATTTCAATTCAAAGACATCTGGGACTTTGTCAGCTGGTCCCCATGTCTGTCCCCATTCCTAAAAAGAAATTCAGGGATACACTTTATTCTAACAGAAATATCAGGGATGCTGAGGGGGGTGTAAGTCTTTTAGACAGGTTAACTAACCATAGCAAGCAATAACTTCCTGCATAAAGTTTAAAATATTCGCCAAGTTATCTTTATTTCCCATGTTATGAAAATTCTTTGTCTTGCCCCAAGGGTGGCTCCCCTGAATCCCTGAGAACAGCCACATTTACCACAGTGTCACAAAATAACCTCATATGGAAGTAAAAATATTAGGGCTCCCTCTCTATCTGAGCCACATCAATCTCAGATACCAGCATTCTTTTCATCCACCCCTAGAATAGAGCCGGAGGAGGTGGTCATTGTAGATCAAAGCACTGAGCGGGCGCTTAATCTACCGACCGAAACATCTTTGAGCCCCGGAGCTCCGTGTACCCCTCCACCGCCACAAGTAAATTCTTTAGAAGTATCAAAAGTTTCCTTATCTTTAACTGAAGGCAATGGCGAGGTCCTGGCTAATAAGGGGAAAGAAGAATCAGGAACAGGAATAGATTTGAAAGTTTTACCACCTAAACCAAACGAAATAACACTTGATTCCCTATGGTCTGCTATTGTCTCTCTCGAAACTGCAATAATAAAACTAACACAACAAACTACAGATGCAAATCTGCAAACAAAAAATGTGGAATCTTCATTAGAAAAAATGAACAAGGAAAAACAAGGAGTGGAACTAAGATTGAATGCGCTTGAAACCTGCCATCAAAGGTTTACAAAACCAGAGATATTACACAACAAGAGATTAGAGATGATTGAGAATCAACAAAAGTACTTAAACTTAAGAGTACTCAATTTCCCTAAGCTCAATCTAGTCTCACCCTTGGACATGTTTAAGGAATATTTATCATGTATATTGAAATGGCCTGAGAAATCAATGCCTACTATATCTAAAATATACTATGTGGATATTAAGAGTAATACAGCTGAGGGAAAGAAAGAGGAGGGATTGTCATTAAATTTATCAGAAGTGTTAGAAATGACATTAGAATCAAAAATTGAGGATAGAACTACCCTACATGTTAGTTTTGTTTTTGCAACAGATAGGGATGCTATATTCAGATTGTTTATGAAGAAAAGAACAGAACTCTTCCACGGTGGAAAGATCTGGGTTTACCCAGATCTTTCCAGAACAACTCAATTAAGGAGAAAAAAATTCCTAGAATTAAGAACAGACGTGGAAAGTAAAGGTGGGAAAATGATTGTAAAATATCCATGTAGGTGTGAAGTTTGGAGAAATGGTCAAAAATATGTTTATTTTGAGATAACACAGTTAAAAAAGTTTCTTGAATCTTCCCCCCCGTGAAAATTAGCAACAGGAACGAAGCAGAAAAAATATATATCTAGGTTTGTCTTTTCCTTTTTCAATTGTAAAAGGTATTCCTGTTTTCCTTAAACCGCTCAAATTTCTCTCTCAATCCTGGAGCATTACCTCTTACATTTCTTACTGCAGATTAGAGATGTATACCTCAGTTATTATTGATAACAGTATGGAAAATCTGTAACCAATTGTTTATTTTCCTCTATGTAAGATTGTTAAAATCAGCATAAATAAAAAATTAAAAAAAAAAAATATATTAGGGCTGACCCTACCATGGGTTTAACAGTTTTTTCGGCACTACCCTAACCCCAATATGCAACAGGAGTTTTAGCACCAGAAAGCAAAGTTGCTATCTGTAACAGGTGTTCTCCGAGGATAGCAGGATGTCAGTCCTCACACATGGGTGACATCACTGGATGGAGCCCGGCATGGAAAACTTATGTCAAAGTTTATAGAACTTTGACTGAACCTCACTGAGCATGCTCACACATGGAATATACCACACATCTATGTGGGGTCCCCTCCAGTCTTATAATGTAGAACACAAGAGAAGAAAATAATAAAGGAGAAGAAACCCACATAGTGGAACCTCAACTCTGTGGACTGGCGGGTGGGTTTCATGAGGACCGACATCCTGCTGTTCTCAGAAAACATCTGTTACATGTAAGCAAATCTGCTTTCTCCAAGGACAAGCAGGATGGCAGTCCTCACATATTGGTGATCCTTAGCTATAGGCTGTCCCCAACATAAAAGGGAACCAACAAAACACCAAAATAAGTGTTAACCAGCATAAGAACTAGTTTGTTGGTAATTGGGGGGGGGGGGGGGGGGGGGGAGGCAGCCTGAACAAAAACAATGGGCCCTAGGCGGGACAGAGTTGGGTTCTATACCTCAAACAAGCTCTGAAGGAGATTGGCCAAACCCGCTGTCGCATCGGCCATTCCAATCCAAATAATGTGATGTGAACATGTGGAGAGAACTCCACGTCACAACTCTGCAGTTCTCCATCATGGAGACTGCTCACAAGTGGGCTACTGACACTGCCATGGATCTAACAGAATGAGCCTGGACATGGCCCCCAAGTTGCAAACCCACCTGGGCATAACAGCCAATTAGACAACATTTGATTGGCAAAGGCAATACCCAACTTATTCCTATGAAAAGAAACAGAAAGTTGGGTGAATTATCTATGGGCGTCTGTCCGCTCCAGATAGAAATCTAAGGCTCTTTTGCAGTCTCAACTGTGCAGGGCTTGTTCGTCTTGGTGCAAATAGGGCTTGGGAAAAAATGTTGGCAGGACGATGGACTGGTTAAGATGGAAGTTCGACACTACCTTACGCAGGACCGTATGGTGCATATGTAAAGACCACCCTGTCATGGAAAAACTTAGTGTAAGGCAGATAAGTCACTAAGGCCTAGAGCTCACTTAACCTGCATGCTGAAGTGACCACCATCTGCCTGGGGTTGGACGGTGGCACAGAGTGAGGCGGTGAAGACCTGAGAGTAGCCTGGAAATTCTGCCAGTACCAGACCCATGAAGCAAGCCCCCCAGACAGCCCAACAGCAAGCCGCCTCCCTCAGACATTCTCCAGCCAAAGCCTGCTTCAGAGGTAAACAGAAGGAAATCGCCTAAAGTTGGGACCAGGGGTGAGTAAGTTAGCCATAAGTATTAATATATTAGGTAGGCTGAGGTTTATGGCATGTTTTAAACCACCCATGGTACAGAACTTTATTTAGGGTAAATTGGTGTTTAGAGGCCAGGATGTTAGAGACAGAAATTGTTATTTCCTAAATGTCAAATCTGATAAAAGTCTAACTCTGTGGTCTTTTCCTAAACTTAGGATCGTGAAGTGGGAGGGGAACTGGAAGTGTCCTGTAGCAGACAGATTCCTGCAGATCTGTGGGGAAACCATCCGAAACATCACCAGAGACTACAGATAAATCATACCCCCCAGGGGTCATAGGTGCCCTCATCCCCACTGTCATCGATGGGGGACAGAGCCGTAGGTGCTTGACCTCCACCCAGCAGTGCAGGCACTGGTGGAACTAGATGTGGTGTCCCAGACCCCGGTGTCTTCTCCAGCACCAGGGGAGCTTCGTCCTCCAAGGAACCGGGAAAGATAGCTGGATCGGCAGAAAGCGACGGCTGTGCCTCGCCAGGCATCAATGTCACCCTGAAAACAGATGCCGGCTGGGATGGTAACATGCCGAAAACTATATTAAGGGATTCCAGCAGAGACTCGAGGAGCAATGGTGCCAGCATCAGTGCCAAAAAACCGAGGCCAAGCATTGCCTTCTTGACAGCCAGCTGCACATGCTTCTCCAATTCTTCCTCGAACATCGCTGATGCCAAAAAAGGCTGGAACACACAAGGAGTAACCAGATCTTCTTTGGTGGAGCCTGTGGTACACCCCTGGTATCGATGGAGGACTGGCTCTCCTCGCTGTGGAGTCACATTGAGGGCATCACAGCAGAAGCTGGTGCATCCCTGTGCTTGGCACAGTGCATCGACAGGGACAGATGCCGATGCTGCTTCTGCTTCCCTCGATGCTCGAATCAGTCCTTCCTCAGTGCTGAGGATGAAGAACCAGACATTCTCGACCTGGAGTTGTCTGACAATGGCAGGGCTCAGGCATCCCTCTTAGACGATGACCTCAACAGAACAGACAGCCCCACCGATGTAGATGGTTCGGTGTTCATTAATATGGTTCAGAGGTCCCTTGATGCTGATGGCTCTATCTTCTAAGGCCCAAAGAGGCACTCCATCTTGTCAAGTCAGATCTTACATTCCCATGGCGACTTGTTGCAACCTCGGACGTCATGCGATGTCCCAATGCAGAAGACACATCTATCATGGGGGTCCATGGTAGACATGACCCTCGTACACCTGGGGCACTACTTAAAACCTAAAGATGTCACAAAATAAGAGAGCTGCGAGAGGCTGCCGGCAGGCACAGAATGCATCGCTGCCTCAGTGGTATTAATAACAAAAATAAAGTTACCAATAAACATTGAAAAAACCTATCGAAGACGCTAATGGTAGAACCAGGGATACCCCATGTTGACTGTATAAGGCAATGAAAAAGAAATCGCAAAAAAATAAGTTTTAAAAAAATAGGCCAAACATTTTGGCAAAAGTGA